>NW_009954113.1:1398649-1436927 GCF_000747805.2 Chaetura pelagica | reverse complement strand
GCTGTGTGCGTGTCCGTGGCTTTTGGGCTGGGACAGGGTCCTGCAGCTCACACCTGCCAAAACGTCCGCGGGGTGTGTTCGCGCTTCAGAAATCAGCTGAAGGGTTGACAGACGCCCCAGGTGGGCTGTGGTGGTGCTGGGCATTCAGAGCTTCCAGAAAACTGTGCCCCTGAGCTCCCCGTTCCCCGGGGAGCTGCAGGATGGGGGGGTGAGGGCTCCTCGTGTACGTGGGCTCCTCTCTGTCTCGTCCCCCATCTTGGGATTCTTCCTGTTTGAAGCAGCTGGAGCCACCAGAGCTGCTTTTCTGCCGCTGGTGTTTTCCTGCTTCAGGAGCCCCTTGTGCCCCCCCTCGCTGAAAAACCCTCTTCTGTGTTTGCAGGGCCCAGCCTCCTTGTCAGCAATGGCAAAGCCTCAGGGCAAGGATTCCGGGCTGAAGGAGAAGTTCAGGAATCTTCTGGGGCTGGGAACATCCCGGGGAAGTTCCAAGTCGTCGGAGGGGAAACAAACGGAGTTTATCATCACTGCAGAAATACTCAAGGTGTGAGAACTGAGCAGAGTAGAGGTGGAGGTGGTGCCAGGATCACCTGAGCTGGGAGGACTGGAAGGAGGGCTTGGTGGTTCTGCTTTCTCTTTTGACATCCACCCCCTCTTCTGGCAGTGATCATGCCTTTGTACCTCATCTCTCAACTCATTCTCTAGTGAAATGCATTCAAAACTTGCCTACTTTGAAGTGACAGCATTTTAGTTACTCAACATTTGAATGCTTATGAGACAGGGTGGTGGTGTCTTACGTTGGGTTGCAGGGTGTTTCCTCAAAATAGGCTGCTCTTTTTTATATAATCAGAGCTTGATGAAGGTTGTGGTTGCACCAGCTGGAAACTGTTTCTTTTTAATGAAAACCTTACAGTTTTGCAAACATTTAAAAAAAATAATAATTATTATTATTCCAGTAATTGGTTCAGCAAGTCTGTAAGCAGAACAGTTGGCACACAGGGAGGAGAACACATAAAAGGGAGAAGCAGACCAGAATCCTTTCCCACCTGTGCTGACCTGCTGGGGAGCTGGACCTCATGTCCCTCCTTCCTCTGCCCTTCTCCCATGACCTGGGCAAGTGCCACAGCCGGGGGGTTGCTGACTTATCTCAGGATCTTGAGATGATCTGTCCTGGAGGTGAAAAGCTGCTTGGCTCCAGTTCTTTGAAAGTTCTAGTTTTGACAAATCATTTGCTGATGGAAAATGTTGTGGAGGAATTCCTGAAAAAACTCCAGTGATGACTAATGGTTTAGATCATTCTGGGCAAATGTGTGATTTATTTTTCTGTGGTTCGTGATCCCCTTTGAGAAACGGGTGTTTCTAGTAAGATAAACTGTGGGCTTCTTTCTGCTTTTCTTTCCAGGAACTGAGCATAGAGTGTGGATTAAGTAACAGGATACGAGCAATTGGTCAAATCTGTGACGTGGCAAAAACAAAAAAAATTGAAGAGGTAAGTTTCAAATGTTCAGTAACTATTGGAAAGGTGGAAATTTAAGCAACAGCTTTGAACCGGTCTTAAGAGGCTCCTGTAGTTTGGGCTGCCTTTTAGATTTGGTGATCCCAGAAGCTGTTTTGTGCTGTCCAGACCTGCATATGGTTTAAAAAAGGTGTGAAAGGAAAGTAGTCTTGTCCAACCTACCAACAGTGGAGCAGAGAGGATGTAGCTGATGGGCTTCCTGAGCTGGATAGAGGGAAAACACTGCCAATATTCAGGCCTGTTCAGGACAGTTCATGGGAGGTGGTGTTGATCCTCCAGAAGAGGTGTTTGCTTCCTTCTCTGTCTTGTTAATAAGCAACCTCAAATCAGTTTGATACTCATCTTGAATTGGGATGAAGGTTTCTGCAACATGTGTGAATTAAGAACTTCAGTTACTGAGGTGGAAGTTGTGAGACAGAACAAGGTTTGGTGTCTCATGTGGTTCCTCTGAGCTGATGACAGGTGAGAGTGTCCCTCAGAAGAGACCTCTGCCCATGAAATCCCTGGAGATCTGGTTAATTAACTTGTCGTAATTAATGACTGACCCCCTGAGTAAAGATCCCAGAAGCAGCTTCACTTCCCTGCTGCTGCCTGTCTCCTGTGTTTGTTTCCAGCATGCAGTGGAAGCCATCTGGAAGGTGGTGGCTGACATGCTGCAGCCGGAGCGCCCCGCCGAGGCCAGGCACGCTGTTCTTCACCTGCTGAAGTCAATCGTCCAAGGACAGGTGAAAAACTGCACTGAAACTGGGCTTTGTGCAGAGTGTGAGGGTGGAAAACACTGGGTGGCTCTTCATAGAATCACATCACAGAATGGTTGGGGTTGGAAGGGGCCTTATAGATCATCTAGATCCAACCCCTTCCCTCCCCTTCAATCTTTGTCGCAGCTTCCCGTGTTTATTTTGGTGGTGCCCAGTGAGTGGGAGGAGGAATCACTTCAAGTCTTGGTTTGACTTCACAGCAAAACTTTTTCATAGTCTATTAGAAGATGTTTCAGTTTTGGGGCAATGTTCTGGAGAAACAGTAAATGCTTAAATTCAGTGTAGTACAGTGAATTTTATATGGTCTCTGCCCGGGCCTGTTGCTCCCAGTCTGCAGCTGGTTTTGGTGTTTGGGCATGTTGAGTGTACAAGAAGTTCTGTGTGAGATACTTTTCTAGCCTGGCCAAGTTAAGCCCACTGTGAATTATTCAGATTTCACACTGTGCTGTGCAAACATCAGACTGTATCAGACCAAAGTTCTAGTTTGCAGTGTTCTGAAGAAGCAGGGGGAGGTGCAGGGGTCGGTGCTTTCAGGGAGAGCAGACCTTGATTCTGGTCTGTTGGCTTCTCTGGTTCTTTAAAAGCTGTTCTGGCAGTGCTGTGGGGTGCAGTCTCCTTGGATTCCTTGGTGTGTTGGGTGCTGTCTGTGTGTTGCTGGACAAAATGCTTCCAGCCCCAAGTGCTGATCTAAGTGATTGAGAAGACCTGAGCCCTGTCAGCAGCCAGAGGAGGCTGGAGTTGTTTTCACAGCCTGGAGGAAAATAAAATAATAACTTCAAGCATAATGGTTACTGTTCTAGACCTTGATAAGCTTCAGGCCCTAACTGTCAGTTTTCATTAGTGACACTTATTCCCCTTCTCTTTGTGTTGGTTTTTTTTTTAAGGGTGAGAGATTAGGGATCCTGAGGGCACATTTTTTTAAGGTTATTAAGGACTATCCCTCCAATGAAGACCTGCACGAACGGCTGGAGGTGTTCAAGGCTCTAACAGAGAATGGAAGATACATCACCTACCTAGAGGAAGAGTTGGGTGAGTATTGTCTCTACCCCTCCTCAGTCTGGTGGGAGTGAGTTAAGGGACAGGTATCCAGTGGTAGAAGAAAAAAATGATAACAATTCTGGGTAGGAAGCATATTGTAATGATTTGTTTTCCTTCTTTAGCTGACTTTGTCCTACAGTGGATGGATGTTGGTTTGTCTTCTGAATTCCTTCTGGTTTTAGTGAACCTGGTGAAGTTCAATAGCTGCTACCTGGAAGACTATGTAGCTGACATGGTCCAGTAAGTTGTTTGTTTTGTTTTATTTTGCTTTTTAACTCCTATCCTTGGTAAATTACAGGAGAAACTTGCAGATCAAAACACAGATTAGTAGAATCTTTTTCATCCCACCTGGATGTCTTTCATTCCAGACATTCATACCTGACATTTCTGAGAGATATTTGGGTTTCAGTTCTTGCAGTTTGAATCTGGTTTAGTTTCATGCTTTCCCCATTTCATGGGACAGACCTGATGCACTGCTTAGTCCCACAAAGGGTCTGTGCTGTTGGATCAGTGTAGGCATCTGAGCTGTATTTCAGTGCAAGTTTAAGCTAAGTTTATAAAGGAGGCTGAAGAGTTCAGTGTCTCTAGGGGTATTATCAGTGATGTCACAGTAAGAGGTTTCAACATGAGTGAAATAACATGTTCATTTACTTGTCTGTTTTGGCTCTTTGTAATTTGCCTAAAATCATACCAAGCAGGCAATTCTAATTAAATGTTCTTTCCTAACAGCAAGATATGCCTCTTGTGCATTCAGACTTCATCATCTGTGGACATAGAGGTGAGTAATTTGAGTCTCTCTTGGTACTTTAGAGTTCTTTGAAACTGTAACTTTTAGAAACAAAATCAGATCATCAGACTCCTGGGTTGTCCTCATCTTACAAGAGAGCTAATACAATGTTATGAGGTGTTTGTAAACCTTTGGATCTCATACACCAGGAATAATGTTATTCTAAAACAAACAGAGCTTTGATAAATTGGATAAATCAGTTTTCCAACAGAGCTTTTTATGGTTTATTTTCTGTCTTACAATGATTAAAAAAAGAAAAAAAAGACATCTCTGTATCCCTTTTGACTTCCAGAAGATTTCCTGGTCTGCCAGGTTAGGATTTGACCCACTTCACTCTTACAGAAGCATACAACCATTTTGTCCTTCTCTTTCCCAAAGATTTCCTTGCAAGTCCTGGATGCAGTTGTGTGCTATAACTGTCTGCCCTCGGAGAACCTGCCGGTGTTTATCATCACTCTGTGCCGAACCATCAACGTGAAGGAGCTCTGTGAACCCTGCTGGAAGGTCACAGCTTTCTTCTGTTTTGGTTTTTAACAAGTTCACTGTTTTGGCCTCATAGATGAAGTGTCAGATGTGCCTATTTCAAGAGAAAATTAAAAGTTGATTCAAGTCAAGGGAGCAGCACACTGCTCCTGTAGGTCTTGTCCTGCCTTGCCCTTGGAATTCACCCCCAGTTTCCTCTCAGTTGAGGTGACAGGCTTCTGTTGTGGCATGGAAGGGGCTGGACACATTTACTAGCTGTAAGGGGGCATGATGGGGACAGCTAATTGCAGATTAAGGCTGATGAGCGTTTTACCAATTAGATATTGAAGTGTCTTCTTTGAATTTGCAGCTTATGCGCAACCTTCTGGGAACTCACTTGGGACACAGTGCCATCTACAACATGTGCAGGATCATGGAAGACAGGTAAAGGTGTATCTAACAAAACCCCAGGAACTGGATAGAGGTCTCATTGAGATGGGTGGGGAGTCACTGACCTCAGCAGAACAAGGTGAAGGTCCTGGTGCTTAGAAATTAATTCCTTTCCTACTGATGCTGCTGAAGTGCTCATTTTTTTAATCTTCCTTTGCTTGAGGTTGTACGAAATGATTCTCTGCTTTTCATGCATGTGAACTGCTGTGTAAGGCTCTGATGTACAACAGCTGGGAGTTCCTGTTGTGACAGTGTGTATTCCTGTGGATTCTTGTATGCTAAAATAGTTGTAGGATGATCTAAGGCCTCCCTTCCATCTATCCCTAGAGCTTACATGGCAGACGCAGCGCTGCTGAGAGGAGCTGTGTTCTTTGTGGGGATGGCTCTGTGGGGTGCTCATCGCCTCAACTCCCTCAAGAATTCCCCAACTTCAGTGCTGCCTTCGTTCCTCAAGGTAGGATGGGATGCTGGGGGAACCTTGTACATCAGGTGGACATCTGGAGCTGTACAGATGAAGAACAAAAATGTGATCTCCTGCACCAAAGAGATCTTTGTATGGCTGAAAGCCAAGAGGCAGCAGTTGGGGATGGGGAGAAGCATGGGGAGACAGTGAAATAGCAGAGGATTCAGGTTGGAAACTGAGGCCTGCTTCTGAAATAGTTTTGGCCAGAAAAGCAAAGTCTGAATTATTTTTATCAAATATCTGCATTGTGAGTACTTTGGCTTAAAAAAGAAAAACAAAGCAAAAACTCTGATGCTTTCCAATGTGTGGTACAACAACGAGGGCTGGTGTCTTCAGGGACAGCTTCAGACCTCTCTTAGAATTTTCCCAACCAAGTACACTGAGCAGGATTTGGGAGTGTTCACCTCCTGTGTCTGCTCTGTCAGGCAGGTCTGTGACATCTGATCTACAGCTGTTTGCAAGTGTCTGACTGCACTTCATAAAATTGTTCTTGGCTTTGCCCTTTGTGTGTACAGACTTGAATATATTCACCTCAGACCTTCAGGCTAAGTTCTTGATTAGTGAGGTGTGTTTCCTTTGAGTTTAGGAAGGTTTCTGATCACTGCTTCCCAACTGTTCACTGCAATGCTTGGTGTTCCAGGCCATGACTTGCCCCAATGCAGTTGTGTCTTATGAGATAGTTCTGTCCATCACACGCCTGATAAAGAAGTATGGGAAGGAGCTGCAGGCTGTAACCTGGGATATCCTGCTGGACATCATGGAACGATTGCTGCAACAGCTGCAGGTAAGTGCTGAGCCTCTTTTGATGTGCTTTCAACCAAAAGACCTTGCCAGAAATGGTTTTGCAAACTGATCTCCTGGTTGTGTGCTCCAGTGAACTCTGAACCCAAAGGAAGGTTTAACCCAGTTCTCAATACTCAGCTTCTCAACCGAGTTTGCTGTTTGTATTTCAAAGTCAGCACTTTCTAGTGAGGTAAAAGTATTTTAGGAATGTTTTTGTCTCTGTTTCAGTGTCTGGAGAGCCAAGAACTTAAGTCCATTGTACATGATCTTTTGACTACAGTAGAAGAACTCTGTGACCAGAATGACTTCCATGGCTCTGAAGAGAGGTTTTTTGAGCTGGTGGAAAGATGTGCTGATCAGAGACCAGTAAGACTTGACTTATTGTCTCCCTGTGCTGCCAGTTGAATCTAGTTTGTTACTCAGTACAGTTGGAAGTTGAGAGTCCTAAAATAGCAAGTGGTCAGAAAATCATGGCAAGGGCTGACATGAGCCATATTCTTGGGGAGGGGGTTGAGGGAAGGGTTATGTTGTATTTGCTTATACCCTAAAAAATAAATTCTTGATCTTTCCATGAAAGGAATCTTCTGTATTAAACTTGATAACATACAGAGCTGAGTCCATTCATCCTGCCAAAGATGGCTGGATCCACAACCTGCAGTTGTTAATGGAGAGATTCTTCAGGTATGAAATCACAGCTTTGTGAATACAAGACACTTTCAAATATTTCTTGCCCCATTTTCATATTAGTTATATTTTTTTCTGAAGTTCTAATGTTAGTAAATGACTGTTAAGAAGTATGGGAGTTCCAGGGCACAGTAAATGAAAGGATTTTGTTGAACAGAAGAAAATCTTTCCACTGAGTTACTTATACAAATGTTGGCCTTTTTCTTCCTCCATTGCCATGGGGTGGTGCTATTCCAATTAGCTTGGGCAGTTCTGTTCCAGTCCACAGCCCTTTGTAGTTCTGACACCAAATAAGACTTTTATGTTAAGCATCAGGATTGTATATGGTTATCCAGCATGAAAGTTATCTGGTTTGGAACTGGTATTCCTGAAACTATTTTTGGGATCTAAAATACCAACAGAGAGCAGTAACAAACTTCTGTCTCATCTGTGAACAGAGCACTTGTTCTTCTGACATGTGCTTCCTAGTTTGGACTGGAAATGGGAAAACTGCAGTTCTAGGTCTCCAGAGGAAGTAAAAGTTGAACTGGGATTCCAGTTTCCAGTTGTCCATGAGTCTGGTTGTGTATGTAGAGACATTAACTGTAGGCTCAGCTGATCTCTAACAGTTACTATTCTACCTCTTAAGTTGTATTTTCGTTTACTTTCCTTTTCTCCTCCCCCCCCTTCCCTAAATATCAGCAACTTACTTCATCTTGAATTTGCTCTCCCCATTTTAGGAATGAAAGTCGTAGTGCAGTTCGTATTAAAGTTCTGGATGTCTTGTCCTTTGTCCTGAGCATTAACAGACAGTTCTATGAGGTGTGTGTTTATCTGCTTCTGATCATCACATATCAGATCTTAAGGGGGTGGGAAAGGCTGTGGTGAGGAATGTTTTATGGTGTGCTACAGGTTGTCCCTGCCACTGAGGAATGTGCTTAAATGTGGGAGATAACATGTTAGGCATGATTCTTTAGGTTTCTTGTAGGAGGACTTGCCTTTTAGTTGTCCTTAGTTGGACCCAGGTATGTGCAACTTGCAGTGGGAGCTTCAGGTTGCAGCAACCAGGACACATCTGGTTGTGTCTTTGCTTCCATGTTTTAAGGTCATTAATTCCATACACATTTTGTTTTGAAAGAAAGGAAAGTCAATGGAAGAGAAGCAGGATTCATTTAAAAGCTTTTTACAAAGTTGAGGTCTGGACATAATCTGATGTGAGCAGATTGACTTGTCTTGGTGCTTTTTAATTGCAATCCAAGGTGGAAGCTGTCTGAGAGAGGAGTTAGGGAAGAGCTTTAGGAATGTCTTCAAGCCCCTGGAATATACCCAGAGTGTCAGAGGACAGGAAGGGAAAGCATGTTTCCTCTCTTTCAAAAAAACCCAAGCCCTAGAAATCCCTTGTCAACAGTTGATTTCAGCCTGGGCTCTGAAGTCTGTAGGACATACAAAAACCAAAGCATTGAATCCAAGTGCAACAGAAGTCAGAAGTGTCTGGAGGGATGGCACACAGAAATACTTACTTGGATGGAAAGATGAAGGAACCAGCTAGCTGGTTCCTTGTTAGCAGAACAAGGCTGATATCAGAATATCAGTGTTCTTTTGTTTGTAATTATTTTCTCTTTAACAAGCAGATTGAACAACTGCCAGCCAAACAGCAAGGCTCATTAACTTCTGTCCCCTTGCAGGAAGAGCTGATAAACTTGGTTGTGATCTCTCAGCTGGCTCACATTCCAGAGGATAAAGACCATCAGGTCCGAAAACTGGCCACTCAGCTTCTCGTAGACCTGGCTGAAGGCTGCAACACTCATCACTTCAACAGCTTGCTGGATATCATAGAAAAGGTGAGGCAGAGTTTGGTCAGCTGTCAGTAGCATCACCACATCTTCTGCCAGATCCTCTCTCTGTGTCTGAGGAGCCTAACCAGACTGTCACCAGCTGCTTGGCTCAGCAGGATGCTGTCACACTGCTGGGTTTGGAGGGTGCAAGTCTGAAGTGCAGAGCAGAAGGGAGCTTTAGAAACCCTGTCAGTGCAGATCTGAGCTACCTGACAGGGCTTGTGCAGTTTCCAGCAAGGATGCCTTGCTCTAGTCTTTCCTGACCTTTCAGGGTGGAAATAAAAACAAGGTGTGTTGCAGATTTAAAGCTCAAGTTACTTTTCTCTTTAAAAGGTGGCTGCACATTCTCTCTCATCTCCTTCTGAACTGGAGGAGAGGGACTTGCTCTCGTATTCAGCTTCTTTGGAGGATGTCAAGACAGCAGTTCTTGGACTTCTGATAATTCTTCAGGTAAATGCTGCAGTGCAATAAACATGTCTTCTTCAGAATGTTTTTATGCTGGGCTTGGCTTTTTAGATAACCCTTCTGCTACTAAATACTCCAACTATTGTTTTATCCACTTAATATTTTAACTCTAGTTTTGGGTGCTGTATGACCATTTGCTAAATGTTTTATTTTCTGTTTCCATTGGACAATGAATATGAGCACATTTCCATGGGTGAAGGGCAGATGTGCCATAAACCAGCAGAAAGGGAATAATTCACAACCTGGAATAGATCCCTTGTGTTTGGGTAGCATGTCCCAAGATGGTTGAGCAGCTGGGAATCATAGGATCTGGTTGGGGTTGGAAGGGACCTTGAAGATCATCTAGTTCCTGGATGGGCAGGGACACCTCCCATTAGAGCTGGTTGTTCCAGCCAGTACCCTTCTGGAGCCAGGCAGAGTTCTGGAGTCTTTGCAGAGGTTCTGTCCAGAGCCTTCTGTTCATCTTCCTTTCAGGAGCAAGTTTTGGCTTTGTTTTATGGAATTCTCAGTGCAGATACACGTTTCTGAGTGACTGGTGTCCATCTGCCTTGTGTCTCTGTTCCCCTGCAGACCAAGCTCTACAGCCTGCCCTCCAGCCACGCCATGCGGGTCTACGAGATGCTGATCCACCACATCCAGCGCCACTACATCTACTCCTACAGCCTGGCTGTGGCCAGCAGCATCAGGCTGCAGGTATGGGCAGTGACCTGGGTGCTCAGGTTGAGAGCTGCAGCCTGGCTTTGGAACTCTTGGGTGGCAGGTGGGGAATGTGTGCTGTAGAGCTTGCCAGAAGTAGAATTCAATGTTTGTTTGGCTAATAAGAGTATGTGTTTAACACCAGAAGTGATGCCTCCTACAGAACTACCCTCAGCATCTGCTAAAAATCCCTTTGTATTTGCTAAAGTGTCACATGGGGAGATGGGAGAGCATTCCACTGGCTTGGGGTCTGAGTGATTCCAGTGTCTTTGTTACAGGTATTTGATTTCCTGCTGATGCTTCGAGCTGACTCCCTCCACCGTCTTGGGCTTTCCAACAAGGATGGAGCAGTGAGGTTCAGCCCTTACTGTCTGTGTGATTTTGTGTAGGTTTCTCATTCCATTAAGCAAAAGCTGTTATCCAAACTATTTGGTGTTTTTTTGCATGAGCTTAAAGGTCCATCAGTAGCAATCTGCAGTTCTAAATCTTCCAAATCCTGATGAATCTGCTGCAGGACAGGTCTATAGTTACAGCCTGGGATTGCCTCAACTAGTAACTCCTGGGTGGATTGTTCTTACAAATCAGCCACCTACAAAGCTCTTAAATCTCAGATATGAAATTTCTATTTCTGCTCACAAAACTTCACAAAAAAATTTGCAATTTCCTACCTGAAACCAGTTTTTACACTGGGGTTTGATCAATGGTTTGTACAAATCTGGGTATTTTTGATGTTATAGTTTGGTCAGAGGTTCATAGAATCCTAGAATGCCAGGTTGGAAGGGACCTCAAGGATGATCTGATCCAGCCTTTCTAGGTACTACTATAGTTTAAATGAGATGGCTCAGCACCCTGTCAAGCTGAAACTTAAAACTGTCCAATGTGGGGGATCTACCTCCTCTCTTGGGAGACTGTTCCAATGTCTGACTGTCCTCGTGGTGAAAAATTTACCTCTTGTGTCCAATTGGAATCTCCCCAGGAGCGACTTGTGCCTATGACCCCTTGTCTTTGTCGTGGGTATCCTTGTAAACAGGGAGTCTCCATATTTGTATAAATGCCCCAAAAGATATTTTTGTAAATTTGCTAGAGGCCTGGCTAGAATAATCCTGAGCCTGACCAAACAGTCCTTGCTCTCTGTCTGCTGGGCAATCCTGTGATTTTTAATTGAAAATGCAAATTATAGTGTTGTTTGATCATTGAACTGGCTGCCAAATAAGGTAGCACTGTAGGTCACATGAATAGGTTGTTCAGGTCTTGATTTTCACATGTCTTTTTCCCCCTTTCCATGTTGTAGAGAGGCAGAGAAGAGGACTTCTGAGAAGAAGCCTGCTGGAACACTCTCCCCACCTTCAGGAAGTCCCAGTGTGCCTTCCCAGAACGCCACGGTCCGTGTGGGGCACCTGCCATACTCCATGGTCTTTGGTGTCCTTCTGCAGTGTTTGAAGCAGGTAGGTCCACTCTTAGTGCCAGTTGTCGTCTTCACATGAAATATGTCAGCTTAAACCAGCTGGCTAGAGGGTTCTGTCCCAGAGTAGGTAAAAAACGCCTGAAAAGTAATAGCTAAATCCTGCTTCTTGGGCAGAATCTGTGGATTGTTCAGATTACAGCCACCAGTGGGAGCACCAGAGCAGCTCTGCGGAGACCGAGCAGAGCTTCCATTGCCCTCTGCTTCAGAGCAGACAAGGGCAAAAATACGTTTAACAAAGATCAGATAAAATCATCCTGTTTCTGAAAAAGTGTTTGAAACCAAAAGAAACTCTCCTGCTGCAAGGTTTTCAAGTGTTTTGATGATGGATGAATTCTCCCTGTAAATGTAGATTGTTCATTAGAAAGAAAGAATGCTAGGAAGTAGCTCCATGGAGAAGGACTCCTGGTGGACAGCAAGTTATCCATGGGACAGCAATGTGCCCTGGTGGACAAGAAGGCCAATGGTATCCTGGGATGCATTAAGAAGAGTGTGTCTAGCAGGTTGAGGGAGGTTCTCCCGCTCTGCTCTGTCCTAGTGAGACCCCACCTGGAGTCCTGTGTCCAGTTCTGGGCTCCCCAGTTCAAGAGGGACAGGGATTAACTTGAGATAGCCCAATGGAGGCTATGAGGATGATGAAGGGACTGGAACATCCATCTGATGAGGAAAGGCTGAGGGACCTGGCACTGTTTAGTCAAGAGAAGACTGAAAGGGGATCTTGCTAATATCTACAAATATCTGAAAGACGGGTATCAAGAAGAAGGGGCCAATCTCTTTTCAGTGGTGCCCTGTGATAGAACAAGGGGCAATGGACACAAACTACAGCACAGAAAGTTCCACCTCAACATGAGGAAAAAGTTTTTGAGCTCGGTTGGATCTGGATACAAGTTGCCTTCCAGTTTGCAGTGCCAATATTGCACCTAGAGCTGGATGACAGACAGACAGGAACTGGTGACAGATACATGATTCTATGATGCTATGAAATGTCACTTCATTTTATATAACTACCATGGGAAGACCTACATCTGCCTAGGAAGTGGTGTCTGAAATTTGATTGCTCTTACTTGCAAATTGAACTGAAATGGCACAAAAATTTTCCACCTTAACTCCTTGATTCTTTCCAGGAGACAGACTGGAAGGTGTTGAAGTTGGTCCTCAAAAAATTGCCTGAATCCCTCCGCTACAAAGTGCTGTTTTTAACCTCTCCTTGTAACATCGACCTCCTGGCATCTGCACTGAGCTACATGGTAATGCCCTGCACCCTGTTGGTCTTTAATCCCCAGATCCTTTGGTTTCTTGGCAGTTGGTTGGGGGTTTTCTTTGAGGTTTTTGTGGTTTGATTTTTTTTCCCTTCAGCTTAATATTTTGAAGATTAGCATGCTGGTTGTCAGTCCCCACTCACCTTCCTTTTTTGTGCGGGTTGTTTTAGGTTCAGAAGTAGGTAATAATGTGTGTTCTTTGGGTGTGTGGAAAGGAAGCTGTGGGTAGTGCCTGTCTGCTGCCTTTTAGAGAGCATTTTTAGCCTGAGGTGTTCTTACTGTGTGATGTACCAGCTCACAGACAAGAAGACCACAGACAGGCTCCATGGCACCCCCGAAGGCTTTTCTCGCACTGATTTGCACCTGGCTGTGGTTCCCGTGCTGACAGCATTAATATCCTACCACAATTATCTGGACAAAGCAAAACAGGTACAGGGAAAGCAAGGGGGGTAGAAGGGATTGGGCCTGAGCCTGTATAAGAGAGCATTTTCTCCTATTAGCTGATTAGGAGATGGAAGTGCAAGGTAATTTTGCCCTTTGCTGCTATAAAAAGCTACACTGGCTGGGGAGGGAAAACACTTGTCTAACTTAGAGCAGCAGTTGGGTCAATTGGATTCCCTGTTCTCTGTCCATACCTGTTCCCCCTTGCAGGTCACTGAGTAACTTGACCCTGATGATCAAAAATTCTATTTAATCAGAAACTTAAATAATAATTTATTTTAATAATTAAGCACTGGAACAGGCTCCCCAGGGAGGTTGTGGAGTCTCCCTCTGTGGAGATATTTGAAACCCACTTAGATGCAGCCCTGTGGAATGTGCTCCAGGCCATCCTGCTTTAGCAGGGGGTTGGACTAGATGATCTCTCCAACTCTGACCATTCTGTGGTTCTGTGATTTCAAAATACCTACTCGATCAAAGTCCCATCTCCAGGCTTTGCCCTAGAATACATGCAGCATTACTTAGGGTTCCCTGTTAGTGCATTTTGTCATGTGCATCGTGCAGGCCTGGCAGCAGTGATACCTTGCAGGCCATTCTGAAAGGCTGCCTGAGGGCAGGAGGTGGCACGGCAGAGGTTTTGTTTTTCCCTGTACTGTGACTTTTTTTCCCCTTCCTTCTCTTCCAGCGTGAGATTGTGTATTGCCTGGAGCACGGCCTCATCTACCGCTGCGCCAACCAGTGCGTGGTGGCGCTCTCTGTCTGCAGCGTCGAGATGCCCGACATCATCATCAAGGCCCTTCCTGTCTTAATAGTCAAATTAACCCACATTTCTGCCACAGCCAATATGGCAATTCCTCTCTTAGAGTTTCTTTCAAGTAAGTGGTGATGTTCTTCTACTTTTGGTCTGCTGTAGTTGTGAATGGAGTGTTTGCACTGGGTGTTTTGATTTTGCATCAGCCAAATGGCAGGCACGGTCAGGGTTCCTTGGTGATACCCTTGCACATCTTCCAGACAGAAATATCATCTCTTGTTTGTTACTGTTTTTCTATTTAAAGCACTTGCACACACTGAAGAAAGAGACATGCCCTGTGTAGTGCAGCCAGACAGTGGTTGGAAGTACAAAGCTTCTTAAATAGCTTGAAATCACACCCTGATGTTGACTTCATGTCAGCTGATGATTTAGATGAAACAAAACAATTCAAATTAAATTGAATTGTACTATTGAGTAGCTTGTGTTCAGACCTCACCTGTGGTGGTTTTCTTCTTGAACTGTTCCAGCTCTAGCCAGGCTGCCTCATCTCTACAGGAACTTTGCAGCAGAGCAGTATGCCAGCGTGTTTGCCATCTCGCTGCCCTACACAAACCCTTCCAAGTAAGCAAATGTGTTCCTGCCTTATCTGTAAAATTAAGAGAATGAGACATGCTTTTTTTTTTTTTTGCTTTTTTTTTTTGTAGTACTGGGGTGCAAGGTTGTTTATATAAGACCTTGCTCATGCTGCTGTCTCCAGGCTTTTTCTGAAGAAGGGTCATTGGGCAAAATACCTTGTTTTTCTCAGACAGAACATCTGAGATTTTTTTTTTCCTTTAGACTTGCAGTAGGTAAAGGGACAGTTCTCAGATGGAAGGGTCCCTCAGTCCTGGATTGGCATCATAATGCAGCATTAAACTGTGGAGATCTCTCTGCTGTTGCAGGTTTAACCAGTACATTGTGTGCCTGGCCCACCACGTGATAGCCATGTGGTTCATCCGCTGCCGCCTGCCCTTCCGGAAGGACTTTGTCCCCTACATTACCAAGGTAACAGACACTCCTGGATCAAAGGGAACGTCCTAAAAACGATCATTCAGAAACTGGTTTGAGACATTTAAACGTTCTGTTGGAAGCTAGAAAAGTTCTACTTGCTGTGTCAGTGTGTTTTTCAAACCTGGCTGAGCTCCTGGTTGTCTCCCTGGCAGGGCCTGCGCTCCAACGTCCTGCTCTCCTTCGATGACACCCCTGAGAAGGACAGCTTCAGGGCTCGCAGCACCAGCCTGAATGAGAGGCCAAAAAGGTGAATTATGTTTGAGTCCAGCAGGGCCTTGTGTTCCCTGCCCTAGTGCTCACACCCTCCCCTCTGTTCTTCTGAAGGAGGCTGGCTCTGGTTATCCACAGTCTGACAGCGCATTTAAGCAAGCAAAGTAAACCTCTTTAGGTCAGGGGATTGGTAAAGGACAAACTTAGCTTGGTAAGAAGCTGGAATCAAACTGATCTGCCAGTCCCATAGTACATGTGAGGGCATCCCTGGCTGTTCTGCCAGTTTTTGCAGTGAGGTTTGGGGCTTTTTGTTGTTAATTTTTGAAATTCATCAGTTGTTTCAGGTTGACGTGTGTCAGTACAATGCAACCAGAATACAGAAGGGTGGTACCAGCAGCAATAGAATACTGTGTTCATACTAGCTCCTTTTGATAATAATCAAATAATAATAATAATAATAATAATAATAATAATAATAGTCATCTGTAATGACTGTTTAAGTGATTGCCAGAGAAGCCATTGTGATCAGCAACCTGTATAAATTGAGAAGGCCAATGCTGCATTTTTCCACAGTGTCACCTCTCAGGGCTCTGGGTGGCCCAGAGCTGCCTTCTGTCCAGCTGGATGTCTTAGTCCTTTTTTTTTTTTTTTTTTTGAATCTTGAGGCCATTATGTCAGTACTAAGCAAAGCCTAATATCTTTAGAAGTCAGAAGTCTTTCAAAGTAACATTTGCCAGGATAGGAGAACATCCCTTGGAAGACATTCAGGGTTTCTCCCCCATCCTTTTACCTGCAGGATGTACCTAAATGGGTTCACTTCACTTGCTTCAGTGTAAATGTGCAGTGAGCACACGGTGGCATTTGCACCCGGGGGAAAGTGCCTCTACTTTACCTGCAAGGCTCAAGGAGTATCTTGCAATGAAGAAACACCATCCCTGCCCTACTGCTGTAGCTGTAAACCTTGTTTTGTGTTTCATCTCTCCCATCTCCTCCTCCTCCTCCATTCAGAAACTTGGAAGAGAAACCTCTTGACACTCGTCTCTCAAATTAGAATTTCAACTAATTTTTTTTTTATTTTTTTTTTTCTTTTCCAAAAACCTGTTAAATTCTACCAGGTTGGAATACTACTGTATCTAAAGGCTTTTGCTAACACTGCTGGATCACCTTCTGCAGAAAGCTCTGCTGAGGAATGTGGGCTGTGCTGAGGCAGGAGCTGAAACACCAGAATGGCAGGATGCCACTGCAGACTCAGTCTGCCTGAGCTTGGATTCAGGCCAAGTGAGAGAGGAAATAGCTCTCAGCAGATACCCCTTCCTTGCTTGAGGAGCTTGTGTGCTTGGCTTTCACTCCTTAAGCCCCAAAATAAGCATTTCTGTGCCCTGGCACCTGGCAGAGGTGCTTTGTGTTCAGGGGATGGAGATCCCAGTGGTTCCAAGGCTGCTTGGATGGCATGATCTTGGCCTGGGTGATTATCTTGGAGTGTGAGCCTGTGCTCTCTGCACTCACATCTCCAGCTGTGGCCAAAAGGGAGGAGAACCCAAGAGGTTGTGGGGAGGAGAAGGACAAAAAAAGTTTGATCCCTCCAAGGTGGCTGTCTGAAATACTGTCATTTACTGGAAGGAGGATAGCAAATAAATTGTGTTTAGAGAGGGGCAGAAGGGTTAAATGAGTATCTACATCTTATATATGTGGGGATGTGAATGGCTGAGCCAACTTTTGTGTCCAAATTAGTACTGAGGCAGGTATGCATCTCAGCTTTGGCTAATTATAGTGCCTCTTAGATGTTAATTGCTGTCATCTCCCAACACAGGTTGGCACCTGGCAGCCTAAAGGCTGATCTTCCTTTCTGTTCCAGCTGAAAGTCAAGGGGGTTACCTTGAGCCACCTGAAATGAGATTCTGCTTGTTTGGCAGAAAAACATCAGGCAGGCAGCAGCAGCCTGGAGGGTGTTTGTGCTCTTGCCCTTCTGCCCCTGCACTGGGAGCAGGACCAGTCTGGTTCCCATGGGCTGGGGTCTCTCTGGAGCTGAGCTCAGGGGCACCTCTGCCTGGCCCTGGGTGGTTTGTGCCTGGGATTTGGGCACAGAGGTGGGCATGGCTGGCAGATCCTTGTGTCTCTCAGAAGAATGTGCTGCTGCTGGGCATTGGTGAAGCATTTTAGGAAGTAGCCAGGTGTTCAGCTGTGCTGAAGGAGTGAGCTGGGGCAACACAAGAGGTGGCTGAACTGCACAGAACTTCTCTGACATGAGAAATTTGTGCCAAGTCAGCATCCAGGTGCGCTTGCCTTTTTTAACACAGTATTCCAACTATCATTTCAATCAGTTTTGTTTGTTTGTTTGTTTTAACTTGTACTAATTTCATTTGTTTTGTAGCACGTTTAAAATCTTGTTTTCAAAATGTGGTTTGTCTTTTTAATGCTTTCAGCTCTGCTCGTTTGTACGTTTTAATTTTTGTTTTCCTTTTTTTGGCATTTGTTTTATTTCACATCACCCTCCGGGATCCCCCAATATTGACCCTGTGACCTGTGACTTTTCAACCTACATCCCTACAATGATTTCCTCCCTTCCTGTGACCTCTTTTGGGGGCTTGGTGCTTCTCCACCTAGTAGTTTAAGACTAGCCAAAAATGCAAAGCAAGGCTTGAATAACTCTCCTCCAGTGAAAGAGCTGAAAGAATCCTCTGCAGTTGATGCCTTCCGGTCCCGCAGCATCAGTGTGTCTGAACATGTGGTCCGCAGGTAGAGGCACTTTAAGTGGGGAGAATCCAAGAGCAACTCAGCACTTGGAAATCTGGCTGCAAGGGTGGGTGGAAGCAGGGTGGAATTGCATGTGGGATGCTTGCATGACTTTCTTCTGCAACAAAAAGAGGCCTGAGCCACAGTCAAAGGTCTTGGGGAGGTGTCGTGGGCGTTCCATGGCTTCCCAACACCAGCTGTTGGGTTGTCACATCACACCCTGTGTAGTCTGAGGTCACTTTGCCCTGTTCTCTGGTGCTGCAGCAGCAAAATTTTCTATTTTTGAAGTGAAGATGGTGAAGGGGGGGAAAATCAACTAAAATAAAGCACTGCAATCCAGCTTGTTACTGCAGTTGTTTTCAGTTGCATTGCCAGCCCCGCGGTTGGGAGGCAGAGCTGCTCTCTGTTCTCCTGCCAATTTCCTGTTCAGGGCGCAATTTTGTTTCCATTTCAAGTTGAATTAGGTTTTCTGTAGCTATTGAATTTGGAGGGGAAAAAAAAAAATTCCCATCTATAGAAGGGGTGCAGCAGAGAAAAAAGCAAACCACAGGATTATGAAGTGTGGAGTGCCCTGATTTGTGGCTCATGGGCAACAGGAGGCTCTGCAGGTGACGGGACGCTTGCCCTGGCTGTAGGTCAGTGACCTCCAAGCATGGTGCTGCCATTCATGGTTTGCTTGGTGCACTTTCCCATGGGCCACCAGGCAACATTGGCCTGGCCCTGTCAGTTGATGGACGTTCTCTCAAGATAAACCACACTTTCTGCAGTGACAATCTACAAAGCACAGCATGAGGCTGATCCAAAAGTACTTTCTCTCCTGGGTTGAGTGGCCACCTCTCTGATCTGGCACGTGCATGAGTCACAGGTGGTTCTGCATCACTCTTGGGTGACAGGGACAAACTTTTTGCAATGTGGTCTGTCAGTTGGAAATATTCTCTTCTAGTCGGATACAAACATCCATCACCAGCTCAAGCCTGGGCTCTGCAGATGAAAATTCAATGGCTCAGGCTGATGACAACTTAAAAAATCTCCATCTGGAGCTCACCGAGACCTGTCTGGACATGATGGCTCGATACGTCTTCTCCAACTTCACTGCAGTGCCTAAGAGGTAGGGGTCTGTTGGTGGCCATGGGGGAAATGGTTTTGTTTGAGGCTCATATTTCACTATATTTGTGGAAAATCACCATGACACATTTGAGCTCCTGTCAGGCCCAGGCTCTGAAGCTGCTCCTTGCAGATAAAACCTGGCTTGGCTAAATATGAGATGAGCTGAGAGAAGTACTTTGGAGCCAACCAGCCTTTGCCTCAGCCTTGAGCTATCCAGAAGGAGATGTCTGGCAGAGGTGCTGTCTGTGAGCAGTGCTTTGTGCCATGTCCTTTCTGGATAGTCACAGTTTTTGCTACAGTGTCCCACCAGCTGGCTTCCAATGGAGGCATCCACTTTCCTTGTCAGCCCTTCCCAGGAGGATACACACAGCTCAGACAAGGCCTGTTCCCTTCTCTGTGCTGGGTGTCCAGGAGTACTGCTCTCCCTTGATACTAAATCCAGCTCACCCCTTTTCCTGATGGATAATATGTGTGGATGGACAGGGGGAAGGTTAAAAATGCCGTATGAAGAAGGAGAGCAGGTAGTAGGTCCTGCCCTGTTCCTTGGGCGCTGTGTTCATCACAGATGTGTTCCTAGGTCTCCTGTGGGTGAGTTCCTGTTGGCTGGAGGAAGGACAAAGACATGGCTGGTTGGTAACAAGCTGGTGACCATCACTACCAGTGTTGGAACAGGGACAAGGTCCCTGCTCGGCCTAGACTCTGGAGAGCTCCAAAGCAGCACAGAATCAAGGTAAATTTTGCTCCTATTTCTAGGAATTTCCACCTAACCAAGTCACCTAAACCACTGTTGCAGTTTTTAGGTTTCCTGCTTAGCAGAAGAGGAATGTTGTACATGTCCAGCATGGCAGGTTCCTCTCCCAGGATCATCAATATCTCATTTTTTTTTTTTTTTTTCCCATCCCCCACAGCTCAGACCCTGTTCTGCAAGTGAGACAAACTAAAGAGGCTCCAGCAAAACTGGAATCCCAGGCAGGTCAGCAGGTTTGCAGAAGCTCTCGCAACAGAGTCCGATCCATGTCCGGTAAATTCCTGTCCTGGATCCTTTCTGCCATTTCTGGGTCTGTCTTACAGACTTGAGTGCCCAAGTGCCTCCTTAGACCTGTGTCTAACCTGGTTGGAGGATGTGGGCCCAGGATGTGGGTCTGGCATTTCCCAGAGGGCAGGGAGCAGAAGCCCTTGGCTCAGGAGTGGTGGTGGCTCCTGCCTGCCCCTCCTTGCAGGAAAGCTTTGGTGGTGGTGAGCACTTGCAGAGAGAATCACCAGTGTTTGACCTCATGGTTTTTAAGAAACACATTCAAGGGAAACTTCTCTGAGGTTCCCAGTATTGTAAATGTAGCTGCTGGAGCAGCTCAAGACACTAATTACTGCTGAGGTGTTTTCAGTGCTCATTAAAGGTGGATCTCCCTTCTGGTTTGTGTCTGTCCCTCTAGGTGGTCATGCCTTACGTGTTGGTGCCTTGGACAGCTCAGCCTCCCATTTCCCCAGTGGCTCATCTTCCCAGGGGACACAAAGTCCTCCTGCTCCTGCACCTCGATCAGAGAAGACTAATGCTGCTCCACAGACACCTCTGCAGAAAGAAAAAGCAAACCTGGCTGCCTATGTCCCTCTGCTGACACAGGGGTGGGCAGAAATCCTCGTGCGCAGACCCACAGGTATCTTCACCTGACGGTGGAGTGAGTTCTTCCCACTTCTTAGAATATTCCATTTTAAGCTCTAAGTGGATCTCTGGGTTGCATCCTGCCTCTTGAAAGTGATACACCTGCTACCTGATTCTTTGAAATCACTTTTTAATGTTTTGGATCTATAACAGACCTGTGAAAAGGTGGAAGCAAGGACTTAGATTAGTAGATGAGGTGCTGTTACAGAGATGGACCCAGATGCCTTCAACCCTACTTTGCATTTCCCATTTTTACACTGCTCTGTGGTCTTTCTTGACAGTCTGTGCTGTGTTATCTGGGGCTGAAGTGGGAGAGGCTTATGAATTGAACAGCTGCCTGGTTGTGACTGCTGGTAGGGAAGGAGTCAGGGCACCTTCAGGGTCAAAATTCTTGAATAATGGTGTGTTACACAACAGTAATGGGGGATTGTCCAGTTCTGCTGGAAGTTGCTTCATGAAAAAATAACTGACTTGGTGTCAAAAATTAAAATACCTGTGTATTTTGGGAATCTGCTGTAGTAATGAGTTACCAAGTGTGTGTTTTGAAAAGCTTGGGGTGAAGTACAGAGCACTGGGAGCTGCTTCCTGAACACAGGAAATTAATCCAGTGATTTTGCCAGGTGTCAGCAGAACTGAGAGCTTGGCCCATTGGGATTTTTACTTGCAAAATCAAAAATAATTGATGCCCTTTTGTTTTGACTGTGAGTCATGAACTTTGTGGAGTTGGGTGTACTGAATGCTCTTCCCTCATTTTCTCTCCCCAGGTAACACAAGCTGGCTAATGAGTCTGGAGAACCCTCTCAGTCCATTTTCGTCAGATATTAACAACATGCCCCTGCAGGAGCTCTCTAATGCACTGATGGCTGCAGAGAGATTCAAAGAGCACCGAGAGACAGCTCTCTATAAATCCCTCTCTGTCCCCTCCTCCAGCTTGGCCACAGGCACATCCAAGCCATCCCTTCTCCAGCGTTCCAACACAGGTGAGAGATGTCAGGCCAGCGTGGCTGTCACTAGCCTGTTTAAAGTCTGGTGAAGTCACTGCAGATCTCCCAGAGCAGCAGAGTTAGAAGTGTGAGGAATAATGTAGCAATGAGAAGAGGAATCAGTCCTTGTCCCTAGAAATTTTCAGTGAAAAATTCCCTTCTGGCTTCTGATGTTCCATCAGAAAAGTGCTTCTCTGTCTTGAGAAAGACTGGAGTGATGGAGGGTCTTTGGAGGAGTAATGTGTTTCATGCTAATTGTTTCCCAAATTAAAATTAAGAAAGTCATGGGTCTTTTTCCTCTTCCACTTGTTTGGGGCTGATCTGGGCATCCCACCTGTGGATGAACCTTCCCATGCAGCGTTCCCATTTCCATTTGTCTTCAGTGTGGGAGTTTGTGTTGGGCACTGGGAGCGTGAGGTTCCTGGGAGAAGGGCCTGTTACAAACCTTGCCAGATCAGTGAGCTGCCACTATCTCTTCCAGCTGGAGGCAGCAGGATACAGGTCCTGGGGGCTGCACATTTATTTACCTCTTTGAGCCTTCAACTGGTGCAGCTGAATCACTCGAGTTTCTTTTGATGCCTTCCTTTTAACAGTGTCCAGGGCTTTTCACTATATTTACTTTGATGCCAGTTGACTTCTGAAAGAGCTGTTGGTGTTGGGAGGTCAGGGTTGACCAACAGCTGATACTTGTAAAGCTTTGTGTAACCCCTTCTCAGAGATCTCAACAGCACCATCCAACACCAAGGCCCTTGCAGCTGTTGGCACCATCAGAACTGAGCAGGGGCAGCAGCAGACAAGGCTCTTCTGGGGAGGTGGCATCAATGGATTGTTTGGGAATCTGGTAAAAATGCAACTTTTCAGGTTTGTTTTAAACTGGGCAGGATATAAGCTTGTAAACACACAATTAGAGTCAAAATGAAATGAGCACCTTTTAAAAAAATGAATTTAACTCTTAGGCAGGAACAGTTATTGATACCTGTGAGTTTGGGGTATATGGGTGCAAACTGGTGAGGTGAAAGACTCTCACCTGAATGCCACTCCTGTGGCAGGCTGAGAAAATAGTTTTTGGCCACGTTCTTATTAACCCAATCCTCCAGAAGCCTTGCCAAGCTGGCTGGCAAATTAATGTTTGGAAGAAGTTTTGCTCTCAGACTGTCATGTTCTTCCACTTTGGAGGTTAAATCTGTGTGAATCTTTATCCATATTTCTACTATTCAGACTCTTCACTGGGTGTAGAAATAATCTTGTTGCCCCAAGTTTGTAGCTCAGGAAGAGCTCAGACTGGTTTCCCACGTGTACTAGGATATCAGTAAGGAACTTTAAGTTTCTCAAGCTCCCAGAGATGCATTCCTCAGAGAGCACTTCCAGTCTGCCTTGTTTGAATGTGTTTATGCCTCCTTATCTGTGTTGAGACCTTGTACCCTTTAAGTATCCCTTTGGCATCTAGTGAGCTTATCCCAGCTTGTTCTTTCCTTTGATTTTATTTATTTATTTATCTGTTTATTTATTTTAAAATAGGCTCTTGGTTACATTTTAAACTCTATGCTTTTTAATTTTTTACTTATTTTTTTTTTCATATAGTCTCCTTCCTTTTGATGTAGCTGCTCACTTGATTTCCCTTTGCAGTGGCCTCTTTCTCTTCCATGTACCAGTCCAGTTGTCAAGGGAAGTTGCACAGGAGCATATCCTGGGCAGGTATATTTATATATCTTTAAGGGAAAAAAAAAACAAAACAGAAAAAAAGAAGTATTGCCATAGAGGAAAACCTCTGATCATAGAAATGTGTCCTCATCCTCCATCTCCCCTTCCATGTCTCCTGTCTGTGCCCAGTCTCATTGCTCTCAACAAATGGGATCTTGACTAGCATGAAGAAGTCCAAGCCAGATCCAACATTTGCAAATGTAGGAAATTTCCTAAAGCAACTTCTCTTTCATCTGGGGTGGGTTGTGGGTCACGAGACGCAGCGTTAAGTGACCTGTCAGCGTGTCTGAGTGGCTTGATTAATTGAGTTATTTCTTTGCAGATGCATTTTATGATTGGCTTCATGTTCTGCTAAATGTAAAAGCTCCCACTTCTGAGAACAGCATAATCTGGCAGGACAGGCTGCTCTGAAATCAAGTCCCATGCCATTTGACCCACAGAATCCCCTAAGAATTGGACATAGAAAAGATAAAAGGAGCTGATACCCAGATCTGATTACATGTAAAAGTTTGACAATACAGTGAATGCTTTTTTTCTAAATAACATTTCAGAAATGCATTTCAGGGGGAAACCTGCTAAATTCTAGCTCTTTGGAGGCTCTATAGTAGTGTAAAATCTTTCACCACTTCAGTAAAATTACTTTGCAATGAGCAGAAGTGGGGATCAAATTGCCCTCCTGGGCACATGGTCTTGATAACCTGCAGTGCTTTGGCATTTAAATTAGAGGGTCAAAATGTCTTTCTGCCTTTTTTTCCTTCACTGGAAAATTCTCTGTAGAGCAGCAGGTTGTTCTTCACCACGGGCTGGTGTTGGCATTGGCCTCTTAAAGCAACACAGAGATGCTGCAGTAAAATATTTTTCTGTTCTTCTCCTCTCTGCTGATATTATTGTGTTCCCACCAAAAGCCTGATGAGTGCCTGCTGGCTGGATTTATCAACAGCAGCAGTGTGGGCAGCAGGGTAGGAGCCAGGGAGGTTTGGAAGCTCTGGGTATGTGCAGGTGTGTTCTGGCTTGGACAGCTAACCAGATCAGCACGTTGTTTGGGTTTTTTGTTGTTGTTGTTTTACTTTATTTTGGGTTTTTTTGTAGAAGGTATGTGTGTGCAATGCTAACTCCTAATTGCTTCTTTGACATAACTTTGATCCTGCGAGCTGAAATCGAGCCAGAAAAAGCTGCTTTTGTGATTTTTCTTTTGTTGCTGTTTTCTTTTTGTTAAACTTTTTAGTTTTGCTGATTTTCTTTTATTATTTTTTTTGTGTGTGTGCTAATTATGTTTTTATTTTGTTTTGGAAAACAAATCTTGGCCTTTCAGATTGGTCTTCCAGTCCCTTGTGTGCATAATGGGAAGCCTCCTGTTCTCCAGCCTTTTCCTCAGGACACAAAAATAATCAAGGCCAAGAGAGGAGCCTTTGGTCAGACTCACCCCAGTGGTCAGTGTCACTGCCTGGAGTAGAGACAAGGTTCAGTGCTGCCTCCTCCACTGTAGGCAGGGCTTCCAAGGAGCTTCCTTGTCAGAGTGGTTCCATTATCCATTGGTCTGGTCAGATGCCACGTGCAGGTTTCCCAGTGCGTGTGTCACTCGTGCCCTCTTGTCCTTCCACGTGTCTAGTTTGTGAATTCTAGCTGAATTGTTTTACTTCAACTGAGACATACTAGGAAAAATGCCAAACTGCAAGTAAATGGCTCCTAGTAAAATTTCTTACCTCCTTCTAGGCCACTACAAGGCACTGGAGCATTTGTCCTTCAGTACAAGAAACACTTTTTTTTGCATACTTGTGTGGAACCAATGTCTTCACTGCCTGCATAATGATGAACTTTAATGCTAGTCTTGTACTTTCTTACATCTCTGTAGTTCCTGTCTGTCCTGATAACTGAGCATTGATGTACAAGGTCCCATTTCCTCACTCTGTCCCCTGCTTGTTCATCAGTAACGACTGGAAACAACTGCACTTACTTTGACCAAATGACCTTGCTTTGAGGGTAAGGTGATCAGTTGTTCTATACAAGAGGGGAACCAGGAGCAAGTCTGACATGGCAAGCAATCAAAGAGCCAGAGCACTGATTGAAATGTGGCCTTCCACTGAAATCCCATAGGGAAAAGGCTGGTACTTCAGAGGAGAGGCCGGGGCCTGCCGGGCTGCGCCGTGACACAGACCTCAGTGCCTGTGCCTTGTGTCTCGGTAGAGTCAGCTGTGGTGCTGGAGGAAGGGAGCCCCTTGGAGATGGAGCTGAAGGAGACAGAGTCCCCAGCTGAGTCTCCAGAGAGTGAGGACACTGAGACTTCATGTTCTGAACAAGTCCTGAGCGAGGAAAGGTTTGGTAAACCCCAGGAGTCCTACAGCCGGGTAAGAAAAAGCAGGTTAACCAGTTTTGTCCCCAGGCATGTGGGACAATTGTCTGTGCTCATCTGAGTCCCTCTTGGCACCTTCTGAAAGAACTCATCAGTGATACCAAAATGCACATGCAGTCGTGGCTGAGACTGTGGGAGGCTGGGGGGGGGGCTGCATGCAGAGCAGGGGCAGCAAAAGCCCCTTTCATGCAGGGTCCTTGCACCACATGGCTTGGCACTTGGCACCTTTCTGCTCATCTTTCCCTGGAAGTGTCAGAGCTGCTTCCAGCCTTCCTCTTGTCATCTTTGCTTTGGTGTGTCAGGAAAGCTGTTCATCCCTGTCTCTCCCTTTTTAAGTCCTCCTCAACCTCCAGCCAAGAAGAAAAGTCTCTGAAGTCAGAAGACCTGGTGGAGGGTGGAATTCCTATCGGGAGAGTCCTGCCCTCGGAGGATGGCCAGACACTGGAGGAGCTTTCCTTCCAGCCAGCCCAGCAGCTCAGCAAGTCCAGTTCCTCCCCTGAGCTACAGACACTGCAGGAGGTCCTCAAAGATGCCAATGGCAGAGAAGTAACAAGGAGGCTGAGCACGGAAGTGAAATCCAAATCCCAGTCTGGGAACCTGGAAGGGGAAGGGCTGGGTGGTTGGCTGGGCAAGGGGGAGGAGGGCAAGGGGGGTGGCTCGGGGGGGCTGGATGGCACCAGCCCTGCCACCTCCCCCCGCTCCCCCTCCGGGCACCGGCCCCGGGGTTACACCATCTCTGACTCAGCCCCATCCAGGAGGGGAAAAAGGATCGAGAGAGATGCCTTCAAGAGCAGAACAGCAGCCTCCAATGCTGAGAAAGTTCCCGGAATAAACCCAAGGTGGGTGGAGTGGCTTCTGTGAAGCTAGAAATGGTGAGCTCAGAACTGCTGCAGCCACAACTGGGATTCCCTCCAAGGGCTCTGCTGGTTTTGTGGGATCTACAAAACACTCTCTGATTAAAAAGAAAGATTAATAACCTGGTTGTTTTTCAGGAGCTAATGCAGAGGTGTTGAACCTGCTACCACCAGATTAACTTGGTGATTTAGGAAACAGGTCCCTTAATATGGTGAAAGAAATAGATAGTTTCCTTGTGTTCCCAGTCTGGCCCAGTTTATGGTCCACACGCACAGGTGGCTTGAATGCAGGTCACCTAGAGTTAATTCTGCTGTGAACAGGAGGAATTGCTAGTCTTGCAGTTGAAGGAATATAATGTGCAGAATACTAGGGAGAAAAAGGGGTTACAAGAGTTGCTTTTTGAACTTCAGATATTGGTAGTTGCCAAAAATTGCTTTATGAGACAATATTCATTTTACTAAGGGCAGGGAAAAAGCAAATGGCTGTAAAATAATTTCCCTGCTATCCTGGAAATACCCTCCATAGCTGCAAGGCAGGAGTGTGGTGGTGTTGTTCCTCCTCTGCTCTGGTGACTTGCCTTTGGAACAGGGAATTTATGCAGCTGCTGCTGTTTGACAGACCCATTGTTTTTGGTGACAGGGTCTCTATTACAGACTGCAGGTAGCCCAGGCCCCTGAAGTGTCTCTAGAAGCTGAGTAATACTCTGATAGCATTTAATTGCTGCTTTTTTCTTCTGTACATAACGTTCTTGCATACAACAGATCAAAATTGACTTAATTTTTATGGTAACAGGACTTTTTCCCACCCCCCTCTCCCTTAGCTTTGTGTTTTTACAGTTGTACCACTCCCCATTCTTTGGTGATGAAAACAACAAGCCCCTGCTCTTGCCAAATGAGGTAGGCAAAGATTTATTGTTTTTAAAAATTCTTGTAGTTCATTTTTCTAACCTTGTTACTTTTGCTGAACATAAATGATAGCAGTGAATGTCCAGCTCAGATGGTGCAATTCAAAGGTGTTTCCTACTAACAGTGGTACAGGTGACAGATTTCCTGTACTCCAGTCCTGGTGGCTCCCAGGATTTTGTGGCTCTGGATTGATTTTGAGATATTAGGAGATTTTGCTGGTGCTGTTTCAGAATCCCAGCCAGAAGGCAGGATGATTTTGGGTTTTTGCTGGGAAGAGGAGGGCAGGATGGAAACTGAGCATTAGGTGATATTGGCAGAACATCTCTAGATGAACCTGTCAGCCTTCCATGTAACTGGGAGCAACCAGAAAGCTTTATGTGGTCATGTAAGAAAACAGTCATAAACTTCCTGCAGCAGTGCTGGAATGGGGCAGCACAGACCTCCTGCTGATAGTTGCCTCTTGCTTTATGTTTGGGTGGTCAGGCAGGAGGGAGCAGAGGTGAGATGAGATGATGCCTCATGCTAAAAATGTTCTTCAGAGCAAGAGACGTGGTGGTTTTTCATGCCTGGAGCTGAAATGCAATTTGTCATGGCAAGTGCTTCTGACATGTGCAGTTTGCCAGCTCAGTCTCCTCTGAAGTGTAAACCCAGGGAGGTGCAGTGACAGAGGGCAGGTAGCACCACTCCCTGGGGCTGCACTGTGCCAGGGCAGGGCAGCATTCAGGAGGGAGGGGAAGGTCAGGAACCTGTGCTGACATTGTGCTGTCCCTGTCCTGAGGGGTTTAGGGGGGCAGTGGGCAGGTGGGGATAAGGTTTTAAGGATGTGGCCAATGTTTTGCTTGCAGACATTCGAGAGGTCGGTGCAGCTCCTGGATCAAATTCCCTCCTATGACACACACAAAATTGCAGTGCTCTACGTTGGAGAAGGCCAGGTGAGTTGGGTGCAGGTGTGTTCATCCTTCAGTGGTTCCATCTCCATGGATGCCATCTCCAGCTGGGAGGCTGGGCTTGCTCCTGCAGCAGCCTTGCTTTTTCACAGTGTCTTGCACTAAAAACCAGTGCCTGCATGAAGCCCTGCTAGGAATGTAATAACCTGATCCCTCCTGCTGATGGGGGGCTCTCAGCCCTCAGTGTGGGACTCCCATGTTCTGTGTTCCCAGAGTGACAATGAAATTGCAATTCTGTCAAATGAGCACGGGTCCTATCGCTACACCGAGTTCCTGACTGGCCTGGGGAAGCTCATTGAGCTCAAAGACTGTCAGCCAGATAAAATCTACCTGGGGGGCCTGGACGTGTGTGGGGAGGATGGACAGTTCACCTACTGTTGGCACGATGACATTATGCAAGGTAAGGTGGTTCCAGAAGTTGGAAGGGGAAGGATGGTCTTGTCTCAAGACTCTGCTTCTACTCATCGGGCGGGCTACTGTGGTCATGGAAAAAACACCCAGAGGCACTTGTGCAGCCCCCTCCTCATTTCCTATGACCAGCCAGCCAGCCACCCCAGCCTGAGCAGAGCCCTCCTTCCAGGGCACCTTGGGCACGTGCCGAGAGCCAGGCCCTCAGTCCCTGGTGCTGAGCCTGCTGCTGGTGCAGACTGTGCAAGGCAGTACCTAGAAACTGGCCAGAGCAGCATTCAGAGGCTGCCCTTTTGCTGGCCACTGCTCCAGGCACCACTGCAGCAGTCCAGAGGGACTGGATTCAGCTGCCACAAATGGGGGCAAGCCTTTGGGGGGAGCACAACTTAATATTTTTAATTCTTGTGGTGCTGGTGCTACTTAGTCTTCCAGACCAGTCCTGCATGGTGACCACTGCTCGCAGCCCTGCTTTCCCCGGCCAGCCTAAGGGCCTTTCTCTTTCCTCCTCAGCCATTTTCCACATTGCTACTCTGATGCCCACAAAGGATTTGGATAAATACCGCTGTGACAAGAAAAGGCACCTTGGGAATGATTTTGTTTCCATCATCTACAATGATTCTGGAGAAGACTTTAAGCTGGGAACAATAAAGGTACAAGGTTTTACGTGGGGCTGTGTTACACAGCAGGCACGTGGCTGTTAAAGCATCCTCTGATGTGTATTATCTCAGCAAACAGTGTTGATGTAATGGTGGGAAGTTATTAGCCTTGGGTTCAGGTGTGTTAGTTTTCAGCATTAAGGATGCTGTGACATGTGTCTGCCTGTTGGGTTGTTTCCTCATCAGGGGCAGTTCAACTTTGTGCACGTTATCATTACACCTCTGGACTACGACTGTAACCTGGTGACCCTGCAGTGCAGGAAAGGTGAGGACCCCTCCTGCCTTTGGTCTCAGTCTTCCCTGTATTGGTGCTGCAGTAACTGCCTTCACTTCACAGTGTTTTGGTTTTTCAAAATTAAAACTTCCAGGAGGAAGTGGTGGAAGTCCCTGTGGCTTGGCCTCTGCTGTCCTTCCCAGCACTGCAGGACCCTGGGAACTGGTCACAGCTCCATGCCAGGGCAGCAGTGCAGATGCTGTGATCTGCTGGGGCATTTGCTGTCCTGTGACCAAAGGGGCACTTCTGGGATGGTTTCCATCCCACTTTGGTTCGTGTGCTTAGGAGCCCCCCAGGTTCTCCCAAAGCCTTTCTGGAACAGCCAGAATGGAAGAGCCAGTTGTGTGAAGCTGCAGTGCAAGTTCTGTTACAGCTGGAGCTGTAGAGCTGGGTGGGAACTTCTGAGTTTCTGTGGTGCAATTCCTCAGGTTTATATGACTTGTCCATTTAGTTACTGACAGCTTCTGGCTTGTTCTTACAATAATTTCTTTCTTCTTCCTTTAAAACGAAGACATGGAGGGTCTTGTGGACACAAGTGTTGCTAAGATCATCTCTGACAAGAACCTGCCGTTCGTAGCCCGTCAGATGGCTCTGCATGCCAATGTGAGTGCCCCTGGGCCAACTCAGACCTGCTGGCTTCCAGCTGGGGTCTTGGTCCACCACCAGCTTCCAGGGAAATGAGTAGGGTTGGGTTAAGCAAATAAGCTGTTCTGCTTCAGTTGTTGCTGCCAACCCTTAAGTCAGAGCACGAGAACAGTTACAACTTAGAGCTGAATTTCAGTCACTGAAACATTTTGTTACCTTAATGGTGGTGGTGATGTTCATTGCCTCTGCGCTTACCCTGCTTCTCCCTGCCCTTCCCAGATGGCTTCCCAGGTTCATCACAGCCGATCAAACCCGACTGACACCTACCCATCCAAATGGATTGCCAGGCTCCGGCACATCAAGAGGCTGCGGCACCGGGTAGGTGGGGCTGACTGGGCTGGGTGTCACAGGGGGGCTGGGTGTCATAGCTGGACTGGGTGTCACAGGGGAGCTGGGTGTCACAGCTGGGCTGGGTGTCACACCGGGGTTGGGTGTCACAGCTGGGCTGGGTGTCACAGCTGGACTGGGTGTCACAGAGGGGCTGGGTGTCATAGCTGGACTGGGTGTCACAGGGGAGCTGGGTGTCACAGCTGGGCTGGGTGTCACACCGGGGTTGGGTGTCACAGCTGGGCTGGGTGTCACAGCTGGACTGGGTGTCACAGAGGGGCTGGGTGTCATAGCTGGACTGGGTGTCACAGGGGAGCTGGGTGTCACAGCTGGGCTGGGTGTCACACCGGGGTTGGGTGTCACAGCTGGGCTGGGTGTCACAGCTGGACTGGGTGTCACAGAGGGGCTGGGTGTCATAGCTGGACTGGGTGTCACAGGGGAGCTGGGTGTCACAGCTGGGCTGGGTGTCACACCGGGGTTGGGTGTCACAGCTGGGCTGGGTGTCACAGCTGGACTGGGTGTCACAGAGGGGCTGGGTGTCATAGCTGGACTGGGTGTCACAGGGGAGCTGGGTGTCACAGCTGGGCTGGGTGTCACACCGGGGTTGGGTGTCACAGCTGGGCTGGGTGTCACAGCTGGACTGGGTGTCACAGAGGGGCTGGGTGTCATAGCTGGACTGGGTGTCACAGGGGAGCTGGGTGTCACAGCTGGGCTGGGTGTCACACCGGGGTTGGGTGTCACAGCTGGGCTGGGTGTCACAGCTGGACTGGGTGTCACAGAGGGGCTGGGTGTCATAGCTGGACTGGGTGTCACAGGGGAGCTGGGTGTCACAGCTGGGCTGGGTGTCACACCGGGGTTGGGTGTCACAGCTGGGCTGGGTGTCACAGCTGGACTGGGTGTCACAGAGGGGCTGGGTGTCATAGCTGGACTGGGTGTCACAGGGGAGCTGGGTGTCACAGCTGGGCTGGGTGTCACACCGGGGTTGGGTGTCACAGCTGGGCTGGGTGTCACAGCTGGACTGGGTGTCACAGAGGGGCTGGGTGTCATAGCTGGACTGGGTGTCACAGGGGAGCTGGGTGTCACAGCTGGGCTGGGTGTCACACCGGGGTTGGGTGTCACAGCTGGGCTGGGTGTCACAGCTGGACTGGGTGTCACAGAGGGGCTGGGTGTCATAGCTGGACTGGGTGTCACAGGGGAGCTGGGTGTCACAGCTGGGCTGGGTGTCACACCGGGGTTGGGTGTCACAGCTGGGCTGGGTGTCACAGCTGGACTGGGTGTCACAGAGGGGCTGGGTGTCATAGCTGGACTGGGTGTCACAGGGGAGCTGGGTGTCACAGCTGGGCTGGGTGTCACACCGGGGTTGGGTGTCACAGCTGGGCTGGGTGTCACAGCTGGACTGGGTGTCACAGAGGGGCTGGGTGTCATAGCTGGACTGGGTGTCACAGGGGAGCTGGGTGTCACAGCTGGGCTGGGTGTCACACCGGGGTTGGGTGTCACAGCTGGGCTGGGTGTCACAGCTGGACTGGGTGTCACAGAGGGGCTGGGTGTCATAGCTGGACTGGGTGTCACAGGGGAGCTGGGTGTCACAGCTGGGCTGGGTGTCACACCGGGGTTGGGTGTCACAGCTGGGCTGGGTGTCACAGCTGGACTGGGTGTCACAGAGGGGCTGGGTGTCATAGCTGGACTGGGTGTCACAGGGGAGCTGGGTGTCACAGCTGGGCTGGGTGTCACACCGGGGTTGGGTGTCACAGCTGGGCTGGGTGTCACAGCTGGACTGGGTGTCACAGAGGGGCTGGGTGTCATAGCTGGACTGGGTGTCACAGGGGAGCTGGGTGTCACAGCTGGGCTGGGTGTCACACCGGGGTTGGGTGTCACAGCTGGGCTGGGTGTCACAGCTGGACTGGGTGTCACAGAGGGGCTGGGTGTCATAGCTGGACTGGGTGTCACAGGGGAGCTGGGTGTCACAGCTGGGCTGGGTGTCACACCGGGGTTGGGTGTCACAGCTGGGCTGGGTGTCACAGCTGGACTGGGTGTCACAGAGGGGCTGGGTGTCATAGCTGGACTGGGTGTCACAGGGGAGCTGGGTGTCACAGCTGGGCTGGGTGTCACACCGGGGTTGGGTGTCACAGCTGGGCTGGGTGTCACAGCTGGACTGGGTGTCACAGAGGGGCTGGGTGTCATAGCTGGACTGGGTGTCACAGGGGAGCTGGGTGTCACAGCTGGGCTGGGTGTCACACCGGGGTTGGGTGTCACAGCTGGGCTGGGTGTCACAGCTGGACTGGGTGTCACAGAGGGGCTGGGTGTCATAGCTGGACTGGGTGTCACAGGGGAGCTGGGTGTCACAGCTGGGCTGGGTGTCACACCGGGGTTGGGTGTCACAGCTGGGCTGGGTGTCACAGCTGGACTGGGTGTCACAGAGGGGCTGGGTGTCATAGCTGGACTGGGTGTCACAGGGGAGCTGGGTGTCACAGCTGGGCTGGGTGTCACACCGGGGTTGGGTGTCACAGCTGGGCTGGGTGTCACAGCTGGGCTCTCACTGCAAAGGGGAGCAGAATCTAGTTACAAATAAGGCATATAACATCAGCCACCAAAGCTTGGTGAGTAAGGGGAGGAGGAATATCTCTGAAGGTTAGAAGCCAGCTGTTGTGGGAATGACAAGTGTAGTCATGCAGATCTGGACTTGTGAGCTTCCAAACAGCTTTCCTGGCAGTAGGGGATTTGGGAACCCTCCTGGCTGGTCACAGCTGCACCCACTTGGCACTGGCCATCCTGAGTAACCTGTCCTGCCCTGCCCAGGTGGGAGAGTGAGAATGGAGCTCATTTGTTCTCGTTTGACTTTCAGCTACGTGAGGAAACCCAGTACCAGACTCCTGGCCTTCCCCTGCAGATGCACTCATCTGCTCCCACAAAGCCCCCTCCCCAGATCCCTCAGGATCCTCCACCCACCTATGAGACGGGGCAGAGGAAGCGGCTCATCTCCTCGGTGGATGATTTCACCGAGTTCGTGTAGAGCCGGGGGCTGTGTCCCTGGCTCTGCCCAGCCTGGGATGGAGGAGGCAGCAGGAGCATTTTTCTTCTGTGCTGACTCTGTGCAGACCATGGATACAGGAGCAGGGCTTGGCAGGCACAGTGTGGCTGTGCTGCTTCCATGTGGACTTGGCATTTAACCCTTCCAGGAGGCTGAATTTCCCTTCTGAGCCTGCCACCTCTGCCTGATGAGGAGGACACTGTTTGTATCCCCAGCAGATGCTCCAAGAAAGGACCAACTCTGTGTTTTGTTTTCCTTTGGTTTGAGCTATTTCAAGGCCTCTATCTCTGATGGGAACATTCTTTCAGGACCTCTCTCTAGAGACTCCCTCCCAACAAGCATCTGGTGAGAGCAGACAAGGTATGATGATACTTCATCATCTAGATAGAAAGTGCAGGAATTGTGGGAGTTGTGAGGACTTCATTGAGAATGGAATGTGAAGTATGGAAGATCCAGCCACAATTTCCAAGCACTCTGGAATCCCAGCTTCTCTCCAGGCCTTGGTGCCTCTTGGCACTTGGACTATTGGTCTGCTGCCAGCTCTGGTAGGAGTTAAACTGGGTTTTGAAGTGACCTGCCAAACATGCTGCTTCTGTTCCCAAGGACTTGTCTCCCTTCCGAGATCCTCGTTCAGCAAGAAGGATTTTGCCACCAGAGGTGACCTGGAGCAGGGAGGTGGGTGCCACTCACCAGAGCAGTGGGGCAGGAGCGCTGGGCCATGAATCAGTTTGACCCACCCAGCTGAGGGAAGGATTTACCCCTGAGGCCAGAGCTGGCTTCTGGGGTCAGCTGCAGGATTTCCACTAGTTGCAGTGATGCTGAGGTAACTCCTGTCCTCTGTGCACCCAGATGAATCCCTTTTTGAAACTGTTGACCTTTTTGGGGGCATCATCTCTGACTGTGTGTTGCCTGTTGCACTAATGCCTGGTGAGTCTCCTCCTGGGCTGTAGCCCATCTTGTGGGAAGGTGGGATCAGACACTACACTACCCAACTGGGAGAAACCATGTAAGCTGAACTATACTGTGAGTACTTGATCTCCTGCCTTGTCAGTCAGTGGGACACGTGGCTTTGGGGTGACACGTGTCACGTGTGGCGGTGGGTACCAGCAGTGCCCCTGCTGTGGAGATGAAGACAAGTGCCATCTGTGCACCAACTGTGAAGTGACAGGCCAGGGGACAAACGCTACTAACTCATGCAGGGCTGTGTGGGAACTCTAAGTGTACGTTGTGTTTTGAGTGTTTATAAGTTGTAAAGGAAATAAAAAAAAATACTCGTATGGTCAGTGGGTTCTTGCTGGCCTGGGAAGACTCAAGACTGTGTGTCATAAGGATGTAAATTCCTTCCTTCTGTCCCCTGCCAGCTTTCCAACCCGGATCACTTGTATTTTGGTGGCCACCAGCCCCACCACCAGGCACTGGACACAGAGCAGTCCTGGGCTGTGCCCCCAGCCCTCCGTGGGGGCTTTTCCCTCGGGGTCAGCAGCAGGTCACAGCAGCAGCCTGGGCTTTTCTGCCAGCAATTCCCAACAGGTGAGCCAGGGCAGCCCCTGTGCCACACTCCCTTACCTTGCCCAGAGCCTTCAGAGAGAAGCTGAGGGTGCTCATTGCAGCCCTGCCAGGCTGGCTGATTGCAGAGTGTCTTTCATTGCACAGGTAACCTCGATTAGCATCCCAGGCACAGAATGACAGTGTAGGCAGGAATGGCTCTGGGCTACCCCTGCCTTGGCTGAGCTGGTGCTGGTGGTGCTGGAGGGAGCAGAACAGAAGCTCAGGAGCCAGGGGGTAGCAGTCAGCTTTTATTTTGACCTTGTCACTTTTTTTAAAGAAACATCCCCACAGTTACAAAATCCGGTATTTTTGTTTGCCATGAAATGCTGACCAGACAGTAACAGTTGGCATATTGGTCACAATCATCTGATCTTTTGCTATTAAAAAAAAAAAAAAAAAGCACTTAGGTAAGTCCCTCCCTTGTTAAACTAATGGGTAGAGTTTTTATTTAAGCAGCTTGATAGAGTTGCATCTTTGTGACGCTTAAGACAATAAATAAGAAACCATCTCTTGGTGACTACAAACACAGAAACATACATTCAGGAGTAGCTATTGGCAAAGGCTGCAAGGCAAGTTTCTTGCTGCAGAGGGTGTAAGTCCTTGCCTGGTGCCTGCAGCTGAGGGCATGTCTGCATGGTACCTCAGCTGGGACAGTGCAGGAACCATGTGAGTGCTGCTGTACTTGGTACAAATCAATGCTGTGCTGAGAACTAAGGTTGCTTGAAAGCTGTGGGTGGTGCCCACCACCAATCACCTGGGCCCTGGTGGAGGTGTTTGGCTTTTCAAAATACAACTGGGGAGTTCCAGAGCTGCTCTCCATACTTCAAGTGAAGGAAAGAAGTAGGGCAGTTGTCTGATCCTGGTTCTGCTCCTCTTTGATTAGAAGAAGCACTTGGGTAGTCACACGCATCGTCACACTCACACATGCAGAGCAGGCTTGGCAAGGAACAGGCACTTGGGACCCTTCCCTGGGGTTCATCCTCTCTCCTCCCTTAGCTTATTACAAGCTGTGCTGAGCACTCAGGGCCCCTTTGGCCCCCACTTTTCCTCTGGCTCCTTCCTGCCCTTCACTCCTATTAACAAACTCTTCTAAATGAGTCCTGGGGAGGGGCTGGGAACTGAACTGAAACTTTTGGCTTGTGAAGATGCAAGAGATTTCCAAGACCTGCTTGGGTCACTTCACTCACTGAAGGTTCTGACGTGGCCCTCAGGGATGGCTGGATCTACACACGGTGCTCCAGGGGGAACAGGCTGCAGCCAGGGCAGGGCTGGAGGGCCAAAGAAGCTGTTAGGGCAGTTGTGCTTAGGAGAGCTCCCCTGTCAGACCCCAAAAGCCACTAGGAGCTGGTGGTCCACCCAGCAGCACCTGCCAGCGAGAGCTTTCCTGCCCTAATCTGACTTATTCCATCTTGCTGCTGGCCAGAAAAAGAATTCCTGCACGCTGAGGCAGCAGTGTTGGAAGCTGAGCAGCTTCCTTGTGGTTTTTTTTTGCAAGTAGTTGCTGTTCATGCAACTGAATCCTTCTCCAGCCCCTTCCCCTTTGAGGCAGAGCCACAGAGCCAGAACTTTGCCTTTGAGGACAGAAGCAGAACAGAGGTCCCAAGTTTCACCAAACAGGATTTTGCTTTAGCACCACATCCTTCCCAGCCCCGGGAGGACACACAAGAGAGCACTGGGCAGCAGGATGTGCCTGCAGGGGTGAGCCCAGTGCCACAGCCAGGGCTCCTGGTTTTACTGCCTCGGGTATCTGGGACAGGGCTTGCAGGCACTTTGTTACCTGTCACCAAAAGAAAGTCACAGGCACTTACCAGAGCTGAGCCTGGGGGCTGTGCTGCTTGAGTAAGTAAAAGGAACCAAAAAATACCAGGCACATAGTTTAAAATACTTGGCTTGAAAATCAGTTTGAGAGACCAGAATTGTTCTGGGGATGATGGAGCTGTTAGTAAAAGGAGTAACCAACCCCTTCTGCACCCTGCACAAAGCACACTGTGCCCAGCCCTGGGCTCACACCTTGCTGCTGGTTCTCCCTGCACCAGGCACCTGCTGCCACCGAGCTGGAGTCCCCATGTCCACCTACCCCTGCTGAGCTACAGGCACTGCTCTGGCCTCACTGCCACCTGCCTCTTCCTTCCCAGTACAAAAGCTTTCTGGTTATCAGCAGCAGTTCTCTCCCCTCTCTACACAACTTCCCTCTGTGCAACCTGCCCTTCCAACACCCTCTGGTGACCTACCACCTCCTCACTGTAAGTGATCATCAGCACTTCTTTTCTCCTGCCCCATCCTTCTGCAACCTTTCTTTCCTACCAACTGGGGTCTTCACAGGTAACTTACACCAGTCCCAAGCCATCCCCAAGAGCATCCCTGCATCCTCCTTCCATCCCATAAGGGACATGGGCAGGCACCTGGAGCCAAGGAAGCACGTGGGCAGAACACAGCATGGCAGGAGTGCTGGGAGCAGGAGGTGATGGGATTAGGAATGGAAGTGTCTGAGCAGATCCCTCTCTGCCTGGAAGGGTCTCCCCTCCCAGTGACACAGGAAAGAAGCTTCCAGCTGCCACCAGCAGCAGGACGCAGCCCAGTGCACGGCACCCTCCCCTGCAGCACTGCCTGCCTGGTCTGGCTGCTTCAGGATTCCCTCCAAGCCTCTAGCATTTCCTAAGTGTGGAGCAGGTTCTGGGAACACACCAACTCATGCTCTGGGGGGCTTCCCACCCCCTGCCCTGCTCTGCTCAGCCTGCAGCCCCTGGCCCAGCACCAGCCTGGCCCCCCACAGCACATGCACCACACGCACACGGACACCCAATCCTTATATACACGGGACATTCCCAGGAAGAAGCACTTAATACATCCTTTAAATAACTCTGACAATAGTATTCTGTCTCCTATCTACATGTTTCAAACACGGTACCGATGCTATGAAAATATAGCAAACATACAAAAATATATACATTTAACAAAAAAAAACCCACAACAAAACCAAAACAACAAACAAAAACCCCATATAAATTACTTACAATATACATAATGTGCAATGGCCACGAGGAAGTGAACGCAGGACCGGGGGGGGGGGGGGG
>NW_009954113.1:1398203-1398547 GCF_000747805.2 Chaetura pelagica | reverse complement strand
GTGGTGGGTCCGCTGCCAGGGGGCCCGGCCGCCCTGCCTGTGCTGGGGGGTACTGGGGGTGCTGGGGGGTGCGTTCACTTCCTCAGCGCTTGCTCATTTCAGTTTATGATTTAAACAAACAAAAATACTGCTTTTGTGATATATTATCCCGCTCCTGTTAGATCGCACGTGTCATTGCTAGCCGAGGAAAGCGTTGTTTAAAGTGCTGGGCAGTACATACAAACAAGTAAACCAAAAAAATACAGATACTTACGTCAGTACATTCCTTGGGTTGGAAAAGCCAAGCGGCACCCGCGGGCCCTGGCGGGGGGGGACGATGAGTGCTGGGAGGTGGGGATGGGGGT
>NW_009954113.1:1375929-1398082 GCF_000747805.2 Chaetura pelagica | reverse complement strand
CCCCAGCCCGGCGGGGAGCTCGCTGCAGCTTGCAAGGTCACTTGTTTTAAATATTGGACTTCTTTAAATACAAATAATAGTACCAATTTCTGGCGGATAAAAGTAGCCAATACTGGAAATTAACTGATCTGGGTGTAGATATCATGTATCTATATCGATATATATTTATGCTTTAGGAAAAAAAAACACAACTTGGGTTAAATATCTTCTCGAAACCTGTAGCTTCCTCCACAGTGTGTCTGGTCAACAAAAAAAAAATCAAAGACTCAGTTAAACCCTTCAAGGCCTGGGGGGGTCTCCTCTCCCCTTCCATCCGGCACAGCCAGCAGGGAAGGGAGGTGAGCTCTGTACCCGTCACCCTGTGCCTGCCCCCCATAAAGTGTCCCCGCGACAGTCACCAGAGGTGGCTGCCTGCAGGTGGGACCATTTAACAAAAATAAACGACTTTTTAATACTGCCCTGCCCTAAGTGGGGGGAAATCTCTGCACACCGACGGTACCTGAGGGAAAGGCTCAGCCTTCTCCCCCCCATAATGCTGGGAACCCCCCGTGGGGAGGTCAGCAGGTCTGTGGGGGCAGCACAGCCCCAGCCCTGGGAGCTCCCAGAAGCAGCAGCTCCTGAGGCTCCAGGTCTGCACGGCGGGCACAGCCCACCCTTCAGCAAACCCCTTCCCGGGCACCCTCCAAGGCAGCACTTCCCAGCACGGCGCCTCTTACTTGACGGTGGGGTGCACCCTGTTCTTGGCCCGGAGGGGCCTTTTCTTCTTCACGGCCGGAGCTCCGGCCACGCAGGGTTTGTGCGGGGGCAGCACGGAAGCTGCCACGCTGAGGCCTCTGCTGGCTCGGAGAAGCCGGCTGGGCACGGAGCCCCTGCTGCCCGGCGGGGCGGCAGGAGAGTGGGAGGACCCTGGGGGGTCCCGCGGGGGCTGCAGGGCTGTGTCGGAGGAGATCTCGGCGAGGGGTCCCTGCTGGGCGCTGCCTGCGCCGTACCTGCTGAGGACATCCCCCCGGGGGCCCTTCCCGCGGCCCCGGGAGCCCTGCAGCTGGTGCTCGATGCGGTACAGGTCCTCCGTCACCTGGTTGACCCGGTCGAACTGGGCCAGCAGCATCTCGAAGAGGGAAAGGAGGCGCTGGATGTCAGCGTCCACTTCCAGGCTGTCCCGGGTGCTCAGCACCAGGCTCAGCCCGTCCAGCTGGCTGGAGGAGGTGGAAGCCCTGGAGCTGTCAGAGGCAGCGCTGGGAGTGGGGCCTCGGAAGGACTTGGAGTCGCTGGAGCCGGGACGGCAGCGGCTCCATCCCTTCGAACCTCACCTTGTGCCGGAACTGGAAGAGAAGAGGGAGCAGAGTTATTTTGGGAGCTGCTAAGTGGGAATGCTGTGCTACGGCACCGTGCCCTGCTCCAGCCAGCCCCAGGGCTGCTCCCAGGCACGCCTGGCAGACCAGGCCACAGCACAGACCTGGGGACAGATCCCAGTTAAAACACATGACACTGTGGGACTGAGAACTGCCAGCAGATGCTCCTACAATGTCCCAACACTAACCCAGCTCTTGGGCATCCAGGAACAGCCACTGCTCCTCATCTGCCAGAGGGACTGGACTGGGAACAGCAGTGGGAAGCAGCCAGAGGCAAAGGATGGTGGGTGTTGTCTCTCTGCACAGGTCTGCAGCCCCCTGCCTGCTACCAGACCCCTTCTCCAGGGAGCCTCCCAGGCTGCACTCACCTCCTTGGCTTTGCTGAAGCCCATCCACATCTTCAGCCTGCGCACAAAGAGCTCCACCATCTCGTAGTCCTGCGGCTCGAAGGCCGGGCGGTACAGCTCGAAGTGCATCTCCCGGTAGCTGTAGATGAGCACCACAGTGAAGAGCCTCAGCACGATCCACAGCTCCAGGATGATGTAGCTGGTGTAGAACAAGCAGTAAAAGCCCGAGGCCTGGGGCAGGCAGGGCCGGAGGCTCAGGCTGCCCCGCAGCACGGAGAAGAGCTGCAGGAGGCTGCTGCCAACGCTGCGGAAGGGCTCCGAGGAGGAGGAGAAGAGCTGCAAAGGGGACATTGGAGAGTTCATGAGAAGGGATCCATGATAAAACCTACCCCTGACTTCCAATACTCTACTTCATCTTAGAAAGCATAAGCCCTAAGGAGTGGCCCGTGAATCAGCTGTGACAGGGACAGACAACAGGGCCAAAGCCCAGAGCACCCCGTGCAGGATGTGTGTGGAGCACCCAGAGCTGCTGGGCTTTGCTCACAGTTGTTGGTCAGGGGGGGACAAGGGACAACAGGACCAGGGGCTTGTGACAAGCAGGGCTCTGCAAGGCCGGGCGGGGGCAGCAGGTGGTTACCAGGAAGCCGAGCTGAGCGTAGGCCAGGATGAGGAGAGTGAAGGCCAGTCCCGCAGCCACCAGCTCCTTCGCAGCCTTCTGAAGGGTCTTCCCAAACACTGACCACTGCCTGACAAAGCGCAGCTGCCGGGCAGCCTAGGAGCAGGAGAGAGGACAGTGTCACACCACAGGACCACTGCAGAGGGGCTGCGAGACCCTTCTGGTCCATAGAAGGGTCTTTCAAACATCTCAAGCATCATTCCAAACATCTCAAACAAGTCTGAGAAATGCGAAGTCAGGCAGAACAGAGGACATCCTTGTCAACGGGCTTCTCACAGACAAAACCATCCCATCATCCACACTAGGCTGGTCTCCTCAAGGGAACAAAGGGCCCACCACCTCCATCCTGCAGTACAGGCTGGATAGGGCATCAGCCTCGTTGTGTTTGATCAGTACTGGACACAGCAAGACCAGAGCACTGTTCTTGTTTTTACTTCAGGGTCCTTTGCCACCCCTGCCCTGGGACTGTGCCTGGATGATAAGCTGGCATAGGACAAAGCACACATCCCTGCCCCTACGCTGCTCCCACCCAGCTCCCTCCATACCTGCACAGTCAGGAGGAAGAGGAGGGATGCAGCCAAGGTGCTGAAGATGGTGTTGAGAAAGGCCACCTGGTAGAAGTTGGTGAAGCCCTTGCGGTTGTTGAGGTACTTGAGCCACTGCTGGTCAGCAAGGGTGGCTTGGCTGAGGTGCACCACCACAGTGCACGTGGTGAGCAGGATGAAAACCCACTGGCCATAGTTGCCCCACAGGGTGAAGTAGGCTCTGCCCTCCTTCTTGATGGACAGTGACTCAGACACCACGAAGTAGACCACAAACATCATGAGGAAGACCTGGGGGAGGAACAGAGAGGTCACCAGGGGAGGAAGGCAATGCTTGACTGCTCTGGTGCACAGGGGGACCCTGCAGCACCCCAGGACACCAAAAGCCCCATGGAGGAGGCCGAGTTCTGCCAGCCCACAGTAGGAGCACACTTGCCCCAGTCCTTGCTCACTCAGTGCCTGCTCCCTCCTGCCCCTGCAGTGAAGACCCCAACACATCCAATGCACTTGTGGCAGGGTGGCAGTGCCCATAGGAAGGGGACACTGGCTGATGTCCTCGCTGAGGACAGAAGAACAAAAGCCTCAAGATTCCAGAGCAACACAGATGAGTTCAAGGAAGCAACAAGGCTGAGACAAGACCAAAAACTGCTGTCAGGCAGGAGGAATCTCCTTCCCCTCAGTGGTGCCAGGACAGAGTGGTGATAGGCATGGGGACAAGTGGCCTCAGGCAGGGGAGCTTTAGTGCACAGCGACCAAGACTGCTCTTCTGGGAGCCCAGGAGATGGTTCCCAGAGCCCTGTGTGCCATGACCAAGAGGGAGGTGGAGCCCAGAGGGAAGTAACAGACTGACCATCATGAGAAGCTGCAGAGTGACCCCCCCGCTGAGGCGCAGCAGCGGGAAGGGGCTGATGGTGATGGTGGTGATGGCCTGGCCAGCCCCCAGGAACTCCAGCTGGAGGGTGATGGCAGCGTGCAGGTCCACGCTGGGGTTGTACTGCATCAGCTCCACAAAGACTGCCCGGCTCCTGTGGAGGGGAGAACAGCTCAGGGCACTGAGACATCATCAACTCTGGGCTTTGGTGCCGCTGTTTGGTAGGATCATGGATCCTCTCCCCTTGTGACACCCCAGCAGCAGCCCTCCAGAACCTGGGTGGCAGCAGAGCATCTCCTTCACCCCTGCCACACTCACATGTTGTCAATCCAAGTGTGCTGCTGCAGGAAGTCCAGCTGAGCCCTGCTTTCCTCCAGAGAAGCCCCCAGCTCCTGGACGTAACCGCTGCTATCGTAGAAAGAGATGTAACCCCAGTACCAGACCCTGCAGAGGAGAAGCAGCCAAGGGGTAAGAGCTGAAGGACAGAGCAGCCACTGGTCAGCTCTCTTACGTGGCAGCCGAGGAGCAAGTGTGCAGGTGCAGCCCCTGAACCCTACACTGCACAGCCAAGGGTGACAGCTGCTTCATTAATTACTTCACAAGACAAATTAGAGAAGTGCATTGATCCACCTCGATGTTCCCAACCTCTGAGTAGCCCCCAGCCCTGTGGTGCCCCAGACTTCAATAAACACACATCCAGGGAGAAACAAGAGCAGAAACCAACAGTGATCTCAGGCCCAGTATGCTGGTAAAGGCCAATCTGCCACAACTCTTGAACAGCAAGCCAGTGCTGCTCTGTGGTCAGCTGTGTCACCTTCTTCTGCAGCTTGTCTCTATCCTTGAAGCCAGAGTTGAACCCTCTGGCCCTGAGAACACTCCACTGCTGTACAGTCTGAGATGACAGGCACATCTCCAGGGAAGCTGGGTGAGCCCCCCCACCACTCCCACCACCCTTGTGGATGTGTTCAGGGAAGGCCTTGGGCCCTTCTGTATTAATTTGTGCCTTGCCAGGTTCAGGGGCTGCGCTGGCCTGGCCGTGGGGAGGGCTGGGACCCTCCTGAGGACCCTCCTGGAGATGACTTGGTGTCTGGAGCAGGGGGGGCAGGTGGGCAGCTCCTTACCCCGTCAGGTCGGGCGGTGAGTAGGCCCAGGCAGCCGTCCCGTTCCCAGCCTGGCCCCAGCCAGCTGCCCAGTCAGCGGTGGAGAAGCCCTGGGGGTGGGAGCAGCTCCTGCTGGCAGCCAAGCCCAGCCCACGCAGGACACCCTGGGCACTGAGCTGGCACTCGGCTGCAATGAGACCAACACTGTCACCCCCAGAGTGCTGGGCACATAGCCCAGCCTTCACACCCAGCATCTCCCTTCTCCCCCAGCCACCTCTGCACCTCCTCAGTCCCACCCTCCAGAAGTCAAGCCAACCTCACTCCTGAGTGCAAATCCCCCTGATCCACTGCCCCAGCTCATCTCTGCAGGAGCAGAACCAGGGGCTCACTGATGCAAAGAAAAACCTGCCACCGTAACCTCTGCCTTGCTTCATTCAGCTCCATCCAGACCTGGCCACATCATCCCTGCAGGAATGTCCCCCAGCCCTGGACAGCAGACCCTGCCCACCTACAGGAATGTCCCCCAGCCCTGGACAGCAGACCCTGCCCACCTACAGGAATGTCCCCCAGCCCTGGACAGCAGACCCTGCCCACCTACAGGAATGTCCCCCAGCCCTGGACAGCAGACCCTGCCCACCTACAGGAAAGTCCCCCAGCCCTGGACAGCAGAGCCCTGCCCACCTACAGGAATGTCGCCCAGCCCAGGACAGCAGACCCTGCCCACCTACCTCCCTGCAGCCGCAGCTGGCGCAGCCGGGCCGTGCCCAGGGTGGTGCTGCAGCTCTCCTGGCCCGAGCGGTTGTTGTAGAGGTAGGGCAGGAAAACCTGGGACATCCACACCCAGAACTGATCCGACCTGCGGCGGGGAGAAGGTGTGAGCAGCAGAGCTCCCAGGCAGCTCTACCAGGGCAGCAGCTTCTGCCTGTCTCACCCCTGACCATCTGGGGACGGAGTTTTGGAGCTGAGCTGGGCTGCTCTCCTCCTCCAGCAGGCAGAGGCACCACTTCCAACCATTCCACCAGCTGAGCTGGAGTGTGGGAAATGCTTATGTGACATGCAAGACCTAAAGGTGATTAAATCCACCTGGCAGCAGGATGAGGATCAGACCTGTGGGTCTGTGGCAGCACAGTGGAAGAGAGATGCTATTTACCTGCTCTCCCTCTTTACATCACTTGCACTCCAGAAACTCCAGTGAGTTCACTGGAATCATTCCTGACTCATATTGAAGTGAACAGAAGTTTCTGTGACTGTGGCACGGACAAGTCTGTTTGCACAGAAGGATCAAGGGATCTCTAGTGAGATGGGTACAAGGCACAATGAATCCCAGGCACTGTTCCAAGGTCAGGCAGGACTGCTGGAGTGTGCAGCCCGGGAAAAACTCAGCTGGGAAAACCTCAACTAGTTCAACCACACGTGCAGAGCAAGGCAGGGAGGTCTCTGCATCTAACCAAGATAGTTAGTTTTGGTTCTCATGACACTTCATGGCTAAGCCCTAACAGTTGTAAATTCTGGAGACAGAGCAAACTGGTGTCCTTTAGGCCAGAGAGAGATGAACACCTAGAACTGACACAGTCTCTTCCCACTGAGGAAGTAATCAAAATGCAAAGAAATTAAATCTCTCAACCTCCCCAGGTTTCTCTGCTCTCCAGGGGTGGAGAGCCACAGGGACAAAGAGGGACCTGCTCACTGCCAGAGAAACCAGTGTTCCCAGGGGACTTGGGAGTCTCTTACAAGAGTGAGCGTGGAGCAGGAGCCCAGCATCCAGCCCCAGACTCCTGGCTGCAGCCCTGCACAGCTGCTTTGCTACAGAGCAACATCTAGCTCCTCCCCAGCCCCAGGACCTTCACAGTTACCTCTTGATGCGGAGGAACTCGCTGCTGCCCAGCTGCTGCTTGATGGAGCTCTGCAGGAGGAAGGCCCTGCTGCTGCGGGAGGCATCTCCGTAGTTGGTGAGCAGGATCACCAGCAAGAACATCATGTAGATGAGGAAATTCTGGCAAGCAGAGAGTAGGATGGGATTGCACCCAAACACCTGAGGGGGGTTTGTTCCCTATCCTGCACCAAACTGGTGTTTTCCACTGCAGGATCAGGACCCAGAGCACACTCTTCTTTCTTCTTCCATATGGGAAGAAGTTTACAATGAAACTCAGAGCACAGGCTCAGAACAACATTCTCTGTTCAACAGGATCAGCCCAGCCCCATGTTTCAGTAGCCATGAGATGCACAAGCTCCCTGTGGGCTCCTGCAGGCAGGCAGCTCAGCTGGTACCACCACTCTGGGGGTTTCCATCCCTTACAGGGAAATGGACCAGTTAAAAATAACTTGACTGGGTCAGAGCAGCTGTGAATTCCCAGCACAAGTGTGGAGGGTTAGCTGTGAATGAGCTACAAAGAGATGGAAACTTCTCCTAGAGGGGGAGGCTTGTGTTTCACAGGACTCAACTAATGAATGTTCTTGTGCAAGTTGGAGTCTACTCCACACTGCAAACTCTGCCCTGATCTCAAACACCTGAGTGATGGAGTCAAACAAACCAGCTGCTCCAGATCAACCCTCTTAGGGTTCTGCTTTCCAGCCACCTCAGATCTCACAGCTTTACAGAAAAGATAAATGTTCCTGCCAGTCTTTTACAGATGGGGAAGCTGAGGCACCTATTAGCTGAGGAGCTCACAGCTGGATTTGGAGGACCCACACAGGATTTACTTTGGCTCCCAGAGCTAGCACTCTGCCACTGCCCTGGGCCCCAGAGGCATCAGGAGGTGTCTTACCTTCAGCATCCTGTGTAGCAGTTTGACCTTCCTGGCCTCCTCCTTGGCCTGGAAAAGGGCAAACCCCTGTGGGGGTCGGACTTTGCTGATCTTCTCAGAAACATGCTCAACAAGTGGGTGCTCCACCAAGGTGTCATCTTCCTCGGGGTGCAAGCGCTTGGCAACCAGTGAGAAATAGAGAGCTTCCAGCAGAACCTGAGGGCAAGGATGTGGTGGGGAGACCTGTGCCACCAGACACAGGCAGCAGCTCCGTGGGCTCCTCAGCACAGGGATCAAGCAGGGCACCAAGGCTGAGGACTCTCTCAGAGCAACTACAGGACCTTGAAAACAAATTGCCCCCAGCCCTGCCCCTCCTGCTGTGCTCATCTTTCCCCTCCTGCAGGGACACCAAGAGGGGGGAGAGTATCCAACCCACTCAGCATCCAGCATGACTGGATGAATACCTGGACAAGATGTTAATTACAGCTAATCCACAGATACAGTACTCATGTTATCCTCACCTTCAGGGGCTCCCAGACCAAGAAGGATGCCAGGAAGCTGAATATCCCTGAGATGAGCCACATGAGGGCAACGCTGGAGGAGAAGCCCACCCCAATCCATACGGAGACCCCTGTGGAGGTGGCGAAGAGGAGGAGACTGATACCATGAGCCAGGGAGGAGCACCAGGGTGGCAGCAGGCGCTTCCGAAACGTTTGGTCTGCAACTGGAAGCAAGAGGGAAAACAGGAGTAAACGTTACTGCAAAAGGGTCCCAGTGGGCACAGGAAGGGCCGAGCACACCCCCCAGCATCTCTGTGCACACGATGGCACAAAGACACCACAACCAATTGTTGACAAAGACAAAATGATGGATTTTAACAGACCCAAGAGGACAATAGCTGCTGTGTCCTGTTTTCTGTGCTGCAACCTGCCCCAGGAAGGCTGTGCCTTTAGAAGCCAAGAGCTCATGCCAAGAGAATTGATGCCGAGCTTCTCCACAGGACACCCAGACACTCATCAGACCCACTTACCACCCCCAGGCCTCACGGGCCCTGGCAGCCTGTCCCCTGCCCCTGCAAGCCCTGCTGGCATGACCAAGCAGGAAACATCTGTTCTCTTTGCTTTGCTGATTTGAACTTCCCTTGCCATCTGGCTCCCCTTGCCCCTGATTCTGTACAGAGACTCTCCCAGGGACCCAGGGCTGCTGAGGTTCAGGCTCCATGAGAAAACATCAGGAAATAACAAATGCATCCCAAGCAGGAGAGCTTTTCCTAAGGCTCCTTTTCCATTTACCCACCTGTGCCTCCCAAGCTCTACTCTGTGCCACGACTCCTCTTCCCACACATCCCCACCCTGGCACAGCCCTGCAGGCCTCCTACCTGTCCACGTGGACTTGGCTGATCTGCTCACTTCCCTGGGGGGAGCTGCCATGCTCTGGCCTTTGTCATTCAGCTTCTGCATCATGACAGTCTCCACTTTCTCCCCGAACACGCTGGACCTGCCGAGGCAGAGGGGTGACCCTGGAGAGCCCTGTCCCATGGGAATCTGGCACTGAACTCCAGTGCTAACACTGGTGCACCAGCCCCAGCCAGTCATGGAATTTCCTTCTGGAGCAGCGGGCCCTGCCTGCCGAGGCAGGCAGGTGCTCTGGGGGTCATGGAGGGCTGGAAGTCTTTCCCCCCCCCTTTCCCTGCTGCTTTGCACTGGCCACCCAGCTGGGTGGTGCTCAGGGTCCCACAGCAGGGTGCTCAGGGCATGATAACACAACACAGACCCAACCACTTTGCTCCCTCCTGTCAGAGAACCCATGTCCCAGCACTTGGTCAGCAGCCCACAAAGCTCTGGAGATACATCTTCAGCCAGGGCTTTAAGGGGATATTCCGGGTGGCTCGTGGAAGGGCAGCAGTGCCCTCCTGGAGCTCTGGCTTAGGGGGCTGCAGGAATCACAGCCAGCAAAAACACACTGACTGGTGACAGGGCTGACCCCAAGGTCTGAAGTGTCCCAATGCCCAGCTCAGCTCACTGTGGCTGGTGCGACCAGCTGCTGCAGAGCCAGGTGGGAGGGCAAGGGACAGGAGGCACTGGCTCAGTGGGGAACTCTGCTCCCCAAATACTCACAGGCCTGAGATGAGATCTGTTTCAGCCCTCATGTACGGCCCCAGGTCCTGGGAGTGGGAGATGCCACTGGCTCCATCTGCCAGGATCTGCCGGATCAGATCCTCATCTGGGGAAGAGAGTGGGCACATCAGGATTTCTGCTGTCCCAGACTGAAATCCTCATTAAGAAAACACAACCCTCCTCCTCTGCCCCTCACACAGAAGCCAGCAGTGATGGCAGCAGCCTCTGCTGTTCTGCCTTCTCTAGAGCTAAGCCAGAGCTCCCAGGAACCAGACTGTTCCTCCTGCACCTTCCAGGGGCATTCAAACCCCAGCACAGAGCAAAGCTGCTCCCACACCCACCTGAGGCCGAGAAGTACCGGGGCTGTCCCTGGTGAACCCCAAGTGACAAGCTGTCCTCCTCAGTTGCCAGCGGGGCCTCAAGTCCAAGGTGGCGACTGGCCCGGCCCCTCTTCAGCTTCTGGATGGTGTTGCCCATGATGGAGGGGTCGCTGAGGAGGTCTGGCCAGCTCAGCAGGGCCTCACTGGAGGGCCACCTCACGAGGCTGGGGGAACACAGAGGAGTGGGTGCCCCACACAGGGTACATGTGGGGAACAGGAAGCAGGAGAAATGCAACTGCCACAGCGTGAAGGATGGGCTAGAAAGGCAGCAGCTGTGGGAGCACCAGCTCACCCTACCAAAGCAGAAACTAAAGTGCACTCCTGTCTGCTGCAGCCCCAGAAACCTACTTACCTTTTGGAGTCCTCCAAGAACAGATCTGTTTTGGTTTGCTCAGAGAAGGCCTGTGGAGGAAAGGGAGGCAGTTCAGGCCTGACACTGGTTTGCGTCCGGTTTAAACAGCGGGTTGTTAACATCAGGGGTCCCAGGAAACCCGGAGCCTGAGCTGCTGTGAGCCCTGGGCCCACCCCTCCAGGGTCTGCTCTGCTCAGATCTAACGCCCAGGCATGCTGGAGAGATCCATGCTCACAGACATGGAGCAGGAGCTGGAGACAGCCTGTGCTCAGCACCCAGGGCTGGCCTGGAGACCCAGGTGACAGACGAAGGGCTGTGGCTCTCCTGTCACCTGTACAGAGGCACTTCAAGACGTCAGTTCCGGCACTGACAGCTGTGATGGGTGTGGTGGCCCTGCAGGAGAGCACACAGACCCCTACAGCCTGTCCAGCTTTCAGGAGAGAAGCAATTACCTCTGCCCGGAGCCCAGGGAAGGTGGGGAAGGAGCTGTCGAGGATTGAGGAGTCCAGGTAGTTGTCGATTTCCAGGGACTGCTGGTCTGAGTGAGTCAGGGTGTGGTTGATGGAGACCTGAAGGAGACAGGAAAGCTTGAGCAGGAAAGGGGAGACAGGAGGTAACAATGTCACAGTGGCTCCGAGCCCTGCTGCTCCCTTCTCTGCTGGGGAGCTACACGCTTGTGCAGGCAGGGCTGGGGGGTCCCACAGCTGCCCAGCAGGGCTGGGGACAGACCCACTGCCTCCCAGGCACCTTGGCCACTCATACCCACCCACACTACAGACCAGGGCCACCTAGGCTGTCCCATGTACAAGCTCCCTGGAAGTCAAATGAGTTTGCAGCCTCCTGCAGAGCAGGGAGTGCTTGCAGGAACAAGAAATACCCAACACACTTGCTGCTCATCAGTCACTGAGCAGCTGGCTGCAGCACTTAATGAGGCTGCTAATTGAGTCTAACTAGTTGTTAAATCCCCAACAAATCCTTTCACAGCTGCCTAACCACAGCTCTGCTTGGGGAGCTGAATCTGTACCCAGGGTAGGCAGTGCATTAGTAATGCTCCACTGAGCATCTCTCATGCTCCTGGCAAGGCAGCAAAGGGTCAGGGGACCCTGTTCTCAGAGGGACAGGTCACTGCCTGGGCTCTGACCATGCCCAGACCAAAGGGCAGGTTTTAAAAGCTGTTTATTCTCAGGGACAGAAGCTGCTCCCAGCCCCAGAGCAGGCAGAGACTGGCTAAGGGCATGGGTCTGGCCATGGCACAGGGCAGCATGGAGGCACACCCAGGAAAGAGCAGAGATGTCTTGTACCACAAAGGGCAGAGTCCAGCCTCAGATGGGCAAACCTGGTGGCATCGCACCCATCTGAGCAGCCTGCAGCTGCTTCTCCCCATTACCTTGCTACGAGCCATCCGGAAGAGAAATAAGATGACCAGGTAGAGAGGATAGACCACCACGCTGGACACCAGACCAACAGCCACCGTGTCCACATTGACAGGGATCAGGTTGGAGACGGCCCCATTGCTGGAGAGAGATCAGAGACCAGGTTACCAGGAGCATCCAGGGTTGCCAGCTAAGCAAGGGGGGAGACAAAACTGCACAAGCTGGCACTTCAGGTGTGCAGAGAAAGAAAAGGAGCACAGGCTGGGCTCAGGAGACACAGGAGAACCAGGAAAGATGATCAGGTTGACCTTGGTCATCCATTTCCTGAGCCCAGGCTCTTTGGAGCAGACCCAAGCAAGGCAGCTATTCCCAGCAGACGGAAGGTGTGTAATGGGAAGGGCAGGAGGGGCCCCACAGGCCGGGCCAGAGCAGCAAGGGACGCGCACCTGAGGTGTACGTTGCCCACCACGCCGTACCACACGGCGTTGGCACAGAGGAAGAGGAAGATGAGGAGGGAGCAGCAGGTGGCTCTCTGGACGCGGGTGAAGCGGCTGCGAGGCGGGTGGTCCCACAGGGACAGCCAGACGTGCTTCTCAAAGAAGCCCCGCTGCAGCTCTGCTGTGAAGATCCGTGAGAAGCTCCTCAGCTCTGTCTCACCTGAGCACAAAAAGAGAGACCCTCAGGGCCAGCTGCAGAGGGAACACAGCCAGGCCTGTCACCACCCCTCCTGGCAGGATGATGCTCAAGGAACTGTTCACCCCACATCTGCATGGTCCCTCCTGCACAGCTGGGTACTTGCCATGCCTTGTCCTCTGGCACAAAGGACCCAGCAGAGCACCTGGCTGCACAAGGCATCAGTACAGTTAGGAAGAGCAAGTGTCCAGGCTCTGTGGCCTCCCCGCAGCACAGTGAGAACTGTCGTGCTGCTCAGGACCACCCCAGCCCCACACCCCAGGGGCTGAGCACTCACTGGCTGCATAAACCTCTTTCTCCACTAGGCCATCGTTCTCTTCGCTCTCCACCGACAGCCAGTCATTCACCAGGAAGAAGTAGCTCTTGCTGCTCTGTAGGTCCCGGACTATGACATGCTGCAGGTACCAAGATGGGCTGAGTCCTACAAGTTAAGAGATAAAGAAATGTGTTTCATGGCAGAGAGTCCCTGTGTGGACTTGCAAAGCTGAGAGGGCAACCCTAGAGCCCCTCAGTGGGACAGCAACAGTTACCCCGTGACACCATCTCCATTGGTGGGACTTGCACAGTTCCCAAGAGAAAGGCTTGGCACAGCCAAGTCACCTCCTAAGCTGTAGGGTAGATTTAGATTGGATGTTAGGAAGAAAAGCTTTGCTGTGAGGGTGGTGGGACACCCAGGTTGCCCAGAGAAGCTGTGGCTGCCCCATCCCTGGCAGTGTTGAAGGGCAGGTTGGATGGGGCTTGCAGCAACCAGGGCTGGTGGGAGGTGTCCCTGCCCATGGCAGGAGGTTGGAACTGGATGATCTTTAAGGTCCCTTCTCACCCAGACCAGTCTGATTCCACATGGACAGTTACAGATGCTGTCCCAGCGCAGTGCACTGTGCATACAGGAGATCCCAGCTGAGCAGCCTGCAGACCTCCTGGTCACCATGGTCTCCAGCAGGGTCAGCTGAGCCTGGCTCTGCCCGGGGTGTGTGGCTGCTGCCCCAGGCCTGCTCCCCCCTCACCTTTATTGTCGTGCCAGACGCGGATGCGCCAGATGCTGCCCAGGCTCCGCTCCGTCGCGATCTGGAACACGTCCAGGCTGTTGCGGTGGAAGGCGTTCTCTCCATCCAGGTGTCTGTGACCACTTTTATGGTCCACCCCATACAGGGCGATCCCCACGTGTGCCGTGGTGCCTGGCAGAGGTGATGGGGCTTAGTTAGGGAAGCCTAGCCCAGGGGGAGCAGTTTCCCAGTCCTGCCTTCTTGCCAGTGACCTGGTACCAGGTGCAATGGTCCTTCAGAGGGGCCACCTGGAGACTCAGGAGGCAGGAATGTGCTCAACAGCCATCCCGTTCCTAGGGACAGTGGCCTGGAGGACAGCTGCTCACATTGGCCTGGTGCATGGACCTTGGCATGTTCACAGTTTTCCTCTATGGAAGGGACTGAATCAGACATTGCTTGCCTTGCTAACACCCTAACCTGAGATGTTTGTTGTGGGTGGTTTTTTCCCACAAAGTAATTTAAAGACTTGTTTCCTTTGACTTCTGTTTCCAGCTTCCAGCTGCTCCCTGGTCCACCTGCTCAACCTGGATGGTTCTTTGCGTGGTTTCAGGAGAAAGCTGCTGCCAGGGACATCAGTGGTTACACTAAGATCAATGGCAGCATATTTCTGGCAGTGACACAGTGGCAGTCTGTCCTTGCTCAGAGCTTCCACATCCCAACTGCCTGGGCTTCCAAGCCCAGGGTGATGTTTCTGGCAGCTCTAGCTACTAATCCAGCCCTGGATCAGAAATCCAAGCTTTCTGCCTTTATGCTGCTGGGAGAGATTCGGATGGCAAAAGAAACTCATAGATGCTGGAGGACAGCAATATGGTCCATCTAGAGGGCCCACAAGGTCCAGATGCTTCTTCAGGAGAGGATTAGAAGTGAGGAACAAACCCCGACTCTTGGCTATTCCTGCAACCACAGCCCAGTCAGGGAAAGCAGGGTGGGAGTATTTCTGAGCTGGGTGACTCCTTCCAGCAGCAGTTGCTTGTCCCACCCCAAGAGCAGCATGCTCTTCTCCAAGATCTTGACCTGCCCCATCATTGCTAAAAACCAGCCCAGTGAATGCTGTGGAAAGCCCTGAACTGCCTGTCTGCTCAGTGCTGCTCCCAACACCAGCTCAGCTCTGTGCCCTGCTGGGGAGCACTTGGTGCTTGACGTGCCGAGGTGAGATCTCAGGGGAACCACACAGGTGGCAATGTTAGGAATAAAGCACAGGAGGAGAGACAGTGGGCTAACCTGATCCTCTGCCCCAGCCAGTTTTCACCAGGATCTCATATTTGTACAGCCCGTTCTTCCCACAGAAGGGAATCACTCCCACCCGGTTCATGTCGATCATGTCCAGCTTGTGCACGATCAGCGCGGCCACCGAGTAGGTCACAAAGCAGACGGCACAGGTCAGCAGAACGATGTAGTTGAGACCTGGGCCTGGAGCCTAGAAGAAAAGAAGTATGTGGTAAGTAAGGCAGCCTCCTTCCCCAGGAGGATCCTCCCATTCCCCAGGAGTTTCCAAGCCCAGGGTGATGTTTCTGGCAGCTCTAGCTACTAATCCAGCCCTGGATCAGAAATCCAAGCTTTCTGCCTTTATGCTGCTGGGAGAGATTCGGATGGCAAAAGAAACTCATAGATGCTGGAGGACAGCAATATGGTCCATCTAGAGGGCCCACAAGGTCCAGATGCTTCTTCAGGAGAGGATTAGAAGTGAGGAACAAACCCCGACTCTTGGCTATTCCTGCAACCACAGCCCAGTCAGGGAAAGCAGGGTGGGAGTATTTCTGAGCTGGGTGACTCCTTCCAGCAGCAGTTGCTTGTCCCACCCCAAGAGCAGCATGCTCTTCTCCAAGATCTTGACCTGCCCCATCATTGCTAAAAACCAGCCCAGTGAATGCTGTGGAAAGCCCTGAACTGCCTGTCTGCTCAGTGCTGCTCCCAACACCAGCTCAGCTCTGTGCCCTGCTGGGGAGCACTTGGTGCTTGACGTGCCGAGGTGAGATCTCAGGGGAACCACACAGGTGGCAATGTTAGGAATAAAGCACAGGAGGAGAGACAGTGGGCTAACCTGATCCTCTGCCCCAGCCAGTTTTCACCAGGATCTCATATTTGTACAGCCCGTTCTTCCCACAGAAGGGAATCACTCCCACCCGGTTCATGTCGATCATGTCCAGCTTGTGCACGATCAGCGCGGCCACCGAGTAGGTCACAAAGCAGACGGCACAGGTCAGCAGAACGATGTAGTTGAGACCTGGGCCTGGAGCCTAGAAGAAAAGAAGTATGTGGTAAGTAAGGCAGCCTCCTTCCCCAGGAGGATCCTCCCATTCCCCAGGAGTCACGCATGGTGGACCCACCCTTCACAGCCACCCACACCACACACAGGCAGAGCCAGGTCCCAGCACAGCCCCACCGAGCAGCCACAGCAGCTGCTGGAGCTGCTGCTGAGAGCTCCCTGCTCCCAACTACCTCACCCCAAAGGAGCTAGGAAGAGTGTGAACACCCCTGGGAGGACAGAGATGCTGACAGGGGCAATCTCACTGGGATAAACCAGTGCTGGGTGACAGCTGGGAAGAGCCTTGGGCATCTCACTCAGAGGTGAACATGCTGCAAGGTGTCCAGAATCAAGAACAAAGCTGCCAGAAAAGGTCTGCTTCAGCACCAGCAGCCAGGATTCAGGATCAGAGGACATGGTCCCTCTCTGAGCTGTGCCCCAAAGTGCTGTCAGGGCCTTGTGCTGCTCTGGGACTGGGCAGAGGTCACCCATGACCCAGCTGGAACATGAAGCCAACAGAGCCCGAGGCTTCCCTCTAGGTGACAACAATCTGTTCCACGTGTGGCAGTGCTGAACAGCCTGTGCTGTGTTTTACTCACAGGAGAGATGAACTGGACGGAGTTTGGAGGGACAAAGAGACTGGCCCCAAAGGCTGTGAGGTGCTGAGTTAAGCACACAGCCTGGTCTGGCCTGGTCTCTTCCAGTGGGATGATGCCTTCTGTCTTCCAGCGTCTCTCCTGCTCACTGAAGTACTGGCAGAGGGAGGTGTACAGCCCCAGGGTCACCTCCACGGGGGACCAGCTGAAATGGTTTGTGATGTTGATGTAGTAGGTCTGGATGGTGTCATCCGTTCTGGAGAAGGGAAAGGCAGGAAGGAGACACTGTTAACCCCTGCTGGAGGGACCAAGCCCTCTTCTGATGGATGTGTGCCCAGGGAAAGCACCTGCTGCAGGCACGTGAGAAGGAGGAAAAGCCCAGTGAACGTGGTGTAATTGACACCACCCTTTGGCTGTGCTGAAACTCTGGGGTTCCACAGGCCACCTGAGTTCTTTATCTCAGCTCCTGGAGCACTTGTATCCTCTTCTCTGTGCTGGCAGCCTTGCACAGCTCTCCCACCACCCCTCCCCATGTCCCACCAACCCACACATTTCACAGCAACTCTCTGGCTCTGGGCTGGGAGCACATTTTGCTCATTACAACCATTATTCCCTCTTTGAACATCCTGTTACCAAAAGCCATGGAAGCTGCTCTGACTTACACAACAGAAGCTCCACTCTTGCCCCACCTATTCCCAAGCTGCCTTTTCTTCTCAGATAATGCCCAGGAATGGCTTGTAAATAACAATCAGCTCCCGGGCCAGGCAGCAACTGAAGTTACAAGAACAACTGCTCTGATAAAAATAAGAGAGCTTTGCTGCAAAACCCCAGAGCCCAGCAGCAGCACAGGCCATGCTGCAGGCAGGCAGTGTGGACAGAAGCCCACGAGGAGAGCTGTCTCCTCTGAGGCAGAGGAGCCCTGTGGAGAGCTACAGCAGCACCAGCCCTGCAGAGCAGCCTGGCAACAGCCACAGCAAAGCCCTGAGCATCCCCCCACGTCCAGCCATGGGACAGCATGGGGGTGACAGGGATGACAAAGGAGGCTTCTCTTACCTGGGTGAGGTGAAGAAGGTGTAGAGCTTGTGGTCACTTCCAGCCAGGGCGTCCAGGCTGATTTTCTTGGCAGCAGTACAGTTGTGCTCATTGGGCTCTGGCTGGTGATGGAGATAAGCCATGATGAAGGGCTCAGGCTCACTGGCAATGTAGTGATCTGTGTGGGGAGGGGGAGGAAAAACAGAACGTATGCTATGAACTCCAGGGAAGGTTGGAGCACAGCTGTGCATGTTCAGGGAGGAGTACCAGGAACACAGAAAGTCAGGAGAGATGGTTTTCCAGACTACACTCCCTCCATTTGCAGCTCAGAAGATCCTTGAGCAAGAGGCTCTGTTTACCACTGTAGCTGAGCAAGAGGGAGATAGGACAAACCCCCACCAGTGCTAATGTGGCTCAGCAGGGCTGGGAAAAGCAAAAGGCTTCTCAGTGGCAAAATCCAGAAGCAAGGATTACACTGGGGATCAGATAATGCCCATGACAGGAAGAACCTCAGCCATGCAGTGTGGAACTCACTGGCTACACTGGATACCCCCTCCCACACCAGCTTTCCCTTGACACAGCACCCAGCCCTCCTCTCCCATGGGCAGGAACAGCAAAGAGCAGAAAGAGCTGGATCTGTCTGCGCTACCGTTCAGGACTCTGTAAGTGAGCTGGAAGTGCAGTCCTGCTTCTCTGTTGTTGCTCTCCATTGTCACAATGAGGCTCACAGATGTTCTTGGCTCAATGACTTCAGTGCCAGCAGTGAGATTGTCAGCATCTGTGCTGTTGGACACCATGACTGTGATGGCTTTCTCTGAGTCCAGGCTCCCAATGGGGATCTGCACCCCGGCGTGTGTCTGGAACTCCATGGAGGCCACCTTTGTGGACACAGTGTAGTTGCTGATGTAACCAAAAGGGAAAGGATTGGAGTCCACCTGGAACATAACCTGAATGACATCTGTCAGGTTGGACAGGGTGGTGTTGAACGCCTGGGGGATGGAGAACTGGCAGTTTGGTGTGTTCTCGTAGCAAAGCAAGTTGAAGGGATCAGACCGCTTGCCCATGGCCTTAATTTCTCCTCCCACCAGCTCAAGGGGCTCTTCATTCAGCACTCGAGACTTCATGAGGATGCGCATCAGGCTGGAAGACAGGTTGTAGGCTTTGGGGGCCAGCAGCAAGTTGTGGGAATCAGCCAGCATCTCCTGGGGCTTGGGTTCTTGTGAAGCTGAATTGACCAGGTGAATTAGGTCACCTGCCAAGAGAGAAATAAAGGTGAAAAGAGAGGACGTGGTAAATAGTCTAGATAACTGCTGCAGTCTAGATAACATCTGACACCTTCCCAAAACAATCAGACAAGTCTTTCCTTACTGCCTTCTCACTGTAACTCTACACTGTGCACATGACCTCCTGCACTGCAGGTGTTCAGTAGCCCACCAGTAGCCCACAGCTAAAACCAGAGCTGTCAGCAACTCCTGCAGCTCTCACCTAATCTACAGACCTTGGTGGTGAAAACTGAATTACAACAGGAACCAGGTTCCTGTAGGAACCAGGCTGACCTGTGATGTTGAGGATGTTGTCAGCGATCCCAGTTGGTGTCACAGTGCCCTGGGTTGTTTCCCCTTGCAGAATGGTCATCATGGTCTCCAGCTTGTTCAAGGTCCTTGTCAGGCATGACTTGCAAACCAGCTCCTTGCTCACCACCTGCAAAGGGAAAGACCAAGGCAAGTTGAGCTGACTCAGTCCTGAGAAGACCTCAGCACATTTGTTCAAACACCATTTGCACCCTGAGAGTCACCCCAGCTCCTTCCAGCACCAGGGAGGTAACTGCTGAGACCATGGCTGCTCTGCTCACACTGAGGGATGCCAAGAAGTTGTGAGGGTCTTCAAGACTCTTCCATGCTCCTCTCCTCCTGTTACAACCTGCCAGCACACAGGCAGGCAGGCTGGGGGTCTCATGGAGGAGGCTTTAGGGCTGGAAGAGCAATTAAGGGCCCCATGTTCATGTTCCCTGAAATTCACTTGCAAGGCTCAAGCATGTCTCCAGCTGGTGCATCTCATGAGCACCCTTTTGGGGCCACACACTATTCCTACAGATATCAACCAGAAGGAGCTGGACAGGATCCCTCCATCCACTCTGCTGTCTTCAGTGGAAGCAAGATTTAGCCCTCATTGAATCCATCTCAGTGTCCAAATACTCCTGAAAGCTGTGGGAGGGATCCTGCCACTCAGGCATGATGGATGCCCCTCCCTCTGCTCCCAGATGTGTCCAAGAAACAGAATGTTCTAGCCATGGCCTGGAGCTCCCTGCACTCTCAAGGGCTGGATGGGAGGGACTGAGGCAACACATGGAAGCTGTTACCACGACCCCATTCCTAGCTCTTATTAATCTTTTTTTTTTCTTTTAATCATCATAGGATTCAGACATGATTCACCATATGTTTTGGTGAAGAATCAAAACAGCATCTGCAGGTCAAGCATTCCCCCTGTTCTGCTGTTATTGGTACGTGATGAGAAGTGAGGACATTGGGGTCCAGGAGGCAGTCAGGTACCAAGGAGGTGGGGAAGAAAAAGGCTGATTGGGAGGAACCACCCAAGGAGCTACTGTTGCGGAAAGAGAACCTGGTAAGAGGACTGGGATGTGCTTTTTTTCCCCTACAGGAAAAATTCCTTCTGAATTTTCCTCTCCCCTGTAGGTAAAATCAAAAAAGTATCAGCACTGCTCGATAGGAAATGAAATGTGCAAACTCTGTGCTGGCCTCGGCCACTTGAGAAATTCTAGATTACTGTTTTCCTAAGCTTTTCATTCCAATCCAGAGCATGGACTAATCCTGGAACGTCAGCTCTTCCCGTGGAACAAAAATTCTATTTCTAGACCAAAGCTTCCCCAGCAAGATCAAATCACAGGGCAAAAGCCCATGGGAAACAGAGAAAAAAACACCCCAGCAGGATGTGCTGAACCCCTAATCCCTGAGGAAAGATGTGATTTTTGAGCTTTGCAGACTCTGAAGCAGAGAAAGGAGCAGCAGAACAGGGAGTCTGTGGGTGGGACACAGTCTGTCCATCATTCCCAGGACAGCCTACTCCCACCCAGAAGGGCTGCAGACCTGGCTGGGCAGGCGAGGGGCAGCCAGGGTGGTACCTGACTCCAGCCTGACAGCAAAGATCCAGGAGGAAGAGCTTGCCAAAGAGAACTGGCACCCACTAGACCCAGGCAGGTTACACAGCTGGGCTCTGGTCACCTTGCCCATCTGACAGAACACATTTGGCCACTCCTGAACCCATGGGCAGCAGCCCCAGCACCAGGGAGCTGGAATGTTTACCCAGCAATTGCATGGAAGTGAATCCCAGATGGGTCTGGATGCAAAGGGACCTTAATGATCACCCAGTCCCAACCCATCTCTCCCAGCAGTCCAGGTTGCTCCAAGCCCCATCCAACCTGCCCTTCAACACTGCCAGGGATGGGGCAGCCACAGCTTCTCTGGGCAACCTGTTCCCCTGTCTCACCACCCTCACAGCAAAGAATTTCTTCCTAATAACTAATCTAAATCTACCCTCTTTTTATTTACTTTATGCTTTATTATTTTCTTATTCCAGTCAGGGAAGCAGAGCAAGGACAAAAGAGCCCCTAAGCTGCACGTGGAAGAGCAGGAGGCTGGAGGAGGTGCTGGGGAACCTACCGTGCACTGGGCCAAGGCAGCAGAGATCTGCTGGATGTCATCAACTGTGTTCACCTTCAGAGAGTTCAGGGTTTCCGTGATGTTGTTGCGAGTCCAGATCCGGAGTTCGAATTCATTCCCAGTCTCAGGTTCCAGAAGCATGGAGCGCTCATACTGGGGGGATAAAATCAGGTGGAGTGAGGAAATGTGTTATTTCAGAGGACGATGAGCTGTGCTGAAGTCACCTCCTCCCTGTGCTCTCTATCTCCCTGCCTCTGCTCTTCCCTGGGGGAGGATCTAATGAGCTGTTTTTTCTGCAGAACTGCCTCAATTTCACTTTTGCTCTCCAAGTAATTATCTTAACAGCCTCCCACTTGACAGCTAAGTAGCCCACCAGCGTGTAGTTCTTACCCAGCTAAGCACAGTCCTGTGCACGGGGGATTGTTCCTGCCTGGCTTCCAGGCCTGCCAGAAGCTCATCTGGGGAAGGAAAGTGTGAGCATAGCCTGAAACCTCTGCCCTGCCTGTGCGGGTGCAGGCAGAGGGACTGGGCCCTAGGTAGGCATGGAAGTGAATGCTGTCAGGAGGATGCTGCGCCTGCTCTGTGGATTACAAGCTTGGCAGGCAGGCAGAAGATCTTTCCAGCTGAAACAAGGAGGTCCCTTAGCACCCAGAGCATCACCTGAGCAGCTACAGAGTTTCCAGCGCTGCTGAAATGGATCAGGGGAAGCACGAAGGAAGCAGGAGAATTTAGGATAAGATTTCTGGTTCTAAAAGGAGTGTTTAGACTTGAGGCTGACAGTAAGGAGTAAAAACTACCTGATCTTCTGGGCAAAAAAGCAGGGTGCATGGGAGACACCCAGCCACTGCCTCCTCTGGGACCTCTGCTTTATTTTGCATCCCCTCTGCCTTCTCTGGTCATTCTGCCTCTGGAGCTTGTTACCCTTTTTGATGCATGAAAACAGCTCCAGCCCCGCTCCCAGCGTGTACATACAGTGACTTACATGAAGAACTGCAGCATCAGTCATTTCCCTA
>NW_009954113.1:1362342-1375908 GCF_000747805.2 Chaetura pelagica | reverse complement strand
CATCACTGGCAATTGCAAGGCCTTCTGGAGGCCCCTCTTGGGCAGAGGGTGCTGCTTTACCTCATTTAGGATGGTGATGAGGGCCAGAGAGTACTCAATGACCTGCTGAGGGTCCGCTTGTTTCACTAAGCCCTGGAGCACAGTGTCAGTTTGATTGTAGAGCCAGTGGGAGAGGCTGGGGAAGCCCTCGGGCAAGCTGATTTCCATGGAGCTGCCAAGGGAAGAGGCACTGGGGTTACACCGAGGGCTGGGGAGGGGGGCAGAATCTGCTCTTGAGCCGGGGAGGAAGGCGAGGGGGGACGCAGGTGGTCAGAGCAGCAGTAACTAATGGGAAAGGACTCCCCCTTGAGCGACGCCCCACAAAACTGGAAGTGTCTGTGCTGCCCTTCTGCTGAGCCCCGCCTCGCCTTCCTGCCTGCAGCCCCTTCCAGGAGGGAAAGGCTTCTCCCCCAGGCCCTGCCGAGCCCCCCGGGATGGGGACCCAGCGGCCAGGCCGTGGCTGTGACCCAGGAGCTGAGCCGGGCAGCCCACCGGCCGCGCCTCTTACCGGTTCACGGCCACCACGGTGGCTCCCAGCTGGTCCTGCACCAGCACGGACACGGACACCAGGAAGCCGTTCTCCTGGAAGCCGGGGGGCAGGAAGGCTCCGTGCTCGGCTCGGCTGCCCTTGTAGACGCAGAACTCGTGGTGGTGGCCGGCGCGGCGCCGGGCGGCCTGCAGGATGTACACCAGCGGGGCCGCCGCGTCCTCCGTGTCCCGCCAGCCTGCAAGACACCCGGGCTGAGGGACGGGGACACGGACACCAGGCCCAGCCCTTCCCTCCCTGCCCAGCCCCTCCACGGGGCATCTCCCCTGGCTGCCCCAGCTCGGGCAGAGGGACAGGCTGTCCCCACCATTCGGGACAGGTTGTGCCCATCGTTTAGGGACAGCTTAAGGACTGTGCCAAGCTGAAGGGTCTACACTGTAAAGCTCTGATCCTCTTGGAATTTGTCTGAGGTTTAGGTGCTTCTGCCCAGGTGTTGGGGTTCTGTAAAGTCTAAAGGGATTTGTGTAGAGTTCACAAGCAAGATAAAAATGGGAACATCTCTGCTGGGGCTGGGAGCAGCCTGGCCCAAGCCCTGCAAAGCCTGATGTTAGACAGAGGCTCAGCACAGCCCTCAGGCAGTTCAACATCTCAGGAATGACTGAATCTGGGATAAAACCTGGAGAAAGGGTTCCTTGGAGCTACCAGGAATGACGGGGAGTCCTGTGGGAGCCAGGCAGTTGGGACATTCCCTGCAGGTTGGCCAGTGAGCAGCAGTAAAGGTGCTGGCTCTGCCGGGGCTCACTGCACTGGACAGGCAACCACCAGGTCTGTATCCTGTGCATTTCACTTCAGCTTCAAAACAATCACTAGGAGCTAAAATTCCCACCACTCCATAGAGGTTTGATTGCATAGTTATTCTGGGTAGCTCAACACATACCAAAGTTACAACCATATCATGCCAAATAGACTTCTGCTTCTCCCCCAGCTGAAGCTGAGCTTTGGTGACCAGCCCCCCAGACCAGAACTCAAACCTCTTCTGCAGCGTGGCTTCCCAGCATTTGTGCACAGACAGCATTCATCTCCCACACTCATTTGGGGAATTACATCGTTTTCAGAGGCACTTATTCCTCGGCCCAAGGCTACAGGATGTCAGCCAGGCCACTTTTCCAAAGCTAGACTCATTGCTGTCTCTCCAGCTGGTTGAGAAGGTAAGCACTGATGGGAACATCCAGCCCACATGGCAGAGGAGGCCCCAGTGCTTTGTCTTTTGACCCTTCCCACAGATATGTGACTCAGTTTTGGGCACCTATCTTCTTTTCACTGCATTGAAATACCAGTTTCTTCTGCAAGTACTGGTCTGCCCTGGTTCTCACTGTTCCACTGCATGAATTAGGATTAAAAGAAGTGCCTACTCACTACCCGGAGTTTTAGGGCTCCATAATTTGGGCAGACAAAGCTGCTCACATTCTAAGCTCTGGGGATTAGAAATGGAAAGATCCAGTTCTGAACTCAGCCCTGGCCAAGAGCGTCCTGGGGTAGGAGCTCGGGGTAAAGAAAACATCTGTGGGAAAGAAGATCAGCTGGGAACACACCGGTCAGGAGAAACCTTTGCCCGTGAGGAGCTCCCGCCCGTGCGCCCTCACCTGAACACTCAAAGTGCACCTTTGCCATCAGGGCCCTGAGGGGTCCCTCGGGGAACAGCCGGCAGGACCCTCCAACGGGTGGCTGGTTGGGGAGCAGGTCGATGGAGGCGAATCCCTCCTCCCCCGTGGTCAGGTCGGTGATGTGCAGGGTGAAGGTGTAACCCTCCCCGTCCCGCAGCGCCCCTTGCCTCAGCACCAGGTTCATGCCTGTGTCACCAGTGGAGGTCGTTGTTTTGTCCAGGACAAGAGTCTTGTTTTTGAAGCTGTGCGCCGCCCACCTCTGGAGAGATGCAGAGGAGAAAGACAGCAGAGGTTTTGTTTAAATCCAAAGTTACGTCCTTAAAATGTTTTTAGATTGAGTCTTTTATAAAAAGCAACAGATTTCTAGTGGGAGCGTCTGCCAAGCTTGCAGTTGATAATTCAGCTTTAGTCTTGTGTGCTACAGCAACAAGAACTGGAACCTCTCCAAAATGTCTGGTGGGAATATTTCCACTGTGAGATCTACTTTAGTCTCTGGGATTACATCACCCTCCAACAGAATATTTCATAATACAGAATACAAAACACAGGAAATAAATTAAGTACTGGAGGAGTCTCCACGGGATACCATGTTTTATATACTTCAAGTTGAACATGTCCTGGATAGGGACTGTTAATAGCACAAATGTACAATTGTGATACCAAGTGAATGGTGTGATAGTCAGTCAGAAAATGCCCTGCAAGAACACGGGGGGTTTGCTGGGAGTGATCCAGACCTGCTCTCACAACAGGACTTCCACTGCTGCCACCTGCTTCACTCCACAGGTTGCAGAGATGCTGTGCAGTGGAATCTGTAATTGGAGGAGAGCAAGAGAGACTTGGGGGATCAGAGGAGACTGAACCACCTCTGCTCCACCTCTGCTTGAGCCAACAGAGTAACGGGCAAGATGTCCATCAGCAGGGAGAAGGAAATACTCCACAGATCTCTTAGAGGGAAAGAAAAAGTGGCTTTTGTGTGAAACAAGCAGGTCACTCGTGGGCTTGGCTTGAAAATGACCCAGCAAGGACTTGTCTTTGAGTAGGTCAAGACACTGATGGAGGACACAGGCATAGCTCAGGGCAAGGGAAAGCTCTGGACATCTCACAGGAGGTCCAGTGGTTACTGACATGGGGAACCTGCTTCACAGGCTCTCCTGGCCTCCATGCAGCTGAGACACAGCAGGGCCCTGCAGGGGAGCTCCACACAGGGCTCTGTGATCAAGACACCAGTATCAGCCAGCATTCTTCATCCCCTCCACCAGACCCAACCTGCCACTGCATTTAGGGTTCCAGATTATTTCTCTTCCTCTCTATGGCAGTTTAGGCCCAGGACTTTACTTCTCACACAACTCTTCCCACCCTGTCCTCTCTGAATCTCTCCTTCCCCCTGAAGTCCACCAAAGGTGAAGCAAAGCCCAGCATTGCTGATGACTTTACCCCAATCTTGGAGTCGTTGTGGCAGTTCTGGCAGGTCCCCTCCAGGTAGACATAGGAGCTCTTGCTGACTTCATAGACAGACTGAGCCTTGCAGGAAACACACTCCAGGGACACGATAGGGACTCCCCCTCTCTTGATGAATACCTGGGAAAGCAAGAGGCTCCATCAGAAGACCTGAGACAAAAATACAGATCTAACAGGTAACAGACATACCAGCACCTGGCCCTGCAAAGAGGAATCACTCTACAGCAGCTCAGTCTGTGCTAAGGAACCAGCAGAAAGGGATTTCCAAAGGATTTCAGGTCAGATTTAAGATACATCACTTTTCTTACACTGGCCAGGGTGAGTTCTTCTGCCACTGATTTTCAAGAGCCACCCAAAGCCAGGCTGGGCCAATCTAGGTAAATCTGAATTTACTTTATTTACATGTTCTGACAACACAAATCACTTTCAGAATGTCTCCCTGGTACCCTGGGCTGAATCCCCAGCAAGTCCTGCTTGTGCTGTGGGTGGGGATGAAGCTCACTGAGCTATCCATGACAGCTGTGAACCCTATGAAAATGGGATCTGAATGAGTCTGGAAAAGAGGAGCAGTCTAAGGGGGAGGAGGAAAGGCCCCATTACAGCACAGACCAACCATCTGGTGAGCACCTGCCCTGGGAAGTGACTGCAGCTCTCCTCTGTCTTCTGTGGGCCCAGCTCTTGGCCCTGCCTCTGCAGCTGTGGAGCACCTGACCTGGGGGGGTGACAGCAGATCTGCTGTGGGTCCCTGTCCTCGACTTGGAAGGTCTCTATATGGGACCAGGCTAGCAGAGGGCTCAGGGTGAGCCAGGGAGCCTGGGTTTATGGAAGATGATCTGGCTGTCTGCCCCACCCCTGCTCTGATCTACAGAGCTTGCACTAGAACCACCTGCCACGTTTCAGGACCTGACCCTCTGGCCCTTGAGTGCACTGCCTGTGCAGAACCATCCCCATTTCTGACACCACCTCTATCCCCCAGAGACAGCAGGGATGGTAGAAGCAGCCTGAAAACCCAGCTCCCTCAGAGCATCTAATACATCCCGCTCTGCAGCCTGGAAAACCACCTTTCCAGAGAGCAGCATGTTCTTCCAGGCTTTTAGTTCAGCACCCAAGACATCTACCACACCTCCCCAGCAAAGCACTCGGACTGAGGAGAGCTTTAGAAGCACGGGTGGCTCAGACACAACAGCTATTGAGCCCTGACCCCTGTACTTTGTCTAAATTCCTTGGATCCCCCAGGAAACGAAGCTGTCCAGCACTCAACAGAGCCCTCTGCCCTGGCATAATGAATATTCTGGATTCAAACAAAGATGGTAATGAAGACATTGTTTAATATGGCAGACTCCTAAAAGAGGATAAATATTCCCCAGCACTGACCTGGGGAGCACTGAAGCTTCATTCATTCCTACAGTATTTGCAAATTTCCTGCAAAACTGGAATCACTGTTTTGTGCTCATGCATGGAAACCAGATAGAACGGAATGTCCTTGAAAGACTATCAATTTCATATTTTTCTTTTTATCCTCCAGCTTTGGTTTAAAACCCAGGCAGTAAGAGTTTCCACTTTCAGACTAACTACATCTCTAATTGCCAAATGCAGCAGGATGAATGTTTCTGACATAGCCCATCCCTGCTGTCGGGCTGCAGACGCGCTCAGCGTCAGGCTTAATGCAGCATAAACAACATGCACTTAAAAAAATCCTTCCTTAAAGTCAGAAGGAGGGATGAAAGGGATTGTTGACAGTAAAATGAAGTTACCAGCCCTTAGGAAGCTTTCTCTGGGCAAAAATCAGGGAAGTGCCTGGTGTGGTGACAAGTGAAGACCACAGAACTGCAAAGAGGGCTGGAAGAGGCACAGACCCCGGGCTCCTGTGCTGTCCTGCAGCAGATCTGTGGCCACAGAGTCTCAGTCCCAGGGACAGTGGCCAGCACGGCCCTGGCTGGGTCACCAACACAGCTCTGAACAGAGAGGGACTAACACAAGGCCTAAAGGAAGGACAAAGCTAAAAGGACTTGGCGGGACAAGCAAAAAGTGCTGCCCAAGGCAGTGTAAGGTAAACAGATCACGGAAATACCAGTGACTGTTCCTGCCAACGGCCTGGATGGGATCTGGTCTGGAGCCCCAGCCATGCCCTAAGCTCTGCTTCCTTCCCCTTCCTTCCTTCCTTCCTTCCTTCCTTCCCCTCCTCTTCACCAGCACAGCCCAGCTGAACCAGCACCGCACTCAGGAGGGCTGGGGATGCAGCCAGGACAGCCCCTGTGTCTGGGCACTGTCCTGAGCCAGCAGCACACTCCTCTAGAAGCTTCCTCAGAAAGAGGGCCATGGCCCTGCAGCACAGCTGAGCCCAGCTCCAGGCACAGGAGGACAGAAAGCAACCGCTGTCTGTGGTACGTACGGTTTGGTTTGTTGCCTCGGGGCTCATACCCTCCTTCCTGACGGTGAGGTCGAACGTGTACTCCACATCTGCTTCTAATACAGCTTTGGAAATTGTGACAATTCCTTCCTTGGCACTGAAATTCAGAGAGCACCCTGCAGCCGAGCTCTGCTTGCAAGGAGAAAAGAACTTTCAAACCCTCCTTGGTACGGGTGCACGTCGGGTTAGTCCACAGCCAAAACATTCAGACCCACACAACATCCCTGGTTCAGATCTTACTGTGCAATGTCACCACTGGGGTGGGAGACATGGGGGGGTGTGTGGATAATAAAGCACATTATCCTGTTCTTCAGGTTAGTTAGCAGTACTTGGAATAATCTTGTATTTCATCTGAGCTTCATGTTCTTATTTTACAGCAATTAATTCATTAAATAGATTATAAACATTACAAAACAACCCCAAAAGTTCACATTAAACTCCAAAGTCCATTCACCCTCCACAGCTTTCTCTTTTGAGGTAAAGCTAGAAAACAATGACTTTACAAACAAAAACCTCCACATTCAATCAAAAAAACATTCTGGAGGTTGATCTCCTGTCAGAATTTGAAGGGCAGTTCTCCCTTGCCCTTCTACCACTGGAGGGTCAGACCACTTAAGGACAGTGACCATGACTTGTGGCCACTTGACTCCTCCAAAGTCTAACTTTGTCCCCTGCTAAAATCAGAGACACTGAACTGCTAATGGGAGCAGGACCAGAGCCCTCAGCCCCTGGGCTGGAACCAGCAGCTCTGTAAAGCCTCCAGGTTATGGAAGCAGTGACACTGAAACCATGAACCAGAAGCCAAGTACAAAGGAAGCAGCATGTGAATGTCTCAGCTTCCAGTGCCACCACCTCTGCCCTGCCCAGGGACTGCAGCACTGGAACACCTTTGCAACCCTCCTTCTGGAGCAGCTTTGTTCAGGATGCTCCCAAAAGCTCCTCTCAACACCATTTCAACCCTGACATGTTTGTAGTGGAGCCCTTGTGCAGCTGGGGCTCCCAAATGACTATAAAACTGCTCTTACCTTGGAGGAGGAGGTACAAGACCATTCGTACAACAACGGAGTCTGTTCACCATCATCCAAGTTCGGGTCATAGGATTTCTCCCCATCCAAGATTAAGTCCTGAGTGTTGGACCAGACCCGGTATGACCCCCCATCAATGATGGGGACCAGCTTACTCGGTATCACAGTTACATTGGCAAAGATTCTTTTGGACAGTGGGGTGTCTCCAAAGGAGACAATAAAGATGAAGCAATAGTTCCCAACTTGCAGGGCAAGCTTTGGTATCACCAGCTGGGGCCTGTTCACATCAACGTTTGGCAGATGGATCCGGCTGGAGTTATCCAAGTTCCACATGCAGCTAGGTGCTTGGTAGATCTCCCACAGGTGGGCTGTCTGGTACTTGATGCACCCTCGGAGGTCAATCTGTGCCTCCAGGTAGTTCCTCTGTGACCGTTTCATGACAACCTGAGGGGGCAGGGCCAACTCCACCTCCGGCTCCTCGCACTCCAGGACCTTGACAGTGACAGTTAGGTGGGCTATGAAGAAGCTGATGAGGTTGGTGGCATTCACCTCCACCAGGTAATCCCCAGGGCTCAGGTAAGAATAGTTGGCCACTGGAACCCTGGTCATTTGAGTGGAAGAGCCATCCCCAAAGGTCCACAGGAACTCAACACTCCTGCTGCTGGGCACCACCGCTGCTTCAAACAGCGCTGTCCTGTTGACAAAGGCATTGGAGGCAAGGAGGGAGACTTGCACTATGGGGTCTTGGACATGGATGGTTCTGGTGATATTGACACCTCCCAAGTCATTGAAGGCATGGAGGTGAATCTTGAGCAGCCCTGCAGCTTCTGGAGTGTAGGAAACAGTCTCTCCTGACACAGTGACCACGGATCGGCCTTGCTCTTTCCAGAGGGAGAACTGCCAGGAGAATGACACACGGGAGCCGCTTCCCACCTGGGCACTGAAGTTCTTCTCCGTGCCAGTGGGTATGCCCTCCTCACAGCAGTTCAGGAGCCTGACATCGTGGATGGCCTCCAGGACAGAGATGAGCACCTGGGCATGTGCAATGCTGATCTGGTTCTGCACTGTCACTGTCACCAAATAATCACCACTCTTGGTGAACTCGTGCGTGTACCTGGAGCTATTGAGCTCCACAGAGTAGTCCCCACTGATGCTCACCAAGTAACTCACAGAGGTACCTGACAACATCCTGATCACAAAGGTGACCCTTTCCCCTGGCTCCACCACCTTCTTGCTGGCAAGAACTTCCAGTCCTTGAATCCTGTCCAGCACTGAGATGTTCCTGCTGGCCAGGGCCCAGCTGACGTCGTTCGATGCGTTCAGGTGGAGGGTGTAAAACCCCGCGGTGGGGAACAGGACTGCCACGGACTGCCCACTCAACGTGCCATTTGGCACCTCCCAAAGCCACGTCACTTCTGTCCCTTTCTGCAGCTCCCCCTCAAAGACCACCGTGGAGCCTGAGGAGACGTACCTGCAGTCCAGTTCTGCAGTCCCTATGCTCAGCCCCTCGATGACCTCCTCCACACAGACATAAATTGTTGCATTGGTTGAATCCAGCTTGTTTTCTGCTCCAATAACAACTTCTATCACCCCAGGGCTTTGGAAGGAGTGTATGATGAAGGGCTCAGAGGTGACAGGAGAGAAGCCATCCTCCAGGTACCAAACATAGGTGATGCCAGTGCCCCTGGTTACCGTGGCACTTATGTTAACAGAGGCATTAATAGCAGCTGGGTTGGGGAAGGCATGAGGCTTCAGGAGACCAATGCTTTCAACAAACTCCAGTGTCCTGTTAGCAGTTGCATATCCCAGCATATTAGTGGCTTTCAGATAGACAGTGTAGTTTCCAGCTTCTAGGACACTCAAGGAGAAGGTCTTCCCAGTGAAGGTCTGCATAGCATTGCCATCCCTTTGGGCCACCCAGCTGTAAGAGATGTTTGTTCCCTCTCTCACCACTGCCTGCAAATGGAGTGTTTTGTTGGTTGGGAAATACATGCCCTCCACCAGGTCACTGCTAGCCACCTGCAGACCTTCAATCTGCTCCAGCACGTAGACATAGATGCTGTCCTGCAAGGAGCTGATCTTGTTCTCTGCTGTCACAATGACATTGAACGTCCCCACGGAGCGGAAAGTGTAGGAAATGGTGGAGGAGCCTTGGATAGGAGTGCAGCGGTCACAGAGGATCCATGAGTAGCGGGTGGCAGTGCCAGCTACCAGTGTGGCCACAAAGCTCACCGACCCGTTCAGGGGCACCACGGTCCTGCTGGCATTGATGGTCAGCCCCTGGAGCCGGCGTTTCACTGTGACATCGATGATGGTCTCATTAAAGCTCACATCATTCTGGCCCATCACACTAATGGTGTAATGGCCAGTGCTGTTGTAGGAGTGGGTAGCACTTTGCCCAGGCTGAGTAGTGCCATCTCCAAAGTCCCAGCAGTAGCTCACTTTGGTCCCATTCATGCTGGCAGAGAACAGGTAGACCTGGTTCAGCTCCAAAACGTCTGTCCCATTATATTCAATCTTTGCTATCCCAACTGGTTCCTGGACTTCCACAAACGCTGTGTCATTGTTGAAAGAGACATTGTTGGAGACGGTCACTGTGACCAGGAAGACCCCTGTGTTCTTGTAGGTGTAGGTGACTTCAGTCCCACTTGATCTAGTGGACTCATTGTTCCCGAAATCCCAGCGGTAGCGGTACTGGTAGAGGGGCAGGGCACTGACCTGGAAGCTGCTCTCTTCACCGAGCCTCACAAACTGCTTGGAAGGGAGAAGGGTGACGTTGACAATCTCTGGCTCCACACAGACACTGGTGAAGTAGTGAGCCTTGTTAAACCTGCTGGAGAGAGTCAGGGAGAGGGGGAACGTCCCGCTTCGGGTGAAGTTGTGCATCACCACAGGGTCCCCGCTGACGGTGACGTTGGACGAGCCGTCTCCAAAAGTCCAGTCAAAGATGTATTCAGCACGACTCCCTGTCACGTGGGCAGTGAGCTGCACGTCGGGGTGCTCGGGGATGCAAGAAGTTGGCTCTATCTTGAGCACTTCCAGGACAAAGATCCGAACAGGCACGGTTTGGGAGATGGAGTTGACAGGATTCATAGCTGTCACATTCACAGTGCAGTTGATGTCCTTTACGTACGTGTGTTCTACCACAGGCTGCTGACTCCTCAGCACCGTCCCGTCCCCCATGTCAAATATCCAGGTGATGCTGTCCCCTGTCAGCACCGAGGCATTGAGGGTCACAGAGGCCCCCAGCTCTGCTGCCTCCTCTGCAGAAACACGGAGCCCAGTTATCTCTTCAAAAGCAGGACTCCCTGTCAGGTGGGCAGTGAGCTGCACGTCGGGGTGCTCGGGGATGCAAGAAGTTGGCTCTATCTTGAGCACTTCCAGGACAAAGATCCGAACAGGCACGGTTTGGGAGATGGAGTTGACAGGATTCATAGCTGTCACATTCACAGTGCAGTTGATGTCCTTTACGTACGTGTGTTCTACCACAGGCTGCTGACTCCTCAGCACCGTCCCGTCCCCCATGTCAAATATCCAGGTGATGCTGTCCCCTGTCAGCACCGAGGCATTGAGGGTCACAGAGGCCCCCAGCTCTGCTGCCTCCTCTGCAGAAACACGGAGCCCAGTTATCTCTTCAAACACTTGGTAGCACTCGACTGTCTCCACACTGCTGACAGTGTTGTTGGCTGTCACGGTGACGTTGTACACCCCTCTCCTGGGGTAGCTGTGGGTCACAGTAGGCTGGCTGGCTGTGAACTGTGAGGACCCATCCCCAAAGTCCCAGGTGTACACCACGCCATGAGGAGATGGCAGTGGATCAGCTCTGAAGGTGACCGGACGGTTCACAACCAAAACATCCTCCTCTGCTTCCATCTTCACATCCACCAGGTAACTGTGGACCTGAACTGGGGCCAAGTGGGTGAGGTTCTCAAACTGGTTTGACACAAGAACCATCAGGATGTATTCACCTGCATTGGAAGAGAGCAGAAAAAGGCCAGTCATGAGGACATGGTGCTGAGGGACAGGGGTTAGTGGTGGCCTTGGTAGTGCTGGGTTAACAGTTGGACCTGATGATGTTAAAGGTCTTTTCTAAGCAAAATGATTTTATGATGCTATGATGTGTTCATGCAACAGTTTCCTCAGTAGTGCAAGGAGGAATTACAACCAGGCTATGTACGTCAGGACCAAACACAGACACTGGGAGAAGATTTTCTTCTTGTTTGTTCCCCAAACAGCCCCCCTTCCCACTGCCCACAGCAGGGCTCCCCATCCCCCCATCAGCACCCATCTGTCTGCTGAGACTGCCCAAAAAGGGGACTGTGTGAGATGGATCTGCTTCTTACAGCATGGACAACCTTCTCCTGCGGTTGTAGAGGATGGCAATTGCTGGGGACTTCCAATCACTCTGGCTTTTTGCCCAGGAGTGAGCTAAGGACTTTCAAGCCATGGTTTTACTGGAAGGTGCCTTGTAACCCCCTTGCAACAAAAACCTCTGAGCCCCTTCTTGCCCAAAGAACAACTCTGATCTTACCTGGCTCTTGATAGACATGTGAAACATTGTGCTCAATCACAACCTCGTGGACACTGGGATCAGGAACAAGGAATGACTTGTTGTAGGGAGGTGTGAACAGGTATGTCTCTTGGACACCATCTCCAAAATCCCACCTGGGGAAACATGCAAACCATGTTACACTGCACAGCAGGAGAATCGCAGAAACCCCCCAGGAGCCCTGGCCTGGTCCAGACTGTCTCCCAGGCTCAGGGTTGGGTTTTCAGAAAAGCCACAGACAACGTAATGCCAAGGATGAAAGCAGCAGCTGTCCCCAGTGCTGTGGAACTTCTGCTGTGAGAGGAGTACAGCACAGGCATGAAGAGCAGGAGCCCAGTATTAAAGCAAGTCTGCAATCCTTTAAAAGAAAAGTCTTCTAACCTGAACTACAGGTCCCAGCCAGTGTGACTGAACCACATTTGCAGGGATTTCAAATTAACTAAAGAGCAACTGAGAAATGGGCCATTTGACATCAGCTGGCCCTGGGAGGGGAAACAGTGCAGGCAAGACAGGAGAGCTACACCCAGCATGATCCCGAGTTTGGGCAACTTGCAAAGGACTCACAGGAACAGAGCATCCACAGCTGAATCAACCCGAACCCTTGCTGTCAGCTCCACGGTGCTGTTCTGAGGGAGGACTGGCAGGACACCCACCACAGTCAGGTTCTTCATCTTATTCATCATCTCCACCGTGACATTGTAATTGACCGTAAAGTTACTGACGTGGTTGGAGGCGGTGAGCTGGGAAGGACAGTGGGACAAAGAATGCATTGGGGATCACCTTGCCCTCTCCTGAGGCCCACAAGGGAAGGTTATCAGGTTAGGTCAGGCAGGAGTAGCCTGTGGGACAGGGAGGCAGGGACAACAGCACTGGAAAGCAGCAGAGAGTGGAAGGCCACCTACCTGACAAAGCCACTCCTTGCTGGAACCACCACATCACCACTAAAGTCAGACCAAGGAAGGACTGGTTCTACAGCAACAGGACAAGGAGAAGAGCTTCTCATCCTGAAACTCCTCTGGCTCTGAACTTGCCAGTCACCCTTTTGCCTGCTCCAAGGGGCCCTGCACGCTGTCTCCAGCTGCTGAGCACAGGCACTTGCTGCCATCAAGAGGGCAACAGCCACCCAGTTTCCCTGGGACAGTGGCAGGTGAGTGGCTCCAAGCACAGAGAGTGGGGATGGATTCATAAAAGCAAGGATGACAAGTGCAGCTCCAGCATCCTGGGTGTAGTGGGCACAGAGAGGGAGAGTAAAGTTGGACAGAGGAGGAAAAGGGAGAACAGATGGGCAAAGAGACTGAAGGGACCAGACAGAAGTAGAGCAGGAGCCTCCAGATTGTCTAGGCATGTAACACTGACATGACACCTTATGGCAAAGCATCTTGTCACCTCCTCACCTGCAGGAGAGCTGAGCTGCTGACAGAAGGGATCCTTCCAACCCAGCTGAACAGAGACCTCCCACCCCAGACTAATGCCTTCTTGTCAACTCTGTAAGTAAAAGCAACCCAGGCTTGTCAGCACGGGGCTTCACTCAGCAAATTAGTGCTTCTCAGCATAGTGCTGCACCAAGCAAATTAGTGCCAGCGTGCCCTCAGAGCTGTGCTGGGGGTCCCCAGGAAGCCAGCAGCCACCCTGCAAACGGCTCAAGCAGCTTGGAGCCAGACCAGGACACTGAATGGCAGCACAGGGCATGGTACAGAATGATCTGGCCAGAGATAAACTCCTGTTCCACAACAGATACCTTGCTCTGCCCAGACCCTCTGCTCTATCCTCCTTCGGGGTTATGACAAAACCCAGTACTCCAGTCTGCACCAGCAGGAAGTGAACAGGACACAGACCACAGAGCTTGTGGCAGAAACTCTGCCCTGCCTATGAAAGACTTAGGTTTGAATCCTGCCCCTGCCAGGCTCCAAATCCACATCTCCTGCCAAAGCAGT
>NW_009954113.1:1360774-1362220 GCF_000747805.2 Chaetura pelagica | reverse complement strand
TCCTGCTGGGAAGGAGCAAGGACTGACACTCCAGGAGCAAAAAGGAGCACATGGAAGAAAGAGGAGAAAGCAAAGAGGAGGAAGACAGCAAGGTCAGCTGTAAAGGAGGAACAGGAAGAAACTGACTCTTGTGTTCCCAAGAGCAGCTTAGTGAGAAATAGCAAACAAGCTCATTAGGAGCACAGTGAAAACCTCCTCAGCTCAATTCTGCCTTCTCCTCTGCCTGCTGCTTTTCCTGCTCAGTTTGTGGGAAGAGGTGGAAACCCAGGATTGAGGTGGTATGGTGGGAAAGGCCTTGGCTTACCGAAAGCTTGTACACAGCTGGGCTTTGGTAGATAACGTTGAAGACAACATTGTAAAAAGTGAAAGATGGCTTATCATCTACTGTCCATCGGAAGGTCACATCTGACCCAGCTTCCATCACAGGGACGTAGCTCTGAAAGGCATGAGGACATTTTATACTAGTGCAAGGGAAAAGCATGCACAGCACTTCCCTGGAGACCTCCAGCTGAACTGGAGAGGGAGCAGAGCCAGACTGGGGGGCACCACACACCTGTAAGCCTCTACCCTCAGAGCATGACACAGAGCTGCACGATCCTGCATGAGAAATGCCAACCCTGACTCCATAAACCAAGAGGGGAGCTGGGAGCAGCACCCACACTGCCTGCTCCCACCCCCCAGTGCTCTGCTCTTCTGATCAAGTCTCTTTCTTGTTGGCTAAAAAACCTCCTGATATCTTTGTAGCAACAGCTTGAGTTCCCTGTAAGGGGAGTCTCTGATCCTCGTCCACTGATGGTGCCTGACCCAGAGGCTGAAATGGTTGACCTGCCCAGGACAGGGTGGGCTCTCTCCTCGCTCTCACAGTGTCTCCTGAGCAGACTGTGGTAGCCAGGAAGGGTGAGACCAACAGGCACAGGGTTCTGCCCTAAGCAGCCAGAGACTGAGCAGAGCATTTCACAGGGGCAGCATCCTGAGGGGGCAGCTACTGAACAGCTTCCCAGGGTTTGGCTGCAGCTCTGAGGCCCAGCGATTGGAGGAAAAAAAAACACCAAAAAAGCTGCAAACACCAAAGTAACCTTGATGGATGGATGAAACATTTTTATAGCTTCAGCCAGCTGGTGAGAGGGTTTAGTCGAGTAAATCTAAACGCTGAAAGAAGTAACTACCTTGACAAGCCAAAAGCTAAGTACTGGCCCTTCCTAATGCCTGTGCTTCTCTGAGGAGGTGCTGCCTTACCTCTGAGGGGATTCAAGTGGAGTCCAGCTGAGCTGCCTTCTGCTGGAGAGCACCAGTGCCTTCTGCCCAAGCCCGTGCCCACAGCAGGCGGAGCAGCAAGCAGAGCTACCCCCAGGGCAGCCCAGCCCTCCTCCCCAGCCAGACCCACAGCAGGAAAGGCTAAAACTGCTACCAATGGATGAGAGCAGCAGCCATGGATCACTCACCACG
>NW_009954113.1:1350512-1360623 GCF_000747805.2 Chaetura pelagica | reverse complement strand
TGCTCTCGGGGTCTGGGGTGGCCCGCAGCCCACGGATGGGCTCCTCCACCTTCACCACCACCGTGATGTTCTGGGAGCTCACGGCGTTCTCTGCAACAAGCACGTGGGTGCTCAGCCCCCCCCTGAGCCCGCCCAGGGTCACCACAGCAAACCAGGTGTCGTTGGTCTCCCGGGCACACTCTGCTGTCAGCGCTGCCACAGCCACGGGGCAGGACCCTTGGAAGGGGAAGGTGTGGTTGTCCCCCAGCCAGCTGGCTGTTGCGTTCACCCCCGAGGAGAGCTTGACCACCAGGGTAGTGTGGTTGGATGGCAGGTAGACCCTGCTGCCTTGAGGGGCCGGGTGGATGACACGCAGCCCTGACACCCAGGAGGACACCCAGAAGCTGCAGGACAGGTTGGTGCTGAAGACCCCGTTGTCCACGCTGGCTCTGACCGTGTAGCGACCTGGGTGCTCCAGCCCCACGTTGGAGGGGCTGATCACTGGGACCAGCTGCTCCTCAGCGTAGTGAACCCGGAGAGAGCAGACAGTGCTGTTCACCCAGGGGGCATCAGTGGGGCTGCCAGACAGGCCCCCTGCCCACTCCGAGGAGTTCGTGCTGAAGACGTTGGTTCTGTAGGGGGATGTGGTGCTGGGCTGGCACTGCAGGAGGGAGCCCAAGCCTGCATCGTGCTGGATACTGAAGATGTCCTTGGCCATGACAAAAATACTTTCTTTTCTGAATGTGACCTGCAGAGGGAGGAGATATTTTTTGATTAATGCCTCAAATTAAGAGCGCTCAGCACCCCACTCTTGCCAGGGCAAGACAGCTGGATTTATTGCCAAGTGGAATAAGCAGAAAGGCAGAAAAGCTGCACGGGGAGGCACTGTACCACTCTGCTCTCCTCAGCTACTCTGAATCAGATGTGCTACCACAGGAGTCAGCTTTACACTCTGTATCCACTGCCTAAGTACTGCCTTTTGACCAACTGTGTGATGGCAACAGGTTAGGGCAGAGAGTCCCTGGCCCCGAGCAGGTAAGACAGAAGGTGGTGGCACGTGTGACACTGGGCAAGTCATTTCATTGGAGTGGACTTCAGTACCTCCATCTGCAAGCTGGGAACTATGCTCTATTTAGCCAAAGCACTCAGAGAAAACTGCCCCACCTACTTGCTGGTTATGGCAGCTAATAAACACTGACCAGATACTGGGAAGAAGGGCCAGCTGGTACTGTGAAGAGAAATTCCTTGAGGAGTTCGTAGCTGAGCTGGCTCCCATCGTGCTGAGGGGGAGCAGGGGCAGGGCTGCTGGCAAGAGAACTGTTGGCACACTCGGTCGTGTTGCAGCAGTTGTTAAGTGATGAGCACAAATTAGTCAAATGACACCACTGGAAACCAGGAGGACATTCAACTAGAGTCCAGTTCCCATCATCCTGAGCAGTGGGAAAGGGTTCTGTAGTATTTTCTCCCTCCTGGTAATCTGGAAGAAGTGAAAGGGAAAGCAAAGATCACTATCCTGAAATGTAACACTTCTAGTGCACTTCTTCACTCCAAATTCACCAGGTTTCTCCACTCTTAGTAAAAGCTGCAGCCACAACAGATCCTGGTACCACACGAAACAAGTGTCCTGTTTTACAGGAAAACTTCAGAAAGGTAGAAAGAATGTTAAAAACAAAGTCAGTCTCTTTTCCAGTGGGAATGCACCAATTCCCATTCTGAAAGGGATCTATGTTGAAACGAAAGCGAGTCCAAGCAAAAGCAGAGCTGGCTTTGACCTTGAAAACACATTAAGCAACTTCTCTTAAGTTAATGTTTCCATGTCAAAGTATCAGCTTTTTAGTGTCAAAAAATATCCCTTTGTAACCAGCCAACCCTAGGGCTACAGCAAACATTCTGCTGCAAAATTAACTGCTGCCAAAACTGTGACTATCGAGCTGTTGTACATGAATTGAGGGATTGTTAGATTATCTCATCCATCAGGAAGAAACAGGCTCAGGAAAATGTTCTTCCTTGTTAACCTGTGGGGCCAGATGGACCAGAACACATCCTCATTTGACATGTCATGTCTTCCCAACATATAAAAGTACAGCTCAGAATATTAATTTGCTTCTACACGTGTTCCTTACACTCACATTTCCTTCACACATCGAGACAGGTCTCCCTCTATTAACTTCTCCAGGACAACCACTTCTCGAAGGCAACCTCAGGCTGTCCAACCACAACCTGCTCATTTTGCACCTTAGTCTCCTCAAGAAATAGAACCAAATCTCTGAGCCTTCAAGGCTTCAAAGCTTCTCCTTTGAAGACAGAGGGGCCACAAGAAGGCCACACACACTCAGTTTTACATGGTCCTAATGGCACCAGCTCTAACAATACCACAAGTGTTGAGAGGAGCTGCCTCACCTTCTCCATCTATTGGTCTATGCACCTGGAACCTCACTTGAACAGGCTGATGCAGATCCTGTGCCACAAACTCCAGGGCAGTCAAATATCCCTCGTTCCTGAACGCCAGCTCAGGGAACACCATCACCTGCAAAAGGGAACAAGGCTCTGACCTGCCTGCATCTCCCTGGGCTCCCTCTGCAGCAGCAGGAGCAGCAAACCCTTCTTACCTCCACAGCTTGCCATGGAGCTGACAGCACATCTTCTGTCACGCTCCTCACAGCTTCACGTGTGTCAAACACAGGGTCACCCACGAAGAAGTTTTCAGCATTTAAGAGAACTCCTGTTTACAGAAGAAAGATGTGAATAAAGCTCATGAGACCCAGCAAGGCCTGAACCTGTTCCCTCCCCGTGCTCGTGCCCTCTCAGACTGCACAGCAAAGCTGTAGCAGGATTGGACCATGCAAGGATCTCTAACTCCAGCTTCACTGGAGAAGCAGCTGCTGTGATCCTGTAGTTTCCTCCTTCATCTTACAGGTGTTTTGATTTCTTTCTCATCCTGCACAAGTGATGTTTGCATTTGCAAGCCAGTTGGTTTCCACCAGTGGCCAACACCTCTGGCTCCTTCCCAGCCAGGTCAGGTGCTAGGGACTCAGCACGACCAGCACACCAGGGCCACGGGTTCTCTTCTTAGTGCTGATTGTCCTTCTTAACTAAATCTTCTGCTATATTTCACATCCCTTCTACATCTCTTTCTTACTCCCTATACTGCCTTGGGAGATTTTGGAGGCTGCAGAAACACAAACCTGCACAGCACATAAAAGCTCAGCAAAAGGATCTCCAAGGCTCTACAGACTTTTAAGTCACGAGACTCCATCACTTCACAAACCATAAGATGCCACAGGACAGCAAGGGCCCCCAGGGCAGCAACAGGCTCTCAGATCCTGGACTGCTCAAACAAAAGAGGAAAGCTATTTCCAAAGCTCTGCCTCAGAGCTTTGCTCCTCTCTCTACTTCTACTGATGGCAAACATTGGAGTGGGCCAAATTCTCCTCTTTGGGCCAAGACCAGGCTTCTGGAAGTTTATCAGTTAAGCTTCTAGTGGGAATACTGTGGTTGTTGCCAGTCCCTCTTATCTGGGGTGCTGCTCAGATGCTCCACGCAGCTCTGCCTTCCCTTGGCACAGGCTGGTGAGCAGGGTGGGCAGGAGGAGGGGAGCAGAGCTCACCTTCTGGCTTGTACTCGCAGACGTAGCTGTGCTTGGCCATGCACAGGTCCGTGTTGCACTGGCCCGTTGGGCCCATCCGGACACAGTGGTCAGCGTTGGAGGGATGGGGCTCTCCTGGCAGCCAGTTCTGACAGCTCTCCAGATTAAATCCTTCACCTCTCTGCTGTGCTCCAGGGCTTGCAAAATCATTGAATCCAATCCAGACATCGAGGCTCCTTCAAAAAAAAAAAAGAAGGGGGGGGGGTTTATGGATTTCAGGAAATCATGAGTATCAGAAAGGTCTGGGACAGGTGCCATCTGTGGTTCTCTGTGAAAATAATGATCTTAACAACAGCTTCAACCAGGTGTCACAGGCTGCACTGAATGGAGCCTTTTAGTTAGTAAAGGATTTCAGTCTTCGTTCAACCACCAGAACCTGGCTCTTCAGCCCCAGCTCCCTCACAGCACACCATCCTGCTGTCACACCTTCAAACCTCTGTACTAAGAGCTACTGAAAGCCACCTGCCCTCTGAGACACCGAGGGGACTGCTGAGCCACAAGGATGCAGACAGAGCCATCGCCAGGAGCAGCAGAGTGCAGTGCAGCTGGAGGGAGAAGCCACTGGGGGTGGCTGGTGCCACCAAGGCAGATCCCTGACCATCGTGGCCACTTTCCCACAAAGCCAGGCTCTCTTGCCCAGGTCACAAGAGGAGCCAGTGAAAGGCTCCATCAGCACAACAGAGCTCATGACACGCTGATTCATACCAGCCACAACTGATGTCAGAGAGGATGATGAGATCACACTGGCTGGAGAGGAGAACCACAAGGCTTTGTTAGGTGCAGAATTCCCAGTGCTCCCTCCAACTGCCCATCGCCTGCTTCCCCGAGCTGGAGTTGCTTCCTTTGGATCAGTATGTTTATTAGTATCACCCTGCCCAGTGGGCACCAGTCAGTTCTCCACCGCCAAGTGGAACTGGCACCAGTGGAGGATTAAGCCTTGGATGGTGCCGGGTCTGGGAGCTCCTGTGCAAATCGAGGGATCTCTGATGATGCTGCTGGGAGCTGAGCAGCTCTCCAGGCAGCAGGGAGAGGCAGCAGCCACAGAGGGACCAGACACAGGCAGCAGAGGCAGCACTACAGGCAGATGAACCCCCACATGAGGAGCTGCCAGGATCATTTTGCCAAGATGAAATGTCCCTTCCACACTTGGAAACTGGCTGGATCCCAACAGAGATCCTGGTGGAAGGCAACGAGTGGCCTCTCAGAGCCACAAACAGCCTGGCCAACTGTTTCTAATCATACCCAGTAGAAAGTGAAGCATTTGTTCCATATTAACTTGGGGGGGGCAGCTTCATGGTGCACCCCCAAGGCCCCCATCCTCTCCTCCACGCTCCCCCCAGCAGGTTGTAATCAATTCTGCCACATCCTCACCCCTCTGCTCCCTGGGGGGACAGCGGCAGGCCTGGGTTGTAACTGGTGCCTCTCCATCCCCGGGCTCACCAGGCTGCATGAAATGATTAGTGAGGTCAGGCTGAAAAACGACGACAAAAATAACTGCTCTGTGAACCAGTAGTTTTCATGGCAAGGAAGATTCAAACCTCCCTACGGGCCGCGCTGCACTCCTGGCACTGGTGGGATGGGGGAGGGGGCTCAGAACCCGCCCCTCGCTGCCCTCACTGAAACTGGACAGAGATTTTCCTTTTCTAATTCCAGCTATGATCTAATTGCAAGTCATAAAAAAACAAAAACCAACAAAAACCACCACACAGAGAAGAAACAGGTTGGCTGGCTTCCCACCCCTGCCCCGTACCTGGCAGTGAGCAACAGGAGGGGTCTGGCCCTGCTGGGCTGCAGGCAGACGTGGCCACCCCTCTGCCTCTGGGGAGGGATGAGCTGCTTTGCCTGGGGAAGCAGGAGCAGAAAGAAGCCTGGGGAGGCTTGGAAGGGGAGAGCAGGGATAGCAGGGTCCCCTGGAAGGGGTTGAGCTGGAGCATCCTGGTTCTAGAGGCAGGGAGGGGAGCAGCCCAGCACACAGTGTCCCTGGGGAGGCCACCAAACGTCAGGAGGGAAGCAGAGGAGCAGCCCCTGCTGCTGCTCTAATGGGAAACAGATCCCTGCTTCTGTCATTTTCCCACAAGAAACTACGGAGGCTGCATGTTCCAAAAACCTGCAGCTCGGCTGATTTGTCTTTTATCGCCCAGGAAATTGCATCCTGGAACTGCCTCATTCATGTTGACCTGAATGGATTAATAAAATAAATACATGAAATAAAGGGGGGCGGGGAGGAGAGTAATGTGGGGCAGCAGCTGGGAAACAGCTTGGGCAGCTCGTTCCCCTCCAAGATCTCATGACTTCCTGGTGCTGCTGTCCATGGAAAGCCCTGCATGCAATGCCTGGCAACTCAGTACATCCAGTGACCAGTCCCTAACCCACGGGAAGGGACAGACTCCTCTTCCCCAGAGCAGGGACCACATGTTTGCAATCTCAGGATAAATCCCAGTGTGAAGGGAACAGGGCACAGATACAAGTCTGGGAAGAAGGGGCTGTCAGAGCTTCAGCATGACAGGCCTTCATCACCAGCAGCTGCTCCCTTCAGATGTGCTTTCTGGGCCGTGTTTATGAAGAGGCCATCTCCAACATCTGCATCTGGGGGTGCTGACAAGAGCTGCCAGGCCCTTGATAGCTCTCCTGGTCGTCCTGCCCCCAAGAGGGCTGGCTGCAGAAGGGCTCTTTGAGGGGCAGATTTCCCCAAGGACTGACACGTTCAGTGCTCACTGCTGATCATAGCCAGGTTCTGAGATGGAGCAGGGGCTCCTGGAGCCTGACACTCAGCACTGCTCCAACCCAGGGGGAGAAAGGAGAGGGAAAAGGTCTGGGCTTCAGGCTGCAGTTGTGCCGAGGAAGGTGCAGGGAGGCAGGGCTGCAGCACTGGCCTGGGCTGTGCCAGAGAGGCTGCTGGATGACACAGTGTCCTGCACAGGACAACCCTGCTGCAGTTCTGCTGATGGAGGGAGCTGCTGGCAAGGCCACCCTCAGGCCCTGCCTGGCAGCCAAACACCCCCTGGACATCAGCACCTGATCTTCACCACCCAACCCCACCCTGCAGGTTTTGCTGAGCTCCCAGGGGGGCTGCCCAGCCCAGCGCTCTGACCCTGCACCATTTCAGACACACCCACAGGCACAACCATGGAGAACAAGACACCCACCAGCAGCAATCCTGCAATTCCCAGCTCTGACTTCCAGCCTTTCTGCCCCATTCCTCTTCCTCCCACCACAGTCTCACAGTCCCACCACAGAAGAAGCAAAGCTCAGCAGGGAGCTCTGCTCATCCCTCCTCCTTGCTCAGTGTCTCACCCCTGCCATCTCCCTGGACCCAGCCTGGGCCTGTGTCTCTCCAGCTTGGGTGGCTGCACCAGGCTCAGCAGGACCCTCCTCCAAGCTCCCCTGCAGATGTGACCCCAGGAACACAGGACCTATCCCTAGGAAGCCTTAACCCTTTCCGTCCTTGCTTACCTGATGACATGAGCGACCAAGAAGCTCTGGATCTCAGGGCTGCTCACAAAAGCCAGATCTCCACTGCCATGGTCCTTGCAGTGCTGCTGGGCCTCCAGCCACTCAGCCTTCTCCACCACCAGCTGGTAGCAGTGGTTATTGCCCGGGAACACCAAGCCATCAGGAGGACACATGGGGTGAACTGCTGCAGGAGGCAGAAGAACATAGGCATGATGTCTTTTCTGTAAGTCCACAAAAACCCAATCAAATCTAGGCAGCAAAGCTCTAGGAAAGTCCTGTCCTTGAAGCCCATAAATCCCCTTTGCTGTTGAAGTGACACCCTTTGCTGCAGGTGACACCAAGCTGGGCAGGAGTGTTGATCTGCATGAGGACAGGGAGGCTCTACAGAGAGACTTGGATAGATTGAATTGTTGGGCTGATGTCAATGGTCTGGGCTTCAACAAGGCCAAGTGCTGGGCCCTGCAAGTGCTTCCCCTGGGGAAGTGTGGCTGGAAAGGGCCTGGCAGGAAAGGACCTGGGGGTTCTAACTGACAAGCGGCTGAATGAGCCAGTGTGTGCCCAGGTGGCCAAGAAAGCCCAGGGCATCCTGGCTGGTATTTGAAACAGTGTGACCAGCAGAAGCAGAGAGGTGACTGTCCCCCTGTGCTCAGCACTGGTAAGGACACCCCTGGAGTGTTGTGTTCAGTTTTGGGCACCTCAATTCCAGAAAGATCTCAAGGTGCTGGAGCCAGGACAGAGGAGGCAACGAAGCTGGTGAAGGGCCTGGAGAATAAATCTTATGAAGAATGCTTGAAGGAGCTGGGAATGTTTAGTTTGAGAAAGAGGAGGCTGAGGGGAGACCTCATCAGTCTCTACAACTGCCTGAAAGGTCATTGTGGTTGTTGTCATGTTGGTGCTGGTCTCTCCTCACAGGTAATTAGTGATGGAACAAGAGGGAATGGACTGGACATTAGGAACAATTTTTTCACAGAAGGAGTGGTCAGAGACTGGAATAGGCTGCCCAGGGAGGTGGTTAAGCCACCATCCCTGGAGGTGTTCAGGGGTCATTTGGATGTGGTGTTGGTGGATGTGGTTTAGGGGAGAACTGTGTGGAGTAGGGATGATGGTCGGACTGGGTGATCCCAAGGGACTTTTCCAACCTGAATGGTTCTATGATTCTATGATTCTAAGTGGACTCTTTGCAGTCACCTTCTTGGCCCAGGACAGTGCAAAACTCTGCTGGGTCAGCCAGGGGAGGAAGGAGTGTTCAAAGGAGTCATCTCTTTCTCCTCAATGGAAGGAATGGAAAGGGAAGGCTCAGGACCCAGTGCCACCCCTCCCATGCCCAGCACCCACCCAGCCAGCCCTGCTTACCCCTGCCCAGCTCTCCAGCCTCCGTGGTGACACTGTAGGACACTGCCAGGCCAGTGCCACCTCTGTTGCGGATCCGTATGTCCAGACTCTCATTTGTCTTGACCAAGGAAGGGCACTGCAGTTCTAACTGTTGGGGTGGAGCCACCACCTCAATTTCTGCCTGCACATTTAAGACCTTGGTGCCCACAAAGATGGTGGCAGTGACATTGTACTGCCCAGGTAAGGCATACATGTGGACAGCTGCATTTCCAGTGCTGTTGAGAACCTCTGTCTGGTCCCCAAATTCCCACAGTAAAGTGCTGACTGCAATGGGAATACTGACATTGAAGAGCACAGCCTGGTGGAGGCTGTACCGGGGCTGGAGTCCTGTGAAAGACACGGGCAGCTGTGCCTGGAAGGGAGAGGGGACAAGTGATGGGCCACCACAGGCCTGCCCGGACCAATGCTCAGTGCAAAATGGCAAACAACCAGAGGAAGAGTTTGTTTCGTGGACAGCACCACAGAGACACTGCCCCTGGGGGCTGAAACCTCCATATTCCTGGTCTTCAGCATAACAGAGGGCACTGCAGGTCTCCTCGGAGAGGTTCCCAGGGTGAGCAGACGTGAAGAGGATGACAAGTTCAGCCCCTTCGGTGTGGTTGCTTGTCAGACACGTTATGTATTGAGCTCCTGGGGAAAGAACAGAAGATCCTCTTCCAAACTGACACTGAAGCTTGGTGAAACCCTCCAAGAGACACTGCCCCACACTCCTGGGAATAGACCTCTCCTGGGCAGTTCCTACTCCAAGCATTTCCTTTTTAGGACTTGCCTGGGAAGTCTTTAATCCCTCAGCAACGATTTCCAAACACTTTATGCTAAGTAATGATGACAGAAATAACAAGCCAGTCACACAGATTTATGGAGCAGCAACACTCAGTAAATAAAAAGGGTCTTTGCAGAGCCTGACAGTCCCATGAGACATGGAGCAGCTGAGTCTGACCCTCAGAGGAGCCCACAGGACCAGCCACCAAGTAAGACCAAGACAAAACGTTGTACCTTGGCTGGGTCCAATGCAGCACGTCCCAGTGCACGGGGGAAACACCAGCAGGCTCCCCAGTGTGCTGGGGCTGGGCAGGCACTGCAGCCACCTTCCTCCCTGGGGAGGGCCAGGAGCTTGCAGGCAACATCTGGTGGCAGAAGGGAGGGCAGTGCCACCCACAGCCTGCCCCCCTGGATGGACAGACAGGTTTGCATCCCTGGGAAGGATGCAGTGGCAGAAGACACGCCTGGTGACAGGGAGCAACACCACCCACAGCACGGCAGCCCCCTGTTCCCAGAGCCACAGCTCATCCCTTGGGCTGGTTTCCCCCTCCCTGCTGCCAAGGGCTGGGACGTGTCTCTGCCACAAGCCCAGAGGCCCAGCTGGGACCGCCTGGCCTCCTCTCCAGCTCTGCCCACGCAACCAAGCCATGTTTGCTCCTCTGTTTCTGCTGGTTGCTACAACATCTCCCCTCAGACATCTCCAGAGCTCCAGCCTTGCGTGATCTTCCCGTATCTCATCCATCCAACTGTCCAGCTTTCTCCAGGGCCCTCCTGCACACATTGAGACACTTTTCTTCAGAAAAGTCCCGCGAGGAGGACCTCGGCATGGGAACTACTTTGCTTTTTTAACACCAGCCTGGTCATACATCTTCATTCCTG
>NW_009954113.1:1340011-1350500 GCF_000747805.2 Chaetura pelagica | reverse complement strand
CGTCAGCAGCTGGCAGGCTGTCCCCAGCCTCCTCCCATCACACTGACTGTCCAGGAGACAACCCCACAACATTGTTTCCAAACTAAATCAAAGGAGTTGAAGAGGGAAACAACTAAATACCAAGGGGAATACCAGTGCTGGGGTTATTCCTCTTGGTAATTCCCGCAAGGTGCTGCAAGCCTGGGGTGGCCTTGCTGGGGAAAGAGGAGCAAGCAGCACTAATCTTGGCTCTGGGGAGACCCAGGGCTCAGCTTGGATCTCACCAGCTCTGCTTCCTTCACCATCCTCCTGTCATGGATTAGAGATGCCCAATGCCTGAGGTGGGGAGCACTCTTCCCCTCTCTTGCTCAGAGATGGTGGAGCATCAAGGAAGGATTAGTTTTCTTAGGGCTCTCCCTTCCCACCCTCCAGCTGAACATTGCCCAAGGGTTCTGCTAGCCAAGACAGGCAGAAAAATGCACCCAGAGCAGGTGATGGGCTGGAAGTTCATCCAACACTCCTGACGTGGAGCCCTGTCACCTGCAAAGGTTCAGCTTAGCAGATCCTCAGGTCCTATCAACTCCAATGAGATTTCACTGCTTAAAGTCAGACTCTTAAAAGCTTGAGAGAAAGAAAGACTAAGACTGGTGTCATCTGATGGCTTCCTGAATCTTGGTCTGCAGTTTGCTGATCTCAGCCCCTGGTGTGACCAGCTCAACCCTTCTGGCACCAGAGCACAGTCACACACTGCCATTATTTGCTTAATTAGATTAGAACTGGTGACTCGAGGTCTGAAGAGATGGAGATCAGATCCCCAGCTGCCCTCAGGCCCACAGTTTCCACTGGTTCCTCTCCCCCACCACAGCCCACAGCGTTTCCTTACCACAAGTAGCATTGAGGAAGGAGACCTCGAAGAGGGAGAGGTTTGCCAGCGCGGGGGGGTGGGCACACCGCGTGTCCCACGCCGCAGCAACCCTCACTCTCCTCTCTTCCACCCAGCGGGGCAGCCAGGAAAGCTTGCAGTCACAAACAAACGGGTTCCAACTTAAGTTTCTGGAAGGGGGAGATGAGACAAAGGCCAGGGATGAAGGTGGCACGTGCCTCGTGATCCCGGCAGCAGCAGCAGGTCCCTCCCTGCGCCGCCGCAGCCAAACGCTGCGGAACCAACTGCCAGGGGAGCTAATGAATAGGGAATCAAGCAATAATTAACACCATTTTTCTAGAGGCCAGAATTAGGCAAGTACTGCAAGTACCTTTTTTTTTTTTTTCCCCCTCTACAAATAATTGTTGCAATTAGAAGCAAACGCCAGGCACAATCTCACCCTGCAGCCGCCTCCCACCCAACCGCCTCGCCAGCTACGGGCACTAATTACAGCTCCACTAAAGGAGAGCTAAGAGAATAAAATGGATCTGTCAAAAAAGAAATGCAAAGTCAATGCTAATCTTTCCATATGGCAGCTTAATGAAATGATGGAAACTTTAATTGCAGCTAAGCTTGATCCACGTGGCAGCCTTTGGCAGCCAGCTGAGCGGAGGGCAGGGATGGAAAGCTGCTTGTTCTACTGATGCCAGCAGGGCTGGGCAGCCACAGGGGCTGGGCCCAAGATGCTCATCCTGAAAGCACCACTTTGCCCATCAGCCTCAGCAGGGATGGGCTCCCCTGACCTCGCCTGGATCCTTCTGTCTTTTGGGTGCCACTTGTAAGGAAAAAAGCAGAGCTGGAAATGCCCTTTGTGTCCTGCCTGCAGGGAGAAGGGGGGGTTGAGCTTTCTTCTTGCTGGCCAAGAGCAACTGCACAGGGTGAATCCTTTGACTCTCTCAGACCATGGCCACCCTGTGCTGGCACTTCTTGTGTCTCCCCTGCAAATGTGTGGCATCCCCTCCTGCCTTTCACACAATTGCTTCAATTGAAAACCAGTCATAGCCTTAGAGCCTGAATCATCTGGGGAGAACAACTTCCAGTGTCTTCAAAAGACTTAGACACTCAGTCAGGGTCTCCCATGTTGCAGGTCAGTGCTCTTTGCATCAGATCCTCCAGTCCCAAGGTGTGACATACAACCAGGACCAGGAAGTGTGACCTGGAGCATGGCCAGGGACAAGAACCTCAGCAGAGCTGGTGTGAGAGATCAGGGAAGCCAGGCAGGTAGTGGCAGAGATTGGAGGTTTCCAGGACACAGAAGCAAAGTCTGGGAAGAGGTTAGGCCTGAAGGACACCAGCAGGACCAAAGAGCAGGACACAACTTGAGGAAGAAACTGGAGGCAGCCCAAAAGGCAGCTGCTTGGTTTGGTACATACCCCAGGTCTCCCCAAAACAGCCCTGCATCCCACCCCACTGGGAAGGGACAAGCTGCTTCAAGGAAAGGTCTAAATATAGAACTGGGAAACAAAGATGATGAACTTACATTTCACTTAAATTAAATAAATTATCAAATAGTCCATCTTCTAATGTAGAAATCTTGTTGTGGCTTATATCTCTGTAAAAGAGGGAAAACAAAAAGGAAAGTTTATGATGTGGACAACAACTTCCTGGCCAACACACAGGATCAGCCTCTGCTTGGGTACTAGTTGCCCTCTGAGCACCTTGAGTCTTGACAGCCACATGCATATGACAGCAAAATGTCCACCCAGGCCCTAAGTCATGGAACCACAGAGAGGTTGGGGTTGGAAGGGACCCCTGGAATCATCTGGCCCACCTGCTCTGCTCAAGCAGAGTCTGCCCAGAACCATGTTCAGACTGTTTTTGAGTATCTCCAGGGATGGGGGCTCCACAGTCTCTCTGGGCAGCCTGTTCCCTCTGGGACACTGGGGGACACTTTGCCTGGCTAGTCCTGGCCTTCTCAAAGAACCCCAGACTCAGTACCCAAATTGTCCTGAAGATTAACTGGGATTTGGACACTGCAGCTTTATTGTGACTTTCCATTTCCTCACACACACCTTGTGACAAATCTCATTCTCTTGCCCTGATCTCCTCTCCATCGAGTGCATCAAATCCTGCCCAATTTCTGCCCAATTTCCTGTCCAATCTCTGAATGCCAGTGAGGGAAATCCTGGACTGTGCAACTTAATGCCCTGAGGAAGGAGCCCATGGACACATCTCCCTGGGGCTCAGCAGATGAGGCCAAGCAAGATCAAGGCTACCTGGTGTTTCCCAAGCTTGTGTTCCAGGTACCTTTACAAACATGCACAGGGAGCTGGGGGGTGGAAGAGCACAGAATGTACTTACAGTTTTGCCAGAGAAGTCAGGCTTTCCAACATCTGAGCATCTAAAACACCAATCTCGTTATGGGAAAGGTCCCTAGAAAAAGAAAGCACAATGTTCAGCTTTCATCCAGCTTCATTCTGTCACTCCTCCATTGCTCGACCTTAGAAAAGCCTCTCTCCAACCTCCATCCAGACTGGAAGGTTTGGTGTGTTAAAGCAGAGCATTTCTCCCAGCCAAAGAAAACACCTTTCCCAGCTAGAAAGCATTTGCTGCTCAAAGCTTTGTGTGATGTGCAGAGGCTGATGAGGACCATCATTAGACACAGACCGTTCTGCAGCCTCTCTAGAGTCATTCCTGACATGACAAATGTATTGCTAAATTTGACATACCCTTATTAAAAAGTATTCAGGACTAGTACATGTTCAAAGAAGTAATTAAGGAAGAATTTAAGACTGAAGTGGTAATTAACTTAGAGAAAAAAAAATTATGAGGAACTTCCAGATCCATTCCTAGTGGCAAAGAACTGATCATTAATCACACAATTGATGTGCTCAACTGCTGCATTTTAAAGATCGTTTAGTCTCTTTGGAAAAGCTTGAAAGGAAAGAAGAAGTAGGAAAGAATAGTTTCTGTTTGAAATCAGGTTAGATCGTCCTTCTAAAAGGAACATTGTTTTAGAAGGTCCTTTATCACTCCCTGTAACATCAACAGCCTTCAACTGGTCCAAAGCAAAGCTGCTCTGCCCTCCAGCCCAGCCCTCCTCTCCCCCCATGTCCTCTTTGCAATGTTAAAATGTCATTCAGCTCAGAAGCACAAGTTGCACTGATCTCTCTCCACTCATTCCCAATAAACTTCACTCTTTGGTATCAGAGGAATCTCCTTCGGCCAAAACCTCATTCTAGCAGCATCCAAACACCAACTCCAAGCCCATGCAATGGTTCTCACCCTTCAAGGATTTCTGGCAGAGCCCTCCAGGGAGGACAGGGCTGCTCTCCCTGCAGCCCCAGCTGCAACATTCTCTGCCCACCCCCTTTCTCACCTTTTTTCCACAAGCACCTTCCCTAATTTCTCCTTGTTGTCTCACCTCTTGTTTTGATCCCCTCATCCATCACTTCTTGGCTCGATTTGGCATTTAAATTGAATTTATCCAAATGAAAAGAATTCTGTCAAACTGGCAAGAAAATTACCATGATTCCAGGAAACTCTGGGGATAAGTAACAGGGATGGATGTTTCTTTAAAAGGTTTATTTTCCCTGATTTTGCTGTCCAGGAGTTCTCTGCCAAGCTGAGAGTGGATTCAGAAGAGTTCACCAAAAACATCAATAAACAAGTCCAAGAAATGTGCAAAATAAAAGCTCAACTAATACACTTTAAAAAGAGATGCTAGCAAAATATTTGATCCAGCCAATGACGTTTTGTCTTGGGGTATCTGGAACATTAGTTCAAAAACACATTTGCTGAAGGGCTACAGACCACACTGGAGTCACACTTTGCACAGGAGACACAAAAGTCACCTCCAAGCCCATTTCCAGCTCCCACTTGCAAGACAAACACACAGACCAGCCCAAACTGGAACCTCAGCTGCTACCAGCCAAGTGGGATCCTTCCTGCTCCATCTCTCCTCAAGTATTTGCTAGAAATTGTACTCCTCTGCACCCCCTTCCATTACTTGACCAGTTTTGGAAAGGACCAGACCACCAACATTATGGTGAGACCAGTAAAGCTACTTCTCTTCTTTGAAATCCCTGGAAATAACCCATTTAGGGTTTAGGCAGCACCTCAAGCCCAAGACAGAAGGAAATGGTTTCAGCCCTGACACCTTCTTGCTCCTCACCCAAACAAGAGACACCTCCAAACCCAACCATTCTGCTGCAACAAAATCAGGGCTTTGCCATTTCAAAGAGCTTCTCCAAAGGTGCTGCAAGGAGGAGCAAGCACACAGGGCAGGGTGAAGCTCTCACCACCACAGATGGCAGGACCAGGAGGGGCACCAGGACACCCAGCCCCAAGCACAGCCACCTCCTCAGCAGCTCCTTCTGCATCTTGCTGCTTCCCAAGTAGGAAATGAAGAAGTCACACAGGGCAGGTCTGCTCTTCTCCGTGCCTCTGCCACAGTGCCAGGCGTGGAGGGGCTGGTGGGGCTGGTCCTGAGCCTTCCCCAGCCCTTTACAAACATCCCTTATCATTATTTCTCTTCCATCTCAGAGAAAGCTCTTAAACTTCAGGTAAGTGAAGGCAAAGACCCCAAATCCTTGACTCCCAGGGGTCAGTTCATTCCTACCCAAGAGCAGGACCAGGAATGGCTGTGACCCAGTTCCCTCTCCAGGACTCCTGCAGAGTGGCAGAGCTGCTCCCATGAGGCTCAGCAAAGAGGTAAAATGCAAACAATAAATCAAACACAGGCAGTAATTCCACTCTCAGTGCTGCTTTTACACAGCGTGTTGTACTGACACTAGATGTCACTGCCCACTGAGCTGCTCACTCCAGGAAGGAGCTCCTGGTCACAGCGTGGACCCAAGGGCTGCAGGATTGCTGGGGCTGAGGCTGCAGCCAGTGGGTTTTGTCCAGGAAGGGCCAGGGGGAGAAGTCCCCTAGAAACTATTAAGTGACAACCCTCAGCCCACTGGTTTGCCCAAGGGACTGTGCTGTTTGTAGGGCCAGGACAGCCTGGGAGGGTGTCAGGCCACCTGGGTGCACATCTCTGGGGTATCAGAGCCTCCACAGCACCACGGTGGATGGGCTGGAGGGGGATCCTGCCCCTTCTTCTTCTTCTCCTGATGGTACAACTTGGCTGCCATTCTGCACACACCATCACCAAGCTGGTGCTGCCAGATATTCCCATCTGTGCTCCCCCATCTCACCTGCACCCACTACTGCCACCCAAAGCCGACGCTGACCCACAGCCCAGCAAGCAGAGAAGCTCCACCAGTGGGCTTCAAAGGAGAAATGGGGCTCAGATCCCAGGCAAGGCTGCTTCAGAGGCTGCCAGATGCTTTAACCCTTGGAGAACTTAATTAACCCAGGCTCTGTCTATACTCTCATCCTTTGTCACTTAGCTACAACTCCCACGCTTTCCAAGGGATCACAGGACCTTGGCTCTCATTCTGGATCCTTTTCCACAGGCTGAGCCCCCATCCAGCACCTGCAGAGAACCTGCTGTCCTCCATCCAGACCAGCACTAGATGGCAACCAACTGTTACCTACAAACCACAGCCCTATCCCCTTGCCATTTGCTACTCTTGGCTTCATGACCCGATGAGGAACCAGTATAAAACCTCCCAGATCTCACCCTCCTCAGCCCCCTCGGGGGGTGCAGAGCCTGCAAGGGGAGCAGAGCTCCTGCTGGTGGGACAGTTTGGGGAAGCAAGGAATGGTGGTGAATGCCAGTGCCTGCCACCTCCAGCCATGAGACAGTGAGCTGGGCTCCCAGCTGCCTGCTGCCTGCTCCCACTGGTCCCTCTCCATCTTCCATGGAAAATCATATTATGCCTTCCTGGCACGGGAGAGATGGCTGTGACCAGAGCTCAGCTGCAGGGGAAAAAATAAGTCAGGAAACCCTGAGCAATGAAACCCGAGGCAAAGGCTGAGGGACAGAGCTCAGCCTCTCGGTGCCACAACTGCCACGACTGTGATTTCCCAGCCACTGCCAGGCTGGAGGAAACTGGGAGCAGGTTCAGAGCAGAGCTGGAGCCAGCAGAAAACAAGGCTCCCCATTGAAGTGCACGGCCCAGGCAGGCGGCCCCTGCTCCACCAGGAGACAGTGAGCTGGGCTCCCAGCTGCCTGCTGCCTGCTCCCACTGGTCCCTCTCCAGCTTCCATGGAAAATCATATTATGCCTTCCTGGCACAGGAGAGATGGCTGTGACCAGAGCTCAGCTGCAGGGGAAAAAATAAGTCAGGAAACCCTGAGCAATGAAACCCGAGGCAAAGGCTGAGGGACAGAGCTCAGCCTCTCGGTGCCACAACTGCCACGACTGTGATTTCCCAGCCACTGCCAGGCTGGAGGAAACTGGGAGCAGGTTCAGAGCAGAGCTGGAGCCAGCAGAAAACAAGGCTCCCCATTGAAGTGCACGGCCCAGGCAGGCGGCCCCTGCTCCACCAGGAGAAAGCAAAAATGGGGTTTACTTGTGCCACCAGGGATAGTGAAAACACTCTGCATGGCAGAGGGCAGCTGTGGGCAAGTCACAACATCTGGATCCTGCCTGTTTCCACGTCTGTACAACGGAGCCCAGAGGAGGCTGGTGGGGCTGGTCTGCTTCTCTGCACAACCCAAGGGACAAGGGGCACCAAAACCCACCAACAATTCTGGTACAGAACGAGAACTGTGCAAATGATGCCTCAGGGAGAGCTCCCCTTGCAGCTCCAGCAAACACTCACATCTACCTCACGTGCTTAGCAGAGGAAGATTTAAGGAATCCAGAAGTGGAGCTGGTTGTGTGGGGAAGGTGAAGCCTCAGATAAAGGAACATTTGGTAACCAGGGCATCAGCCTGAGCCTTGGGAGCCTTCAGCTCCATCCCAGCTGCTGCATGATGCTGGGTGTGCCCTGAAGCCCCCAGAGCTGGGGGTCCCACGGGGCTGGCTGCAGCCCCCGGCCCCAGAGGGCCAGGCAAACAGCCCCAGTGAGACCTGCAGTGGGGCTGGGGAGCTGCTGGGGGCCAAGAGCCCCGAGCCCTGCCTGCCCCAGTGGCAGTGAGCAGCAGGACTGCTTGGTCCCCCCGTGATGCTGGGGGGGCCCCAGGGCCCCACAGCCACCCCGGGACAGCCAGGGGGTTATTTCTGCAGCCCTGTGGTGGGCAGGTTTTTTTTGGTACACTGCTGGTTTCTCCTCCATTCCACAGAACATACAACGCTGAGCAGAGTATAGAGCGTCTCCGCCTGCCAAGCCTGATGTCATGCTCTCATTATGTCATTTGTGGGCCCGCTCTGCCTGCATTTCACAAAAAAGGGAGGAAAAGGGAAGGGGGGAGAAGTGCTGGCTTGTGCCTTCCCCAGCCCTTTTGGTGCGTGGAGCCCAGCCAGGGCAGTAATGGGAAAAGCATCCGCAGACGGGGAGAAGTGTCTGTGCAGAGGAGCCTGTGTGCAGGCTGGGAGAGCCACAGTGCTCTGCTGGAAAGGAAACTCCAGGTCTGTAAGTCACAGTAAAAGCTAAAACTGTTGTGGGTGACTGAAGCTTCAGAGATGCTAAGGAAAGGGCAGCTTGGGCACAGTTGTATTTTCATCCAGAGCCTGCACAGGAGCCTTCTCAGTGGCTACTAAGAGGCCTGAGCAGTGCAGGAGGGATTGAGCATCTGCCCTGTCCTGCCCCACATCCCAGCCCCAGCTCTGCTCAGTACCAGGTGAGCAGGGAGATGCACAAGCAGAGCTCCCAGCAATCCTTCCCAACCCACTTCCCAGCTCCTGGCAGCCAGCAACAGAGGATCTTCAGAGCCAGAGACTGCATCACATGTAACAGCCACCAACAGATCCACCTTCCAGAGCAGCATCCATCCCTCCCTGAGCCTCCCTGGGACTCACAGGAGCCCCCAGCAACAAGCTCCACAATTCACATGTTTTACCAAAAAACAAAAAACAAAAGTACTTTCTTTGCTTTGTTAAAACCTGCTAAAAGCATCACTTCATTGGATAATGCCTGGTCTTCTGCACTGTGAACACAAAATAATTGTTCCTGTTTATCTTCTCCTCTCCTGACTCCAGAGCCTTTCCCGGATCACCTGAGTCCTCTCCTTCCCAAGCACATCTTCCAGGGGAAACAGTTCCCCCTTTCTGATCTCCACAAACTCCACATGCTTTGCCCTGGCATCCGAAGGTGCTGTCCCTGGCAGTTCTGGAGGCTGAAGCCTGGCAGTGCCCGGGGGGAGGCAGGGCAGGGTGAGCAGCACAGCCAGGCACAGAAATCACTGCAGAGAGGACAAGTGACTGAGGGACAGAGATGGCTTGTGAGATACAACACAGCCCATTGCTCCCTGAGCCCTTTGCCAGCTGCCAGAGCAGCAAGGAGCCCGAGAGGCCACCTGCACAGCCCAGATGCTCTGACGAGTTTCCATGGCAAACACTTCTGGAGGCTCCAGGAAGAAGAGGCAGCAGGGTGCCCCAGGCAGCAGTGCTGGGCTGACACTGCCTGAGGTACAGAACAGACTTTCCAGAAAAGAAAAGTAAAAACTCTTGTGTGTTTTTGCATGCTTGAGCCAGGAAAAATTATAGGGTTTTTGCTGATCTGATTCCTTTTTTTGTCTTTTGGCTTGCACCTCTCCTAGGAAGCACAGCAGCAGTAACAGCACTTGTCTGCAGAGGGGGAAATAGAGATTCTTGCCACAGTGGCTACAGAAATCTGAAACCACAGGTTTTCTGTGTGGCAGGGGCAGAGCTGCTGCCCTGCTCTGGATGCAGGCTGGGAGAAAGGCCCCAACAGCTCTGCACCATGAGCACAGACAGGAGGGCAACAGCATATGGAGGTCTTCATCACCAGCTACTGGTTTCAATCCCAGTGAAGGAAGGCTTTTCCAAGGCAAAGGGATTCCAGCTCCACTGCACTTCACCTCCAGGAGCTGCAGCCAAACACAAAGAGGGGCCTTTTCCTGCTGGGATTCACCCCATTCCTTCCCAGAGCCACCCAGCCCTGGATCCCTGGGATCCAACACAGCCCAACCCAGAGGGGGCTGCATTTCATCCCTGTGCCCAGGGGCTCCCCTGCAGAGCTCAGCTTCCAGAGGACAGCCGGGCTGCCAGGGAGCAGCTGGATGAGCTGAAGGGCTGTCCAGGGAAAGCTCCCCAGGAGCCACAGGCAGCTGCTGGGAGCAGAGCTGCACGCTGGGGCTGGCAGGCAGCAGGGAGCACCCTTGTCTGCCCAGGGCTGTCCTAGCACGATGACAATTTGTTTGTTCATTTTGAATTTACGAGTTTGAAATGCTGGCCCAAGTCTCAGCTCTCTCTGAGGAATTTGCCCCAAAAGACTTTTTAACAAATATTCGTATGAAACGACATGTTTTTCTTCCCACAGCAAAATAACACTTGTTGATACGAAAATGCAAGGCCAGGATACAAGCATTTTTGCAATGCTCTGAACACTTTGTGCTCTCCTGGGAGAACTGCAAAGCCCTCTCACATATGCCCTTGCAAGGCAGCTGTGCCAGGAGACAGTTGGGCTTGAGACAAAGCAGACCCAGATGTAACTCCCAGCCCTGCCCCAGGACCACGAGCCAGTCACTCCAGCACTGAGCCATGGGAACAAAGCAACACTCCTTCCCTGTCCCACTGCTTTGCCCTGTCCTGCCACAAGCACCAGCACAACATGACCCTCACACTTGTGG
>NW_009954113.1:1315834-1339592 GCF_000747805.2 Chaetura pelagica | reverse complement strand
CAGCCCAGCGCCCCCCCACCATGACCAGACAATCCTCACCATGACCAGAGCATCCTCACCATGACCAGAGCATCCCCACCATCACCAGAGCATCCCCACCATTATCACAGCATTCCCACCATGACCCCAGCATCATCATCATATCCAGGGTATCCCTCCCCTGGCCAGAGCATCCCCACCATGACCACAGCATCCCTACCATGGCCAGGGCACCCTGACCCCCCAGGTGGGAGTGTCTGCAGGGCAGCTGAGACTCCAACAGCAGCCCCTCAGCTCCCCAGACCCAGCAGCTTCCCGCAGACTTTCCCAAATACGGTGATGAAGGCAGAGCAGGGATGAAGCCGCCGCAGCAAAGGGGACGTGTCACCTCATGGAGCGACGTCAGGCCCTGGCAGGGCTGGTCTGCAGGCCATGGCATCCTGCTCCATCCCTGCCTCCCTCCCCCCCGGGGCCTGGCTGGGGGCTCTTCCCCACCAGAGGCTCCCAGGAACCGCGGCTGCTGCGCAGGGACCCGCCGCATGGCTCACGTTACCAGTTATTCTTGGACTGCCACTGACTTCATCTCCTCATTCCCAACACTGAAACAATGGAGCCAAAGGCAAGGGGGGCACTGGGGGGGCACCAGAAACCTCCTGCTTTGGGGGGGGGTCAGCAAGAGCTTCCACAGGGCACTGTGGGGGGACAAGGAGCTGGCTACAGGGATGGCCACTGTTAGAAAGGCTTTCGTGGCAGGTGTCACCTTCTGAGCAGTGATCAGAGTTGCCCTGGACATGGTCCTCTCCTCCACTGCCAAGAGGTGACTTAATGGGGCACACAATAAGGCTTGAAACATCAGGCAGCACCCAGCCCTGCTCTGCCTCTGCGACATGACTCTGAAAGATGAGAAGAGGGAAAACCTTCAGCCTGGGAAAGCAACAACCCAAATATTTAAATAAAGTTAAGGTCCATAACTAGTGCTGCACATAAACATGCAGCTAAATGTCAGCCCTGCAAAGACACATTTGTTTCATGGAACGTTTGCAAAGAAACCAAAGATAAAACCAGGTATCCTCCCAGCACACGTGGCAGAGCTCAAGAAAGGAGACCATGTCAGACACCTGCAACCCAAATGCAACCACTTTCCACACAGATACCCACTTCTTCCCTGAAAAAGGCTCTATCCAAGGAGCCCCTGGGTCCCGTGGCAGTGCCTGACAACATGCAGCTCCTCCAGTGCCCAGTTCTGGTCTCTTGAAAACCCAGAGCATGTTTAGAGCCCAGTGATATTCTATTTTACAATGAAAAGAGCCCTCTGAAAACTGGAATTCAGGAATGACACAGCTGAGCAACTAAGTGCTCCATCTTCCTCACAGACAGTGAAGAGTTTTCAATAAATGTTTAGGTATTATTGATATGAATTCACCACCAGGACAGGGGATGGATAACCTTCAGGTTCTGGTTTTTTATTATCCTATTTGTATTTATTCTAATGTGAGGCCTTTGTTTGGATAGCTGTCCTCTAGGGATATTATTTCTCTGTGAGAAATAACAAAAACACAATGCTCTTTTTCCCCAGCACCTTAACTTCTGCTACAGACAACAAAGGAGAGCCAGAGGGCAGGACCCCAGGACACAGGAGGTTCTGGATGCTGCAGAACTCTCAGTGATAACATTGCTGAGCTGCCTCAGGAGCTGGAGCTGAGAGGTGCAGGGAACTCCAGCACAGCCTTCTCCAAAGCACATGTCCAGTTTGCAAACACTGACACAGTATGAAATATAACAACAACTTGCATAGCCTGTTCCTTGGAAAACTTCTGGGACACCCATGTTTCGTATCCCAAAAGGAACAGTGAAACAACTTGGGCATCAATCAGTACAGCATAAGAACTGCAAACCAGGGATGTCCTGATCATCTGAAATGCCCTGAGGAGACTTGTAAGAAACTTAATGTCACTTCCCAGTTGAATTTAAGACTTTGAGCCAACTGACAGAGCAAGACTGCAAGGCAGGACCAGATCAAAAATTCATTCCTTCTCTCGTCTCTCGCACTGGGGGAACAGTCAGTGGGTTGTCAGGCCCCACGTGGCACCAGCAGCACACAAAAAAGAGGGAAACAAAGCCCCAAGACAGCAAAATACGGTGTTTATGGGGACTCAGGAAGGACTCAGGAGTAACATCACCCACCAGCCAAAGCCACCCAGCCATGGCAGGCAAAGCAGACAGGAATGGGGCCCTGGATCCAAAGCAGTGTGAGAACAGACAGGGAAGGTGTCAAGGCCAGTGCCACCTTGAGGGACAGTGTCACTGTGTCCCTTTATCCCTCTGGAGGTGGGAGCAGCCTGGGATGAGCATGGCACACTCCCAAAGGCCAGCAGACCCAACAAAAGGATTTTGCAGCCATTTCTAATTCCGTCACTTGCAAAGTTTGAGCTCCAGCCCCCCGGGTCCTGCTGCAAAACCCCCCAGCCTGCACCTCCCACCAGGCACAGGGAGCAGAGGGCTGGGGGTACCAGCAGCCTGGCTCCCCAAGTCCGGGACAGACCTTCCAGCACAGCCTTGGTGCTGGAATGGACACAACTTTCCACCCCCCTGGTACCACTGGACCCAGAGCCAGATCTGAACAGTCCCTTCCCACGGGCAGTAACACCCCCTCAAATGCTAACACTTCTCAAGCTGACAGTAGAAATTTGTTTGACCTTTAGCTGACAGCAACCTCTATCAGAGGAGAAATTTTCCAAGTTCCTGGGTGGTTGCTTAAGAAAAATATTTTGGTGTCTATTTTAGCCCTGTCTGTCCATTGATTTTCAACTCAGATGTGTCTTACCAACAGCAGTCATTTTTATTTAAGAGATTCCCTGTTCCAGGCTCTCACCAACACCTTTCAGCTCAAACTAAAAATAGCTGAGATGGGGAAAAGGACAAGTCAAGACCAGGAAGACTCAAGCAGGTCCAGGCCTGGCAAGGTGTTGCTAGAGATGGAGACCAAGTAGCAGCAGCACAGTGCTAGAGAAGTGCTGAGCCCCTTCCTTACTGTCCTCTTCTCCAGAGAGAAAGCTCAGGGATTTGGGGCAGCCACGTTAGCACTTGATATGTTTAAAAATAACCCAAAGTAAATGGTGCTGCTCTGTGAAAACAAGGATGCTGAGCACAACCACAGAGTTCACAGCCCACTGCCTGTGACAGAAAACCCACAGACCCGGGGAGCCTGGAGCAAAAACAAAAGTGCAGCGTGTTCAGGGCCCAAGACCTGGCCAAGCCACGGCTGCAGCACAATCCAGTGAGTGTTTTCCTTGCAATCCTGGTGTTATATCTCCTTTCCATGGTCTCCTCAGTGAGGGACAGGCTCTCCAGATGTTCTGAAGCCCCAGGACCTACCCAATAGATGAGGAAATTTTGGAAAAGGGGGGAACAGGACACGAAGCTACTACCCCTTCCCTTTGGCAGGCTGCTTCTCATGCTAACAAGGAGTAACAGGAACAACTCTGGTTGCTATATCCTTCTTCACAGACTTGACCACCACACCTCCCCTCCTGCCTTCCAGGAGAAGTCTCCCTGGTCCTAGATGTACAATCTCATGCTCGGCAGCATTGTTGCTTTTTTGTGGCCAAGCCTCCAACCAAAGCTGAGCTCCATTTCCTCCTCTGTGCTTGGCCACTCTCAGGACAGCACCACTAATGGGTTTGTTTTCCTTCACTCTGTTGACAAACACACCAGGGAGGCAGTCAGCAATCAATCTTTAAGACTCCACTACAACACAGCTCCTCATGATGACTTCACTTCACTCTTACATTTTGAAGCCAGTTTTTAATCCCTTTAATATATGTAGTGCTGATTTTTTTCATTCCCATTTCTGAAAAATGTGTGTGACATGGAGTCAAATACCTTACAGAAGTCGTATGTGTATTACATCAACATCCTCATCTTCATCTACTCCATCTGTAAACTTACTTAAAAGGACAGAGGTTCATGAGATCTGTTTTCCGTACGTGAGTTTTCCATGTTGATTGCCACTAATTACACTATCCCCTATAACTTCTAGCTGATGCCCATGCTATGCACTGCATTGATTCTCCTTGGGCTAGAAAATCAGGACATCAGGCTGCAAAATGTTTGCACCATCCCATTTACCTTCTGTTAACACTGGCACCATGTTAATTTTCATCTAGTCCTTGGGAATTTCCCTACTGCCCAAAAACCCATTAAAAATGAACATTAATAGCCCAGAGGGCTCTTCAGCTAGATCTTTTAAAATTCTTGGATGCAAAATATCTGAACTTGCTAGTTTAAGGTCTAACATTAATAGCAGCTGTTTAACATCCTCTTCAGTTACTGCTGGAGTGGAAAGTGTTTCATCATCCTCATATGATACAAATACATCATCTGGGGTTTTTTCCAAAGAGAAAACTAATATTTACTGAACAGTCCTGCCTCTTCTGTACTTTCATTGATAATTTGACCATGTCCATCTATTAACAGACCACTCTAACTTAATTCTTTCACTTCCCAATATACTTGAAAAACTCTTTATTCTTCTCAACTTCACCACAGACCCTTCCTTGCACTCGTTGGCTCAACAGTGTTTGATGGCTCAGTCCACACTCATCATTGACAACATTCCTCCCTCCCAGTACTGTATCATGTATCCCTACCTTCCAAAAGTGCCTTCATTTCTCCTCCAGGCTCTGTTTTTAAGCAGGGTATCAGGCAAGGAAGCCCTGTACATTGATGAATACAGAGGTGCACAGCAGGATTGAGGCAGACCCCATCACCCAGCACCCCAAATGAGGATCTCCCTAGAGATGCCATGGGCTCAATGTGCTCTCACAGGGATTCAACCAACACAGCTCAACACAGACTCAGACAGTCCAGATACATCACCTAGAGCTTACAAAACCAGGACCAGCCCTGTAAAATATTCCTCAGGGGTGGTCACAGCCTTAATTTGAACTCTTAATTGCTGGGGTTCCAACCCACCAGTGCCTGTGCCATACAAAGCACCTTTCAGTGTTCTCCACTCTCCACGCAAACCTTTTTTTCTTGGTCAGCTAAATCCCACCTCTCCACTTCCTCTAACTCTGGCACGTCTACAGCAGCTCTTCTTTGTCCTTGGCACGCAGGCCCTTGGATACCTGCAGGATGTTATTTTGCACCCAGAAAGCCAAAGTTTTCACAGTTCACCCCCAGAACCCAGTACCATGTGGCACTGAGTAGCAGCTGAGCTGCAGCAACAGCCCGCACAGCTCCCCAGGCTGCAGAGCAGGACCTCTCTGGACCAGCACACGTGTCCCAGCAGCAGCCCAGGCCAAAACCTTCTGCAGATGTTGGGCTCTTCACACCAAGAGGGCTCTGAGCACCATGCTCAGCCCGGGCACAGCCCTGCAGGGCTCTGTGTGTGCCTGTTTGTTTGTCACTTTGTGAATAGGGTCGCTCAGCATGTTGAGTCCTCCCTGTGGGGATGATGTGTTAGAGCGGATTGGCTCGCAATTCCCCGAAGGAAACATCTGCACATTCCAGACACATTCTGTAACGGGAGTGAAACCCATCCTTGAAGTGAAATTTTACAGCCTCCACAGCGCGCAGGAACGAGCGCTGGCAGGGACCAGTGGAAAAGTCATGTTTAAAATATTATTACAGGGAAGCGGCTGCCAGAGCCTCTGCTGGATCATGTGAACGTGTCTCTGGAGCGGAGCGTTATGTAACGTTCACCCAGCTCCATCCCAATCCCAGCTCTGCTCCAGCTCCATCCCAATCCCAGCTCTGCTCCAGCTCCATCCCAATCCCAGCTCTGCTCCAGCTCCAGCTCCATCCCAATCCCAGCTCTGCTCCAGCTCCATCCTGGATCCCTGCTCTGCTCCAGCTCCATCCTGAATCTCTGCTCTGCTCCAGCTCCATCCCAGATCCCAGCTTTTCTTGGGCCCCATCCCAATGCCCTGCTCCCCTTCCCTCCCCCAGAGGGCAGAGCCTGAGGTCCCCGTGCTGCCAACTGGCTCCAAGGACATGTGTCCCCTTCTATGAGGTCTCTTCCAAGAGACTTGGGCTGGCATTCAGGCCAGCATTGCTTCCAGGTGCCCAATTCCTCCTTGCCTTGAAGACAGACAAACAGGTACCTACACAGACACACATACAGATCTCTTGTCCCCACATGGACTTCCTTATTCAACTACATTTTATCAAATAGAGAAACAATCTGGCGTTGTTGTTTTAAATGTCTAAACTTGTGTTTCATTAAAGGATCCAGGCAGCAGCTCTGCAAGAGCTGCTGTGTCCATCAGCTAAATAAAACACTATCAGAGAACCTGGCTAAATGTGTAATTAACATTCTGGTCTGCTGGGCAGTAACGGGGATTTAGAGTCAAACCTAGAGTTCTCTATTTCAGGGGAAAGGGCTTCCAACCTACTGTTCCCTTGTAAACATCTCCCCAGCACAAGGGCACCATAATTCAAAGTCAGGCCCACGAATCCCTCTTGGAACAGAAATGCTCAAGGAATTCATTAACCAGCAGCTTCGATTGACATTATGAGACACAAATCACAGGGTATGAAAAGACCCAGAGCCAGTCCCTGCAGCTGGACAGACAGACAGATAAAAGGGACACAGTTCACAAGCCATCAAAGGACAGGCCTTCCCTGAGCCCTGTGTTCTGCTGCTGATACTGGTATGAGCTCCCTCATGTTTTTTTCAAATGTGGCTGTTTGGGTTGGAGGGCTCTGCTCTGAGTGTTTCTGGAGCACGTTCACTATAGATCTTTAAACCTCTTCCTTCTGAAAACAAGAAACAATTAGAACCCAATATAGACCTGCTGGTTCCAGCACAAAATGCATTTGCATGTTTCTGGCATTAATAATCTGTGTGGTTGGGTTGCTTCCTTTTAGCATTAGAAAGTCTCCTGTGATGCAGTCAGAATATTCCTGCTCCAAAAATGCTGATGTTCAGAGGCCCCAGAGCAGGTATAAAGGGAAATGAGCAGCTTGCTCTGGTCTCGGCAGGGCCCCTGCTAGAAGACCTTGTGAACAGGCATGGGAAACAGAACCACATTTGTTCCCTGCACCACACCTCCCAAAGAACGTCCTTTCTGCCATGGCAGGGAAAGGGCTCACAGCCCCTGGAGCTGCAGGAGGGAACATGGGCAAGTTGCACACATAGGATGGAAACCACACAGCACTGCCCCTCTCCCTGGCACTGCCTCCACTGCTGGGATCTGAGTGTGTCCAGGCTGAGAAGCCCCTGCTTTCCTCCTTATTCTCCATCCCCTGATCAATCCTGGCTCAGGTACCAGCCCAGAGGCTCCAGCAGAGGCAGCTGAACACATGCTCCATAGAAACTTTCCACCCTTCCCTCCTGGGAGTTTCCAGGAAAAGCAAGAAGATGGAAATCTCCACTCCCTTGAGAGTGCTCCAGCAGCCAGGCCAGACCCATCACCCAGAAGCCATCAGAGGAGGTTTGCTCTGGCTGTGGACATGCTTTGTGCTTCTTCAGTGGGTCATCAAACTGTGTGTCTTCAGACACTGCTGCTAGCACAGTGGAGATCCTCATCAAGTCAGATCATGTGCCAGGCTCAGGTGTAGGTGATGGCCATTTCTGGCTCTTTTCTGGACCACTGTGCACAGGAGTGTCCTCCTCTGAACCCATCCTGGGTTTAGCACTCTTTGCATCACTATCAGTTACATTCTGGGGTTTAGTTCACCAGAAGAGATGGGCCCTTCTGTGCTCAACCTACCAAAACCACCAACAAACTCCTGCTAAGAAGGGCAAAGTACAAACCCACAAAAATTACAAGGAATTCCAGGACAAAAGTTCTCAAGCAGCAACAGACCAAACTCAGCCCTGAAGCCCAAAGATGGGGCTCATCAGGGGCTCAGGGATGTGCTCATCTCCATATATTGCACACTAAGAGATGCCAACAGCTCCTCAGTGTGCAGATGGCACAGCTGACACACCTGCAGGGACAGAGCACGACACTGCAGAGAGGAAGGGTTTGGATCTCACGGGTTAAACAGGACTTGCACATCTAACTCTCTACCCATTGCTTGGAATATTTAAACTCCAGATAGCAGAGAGCCAAAACTTTAACATGATCTGCCTGGGACAAATAACTGTCCACACTTCTGCCAAGTATTAATGGCTGATAAATCTACTATGCAACGTATCTGGAGGTACGGGGTGGAGACCAAAGGACAAATCCCTGGAAAGAGCTCTGGAAGAATCCTCTGGTCAAATCATCAGCTTATCCTGGAAAGATGCAGCTGACCTTGAGATAACCTGCTTTTAAACTGCTCCCCTCAGCTCAACTCTCCTCCTTGACATGGACTGACCTCCACCTGTCCCGAGCAATGAAAACCATGTACCTCTGACCTCTGGCTCACTCAAAGACCCTCCTGGGCTTGTCTCTGCTGGCTGCAACACAGCTTCTGTGCTGCTTTCCTGCAGCCCACAAGACCTTCAGCAACTGCAGTCGCTCCCCACTACCTGCTGCCTAGAAGGCTGACACCCTGAGAGGAGCAGCTGGGGCTGCACTGGAAAGCAGGAGGTGTGTGTTTCTCAGGGAGAACAGCCACCTTGCCTCAGGGAAAGACACCCTGATCCTTCCCACCTTCCACAGCTCAGTGCCAGACATCCTCCCCGGCCTGGCACTTACATTAGCCACACATGTACACAAGCCACAGATGCTCTCAGGTCAAGGATTTGTTAAGGTATCTAAGGTCAAGACCTTCCAGTACTTGAAGGGGCTACAGGAAAGCTGGGGAGGAGCTTTTCATCAGAGAAGGTAGTGATAGGACAAAGGGTAATGATTTTAAACTGAAAGAGGGTAGGTTTAGGTTAGACATCAGGAATAAAATCTTCACCATGAGGGCATGAAGGTGCTGGAATAGGTTGCCCAGGGAGATTGTGGCTGTCCCCACCCTGGAAGTGTTCAAGGCCAGGTTGGATGAGGCTTGTGCAGCCTGGTCTGGTGGGAGGTGTCCCTGCTCATGGCAGGAGGGTTGGATCCTGATGATCTTTATGGTCCCTTCCAACCTTAACAATTCTATGTTATCTCTAGAGCTACAACTCAGCCTGGAGAGGAACAGGAACCCAACAGGCACTCAATAGCCTACAGGATTGAGGCTCAGAGGTCCTGGTCTGCTTCCTGGGGGACAGTTATCCCAACCACGGTACCCACAGACCTGGAGTAACAGGCTGGCTGCACCATATCCACACAGGGTGGTGCCTGGCTCTGCAGGCTGCTTCCTCTGACCACCTCTGGGAAAGGGATGTGTCTCCCTCCACCTCCTAATGGAGACACAGTTGATCTGGTTTGGCTGGGAGGGAATCACAGAAAGGATCAGTTCATTCACTTCAGACTACAGGTCATGTCAAGGATCTGTTTAGGATCTGTCAAGGATCTGTTTACAGGAGGATTGCTACACTGTCTGTTCCTTTCTCCCACAGGACCAATGCCTATAATCCTTTTTGTAAAATATCATTATGTGGAATAAACTGTCTAGGGGGAAAAAAATGGCTTTGCAATTCTGCTAATCTTCCTAATTATTTAATACCTCCAAATACTGCTGGGAGGTATGGCTGGGAGTTATTCCCTTCCTGATGGTATTAAGAGCTGCTGTATGAAACATCCCACCACACTTCAGCATCCCACTGTGGAATATTTTTTTTTAAACAAAGCCAATTCCTCTGGAGACTGAGTAGGGGTTTTTGCTCCCACTTTCCCCCTTTTAAAAGACTTTTTCATGCCTGCCTGGGGGATTCCAATAAGTCCTGGCACGGGTCCTCCAAATAGTAGCAAAGCTAAACAGGGTATGGCTGTTATTGTAGCCATCACTCACTGCCAGCACAAATACACAAACTGGACCATTCAACTTTTTACAGCAGGAAAGTCACGGACAACTGATGATTCACAAACAGCATTCTTTCTGCTACTACAGCCACCCTTTTTCTTTAATTATTCTGTCTTTCTGGAAGCACCCCTTCCCTGTGATGCTTCTTCTCTCAGTTCCTTAACTCTATTAGCAGGAGCAGGCAGGGGACATCTCAGAGTCCACAGTTTGATTTCTGCATCTGCTCAAGATGCCACGTGCCACAGGCCTGGTATGAAGTCCCAGGCAAGGACTGCTGAGGTTCAGCCAGCCAGGGTTAAGCAATTCCCCCATGTACGAGAACAGAACAAGGCCTGTGAAACACTTTTGTCCCCCTCAAGACCTCAGAACAAGGCTGAAGTGTTTTGATGGGCCATGTTTGTGCTGGCTCTGTGCCCGGGGTGACCCTCACCAACGGCAGCCCACACTGTGGCCTTTCTTCCTTTCCATATGCAAAGCCAAGAGACACTTGTTTCCCATGTCAGTATGTACAGCCACATCAAACTGTAAAATCTGAGCAGTTACTGTCTTCTCCCCATGCAAGCAGGTGCTGGGGCTGCCACAGTGCTCCCCACTTGCCCCCTCCCCAGGCACAGGGGACAGGAGCCACCAGCTCGCAGGGAACAGGGTGTGGGTTCAGGAAGGTTTGCCCCAGCACAGCCTGCTCGGGCTCCCAAACAGCTGCAGCAAAGGGGCTTTCCCCCAGGAACAGATTCTTCCTCTCAGAAATCTTTTCTTCCCTATTCATCTTAAATCTTCCCCAATTCAGGTTTTCTGCAAAGCTTCTCAGAGAACCCAGCAGAGCGACGGGCGTTCCCTGCTGCCCCCACCCACATCAGAGACCCAACAGGGCAGACCTCACTGGAGCAGAGAGAGACAATTTTAGATAAAAAGTCACACTTTTTTCCACTTCACAGATCTTTTTTTCTACTGTAAACAAACTGATTTTGTTGCTGCTGTTTCATTTTCTGTTGAGTGAAAGAGAAACTCAGAGCTGAGCCCCCCCCGCGCAGTGCTGCTCAAAATGAAACACTGACAGGGCTGGCTGAGGGGTCTCTGGGGAGGCTGATGCTTTGCTTCAGGTTCAGGCAACTGTGTTTGACTATGACTCAATTTAATGATGAAATACAAGATTACTCGATCCTATTCTTCATCAGCTAAAGATAAAAAACCCACCAGGGTGATTGTGTAAGAGGGTGTTAGCGGTAAATACAAGCCACCAGTACATTTGCTTTGTTTAAAATGGGAAGAGGAGCATGAACCCAAGCAATGCCAAGCCCAATAAAACACTATGGACAGAGGGCTGCTCCAGCCTGCTCCCCTGTGCCATGTGGCAGGCGAGACGGGCACTAACATGCTCTGCACCCTGCCAGCACCATCCACTGCCTCTGCTCCGAGTACTGTGGAGGCTGGAAGGCTACCAAGAGCAGGCTTGGCACAGCAGGAGATGTAAATTCAGTCTGATCCCTTCTTAGGCTCCATACAGAGACCCTGGAGAGTTTTGGTAAACATCCTTGGTCATCTTTGGATGCCACAGCGATGTCAAGAGGTATCACATCCATAAATCAGACCTTACATCAGCTCTGCTGGCAGGAAGAGCATTTGCCCAGTTCTGAGCCTCAAACAGCTTCATCCTTTTCAGGATTTATGGCAGACACCGAGGGAAGCTGCATCTTTGGTCTTATGCTAAATCACCTCCTTGCCAAGGCTAAAAATTGCTCCATGTTGTAATCACAAGCTGAGGCAGAACGAAATAACAAATTTCATTCCCATATAATAACAACAAGTTAGGTTTCCATAGCACCCCTCTCCCTCTCAGATCCAAAAGGACATCACCAGCTTAACTCCGTGAAGCACATTCCGTGCACAGGGATTAACTAATCCACCTCTGAACTAGAGCCACTGCTCCTGGGTGCAACCCAGCTTTGAAGCAGAACTGGGAGATGGAAAGAAGGATCACCAGTGCACTAGGAAAGGGATGCCATGGAGCAAGAACTGAACCCTCTGTCATGCTGCTGGTGTGAGGAAAGGGAGATTGTGACCCCCAACTGTTCCATCCCCCCAGCTTCCCTGACAGCCTGCAGGGCACCCTGGGGGGCAGAGCTGCTGTGAATGTGGCTTTCCAGCACACAGGGAAGCCACAGCCTGGGCACCTGTGGTCAGAAAAGGTCCCGGGTCATGCACTAAAAGACAAAACCAGTCCCTCATTCAGCCAAGTCACACTGGGATTGCTGCCCAGTCGTGCCCATTCAAAGAGGGTCACTCCATGCTGACTGCTCCCCTCTCTCTGTCTCTGCAACTCAACCTGCCTGGAAGCTCTGCTTTGTGCTTCTGGTGGCTTCAGGAAGACAAAGACCCCGAGACTCTTCCCCATAAGCAGTCTCTCTGTCCCATCTTATCCCTGGGAAGGCTGTCAAAGAGCTACCGTTTCCCTCAAAATGAAAGAAAATAAAATGAGGAGCATGTAGGGATGAGAAGGGCAGCAGTGAATGAAGAGGGATTTCCTACAGGCAGGGACGGGGGAGCGAGCGCTGCAGAGCTCACACGCGTCTGATCCGGAGGCAGCCTGAGCCACAGGCTGAGCTACAGACCCGTCTTTGCTCCGTTTTTCCTTTCCAACATTTTCCACAGCCTCCTGCCAAGGAAGCTGGGAGCCATGCCTGGCAAACAGCTCCTGCTGCAGAGCCCTGCAGGGACGTGTGGACGCGGGGACCCGCGGCAGGGCTGGTGGCCACTGCCCTGCTCTGTCCTCGCTCCTCACCAAGGGGCTGAGGCTCTTCTGATACCCTCCAAGGAGAGACTCGGGGAGAGCAAGGGCTGGCTCTGAAGTCTGAGGGACATTTTTTGGCCTTCACAACCAGGCCAGCTCTCCAGCTCCTACAGGGTTTCCAAGACTTCTAAGACAGAGGGATCAAGCCCAGGCTGACAGCTGATGGGGTGAAGAGGGAAGGCAAAGCCACAAGAGGGCCATTCCTTGCCCAAGCCCATGCCAGGGACAACCCACAAAGGGATTTGTACTCATGACTAGTGCACCCACATCCCACACAAAGGCAGATCTCCTCATCTCAGATGCCTAAGCATAGATTTCTTCTATTTTCATTACATTCAGAATCATCAAATATTATGACATATTTCTGAAGCTACCTGGAGTCCAAGCTCCTGCATTCAGCAGAATTTGAGCACATGAACATTTGTATCTGAGGTATCTTGTGTGTTTGGAGCTTAGCTTCCTGCTGTGTGAAACAGAAGGAGCAATAAAATCAAATCCTTAGAAACAAATGGCAATTGTTTAATGGAGTAAAAAGCAATCCCAACGCCCTCCCAGGTGCTCGTGCCACAGCTCCTACACACATGGCTGCTCACAAAGGTAGAAGAACAGGCTTCAGATCCAGACTTCATCATTTTTATGGGTTTAAGTTGGATCCCACTAGGTGTTTAAGGCCATTGTTGAACTACCAACACGTTCTGCAGCATGACTAACACCAACTGAGTTATCTTTCATTTCTGTTTGGCATATTTTGGCTCCATCTGCCTGTCACTGCAGACAGGAGAGCCAAAGAGAGAAGCAGAGTAATGGGTGAGTGAGTGATCCACAGTGTGCTGGGTGAGCACAGGGCAGGGGTAAGAGCTCACCAGCACAGCAGGGATTGAGGAGCTGCAGGGACGAGCTGTAAGCAAAAGCAAAGTGGAAATCAGACTTTCTCTCAGATAAGGGGCAATCACAGCTGATGAGGCAGAGTAAGACAGTGGCAGAAGAAAAAAGGTTAAGAACTGCAGGTTGCTGGTACAGAAGTTAAAAGGGGGAAGGTGACCCTCCCCAAAAGACTGGCTGCAGCCCTCGGCAAAGAGCTGTGGGATCTCTTCTAACTTAGGCTGTTCTGCATTTGCATCAAGGCTCCTGAAAGTAACTCTCTGCCCTCTGCTCCCAGGAAGCTGAGGGTTTTCTTTCCCTTCTTCTTCTATTTTTTTTATTTTTTTTCTGAAAAGAGACCAGCAGGCTCTGGGTGATTGCACACACAGAACTGGCCAGGGCCTGGCAGCAGGGACAGAGACAGGCCCAGGACGCAGGCAACAAGCAGTGGTTTGTGAAACACCCTGTGGAATCAAGACTTTCCCCTACCAGGAAAAGTCTTTCACAACTGGATGTCTCTGAGCCCTAGATTTGGGTGATTTCAGAACCCTCCCTCCACAACCTCTCCCCTTCCTTGCCAGACTGTGGCTTCAACTTAATGGAGGAGGCAAACTGGGTTGGGAACATCACTAATGGCATGGAAAGAAATAGGAGAGACTTAGCAAGAAATGCAACCACAGAGCTGGTTCCAGGAGCCCCTCCCTGTACAACAGCAGCTCCCAGAGGCTCCTGGAAACAGCCAGCATGCTCATCCTACATGGCACCTTAGAAGTCTCAAAAAAAGCTGTGCAAGAAACTGTCAGTAAATCAAATCGATCGTCTTCTTGCAATGATCTACATTTCTTGCTGGGAAGACAGACCCGGGGCTATGGCTGCTGGCTCCCCAGTGGGGAGTACAACTACTGCAGGATTTCCCCATCTGATGACATCACTACACTTAAACAACTCTTCCCTACCTCAACATATCTTCAAACACTTTCCCTTTGCTCTCCCGTTAATTCTGCTGTCTAATGAGATTCCACATGAGGAGTCCTGGTAACTCACAGTGAGCAATTAGGGGTTGTAGTTTCAAACTGGAAATAAGCAGCTACACAAGCAATCCCTCCATGTCTGTGAGGTGCAGGCAGCCCACGAGCCCCTGCACTTGGCATTCCAAGGTTCACAACCTCCACCAGCACAGGAACAGTTGGAATCTGCTGTCCCAGCTGGGTGCTCCTGGGGTGGGTTTGCAGTACTCAGCTGAAAAACAAACACTCTGATCTTTGCTATGGGGCAGCTGAGAATCAGCCCTCAAGTCATAATTTTTCACCAGACTCCTAAGAAGGCATGACATAAATATGGGTCAGACAGCCCTACTGAACCTGCAGAGAAGGTGAGGCTGGAAGAATGGAGGAGACCTCTGAAGCCACCAAGTGAGCTGGAAGAATGTGCCCTTCCCATTAAATACTTCACAGCACTTGATTTTGCTGCTACCCACTAAATACACCCTGAACCTGCAGCTCCCAGTTCCAGACACCTCTGGCTGCTGCCGGTGCTCCCAGGACAGGAGACCTGTCCCAGTTGGGCACATGCCATCCCAGATCTACAACCACCCTGTAACCACCATCCCCAGCTCAACAACCACTCCCTTCCCTCAGGAAGAGGCGAAAGTCAGAAGCTCAGGGCTAACACTTCTCAAGGTCTGAGTGGTGTCTGGGGGCTGCCTCGGGGATGGGAGGAAGAAGAAGGCAGTGTCCTGGATTGAAGACTAGCTCCACCTGGTACAGGAGGTAGCTCAGCCCTGGGTTACCTACAGATTAAATATTTACCCCTAAACAGCAGAAATGTCATACGATCCATCTGATCACACAGTAAATCCTCTAAAAATCACCCTTAAGATTTCAGCTGCCTCTTTAGCAACCCCAAAGCCTGTACCAGTTTTGCTCGAATCCTAATCAACTCCTACCTCTGGTCCCATGATACATGGCTCTAGATGACCCACTTTCACCCCAAAAAGGAAATTAGAAGGTATACTCAGCCTTGCCAAAACAGAAATGGTGGGTTCCCAAAAGCTGCCTCCTGGAATCATGACATTAAATGATAATCTGTATTTTTTCCCTTCCCTTCTATTTTGCTGAACTCTTTTTTTTTTTCCCCCCTCTGCATCTCTTATGGAGAAGCACAGATGCCTCCAAATGTCTCCTATATGGGACTTCAGGCTCAAACCCCAGAAGGCAACAACATTTGGCCTTTTTTGGTTTATTTTTAATCTTGAGATTTATGAGAGGTAGCTGACTCACATTTTGGCTGGCAGGGCCAGACTTCTCTAAGTAATTGCATCCTCGCTATTTTATTAATTAAGTTTTCCCACTTCTGTTTGAGCTGTTGGTGGTGCCACTGGTTGCTGTGAGAAAAATACAGAACCTTGCCTTGAGTCTCAGGGAGCTGAGAGGCCAGACATGTCCCTCTTCAGTCTCTGGCCCAGTCACCTAAAGTGAAAGGTGCAGATACACCAAACTTCTCAGCAGGGCTCAGCTCTATCAGATCATCCCAGCATCTCCTGCCACAGGGGAGCTCCACCCTCACCAAAAGGCCAGAAATCCTCCACACACCAGGGTTACTGTGACTTGTTAAGTATGGTTTTGCTTCACATACCCTGATTTCCTTTCCAGCAATGCACCAAAAAAAAAAAAAAAATACTGAGGAGAGAATTTGTAGCTAAGGAATTCAGTGAATGATTAACTCCTTCCTACCTATTAACCATTGCTCTCCATTCCCTCATGCCTCACAGAAGCCCCAGTTCCGGGTAGCAAAGCCATGCCAGGATCTGATACCCTGTTGGTTTTGCTTGCAGAGTGGTCAGGTGATGCAGATGGTTCTAGCTTTGAGTTAAACCACATTAAGTGCAGTAATGATTAATCCAGAACCCTGGCACGATTTAAGGATGAAATGTTGCTCCTCTTGTCACACCAAATTTACCTAAACAAATCCTGCTTCCTGGAGGTCACCATGGAGGAAGAGTCTCTCTGCAGGACCTCCATGTGTGCCAGGGGCTAGTGCAAGGACAGCTCCCCACAGACAGGGAACAGATACAATGAGCAGGTGCTGCTCTCCCCACCCCCAAATAATCCCCCTGGAGTCCTTTGGGACTAGGATGAGACAGCCAAGGCAGCTCTGCCACTCTGGGGATGCTACAGGGCAGTGGCAGCCAGACCCATGCACACCCCCAGCAAGTCATCTCTCACTGCAAGATCTTCATGCCAGGTTGGTCCCATGGCCACATGCCAACCCACGTGTTTATCACACTCAGCTGCACCTCAGAAGATCAGAAGGGCTCAGTGCCAGGCTCGGACACAAATTCCCTGTGACCTCAGGTAACTCCCTTACTCCCTCAGCATAAAGCTTTACAGCCTTACCCAGCAGAAAGCCAGAAGAGTTCCTTCTTCTTTTGCCTTGTCTTATTTTTATTGCAAGCTCCTGAGGATAAGGTCTGTTTTCAAGATGCTTGTGTACAGCACTCAGCACTACAAGGTCCCAATCCTGCTCAGGGCTCGGAGCACAACACATACAAAAAGCAGTTCCTAGAGCTTTGGGCCTTTTCTGCCAGCCCACACATCCAGTAATGACACGGAACAGAGAAACAACTGATGCTCTGCATTTTAAATTGAGCCTTCTGGTACTTCTACATACAGAAAACTTCTTCTCCACCCAATTATGAGCAGTGAGCAAGAGACCTGAAAGCCCTGCTCTGCTGGCCTGGCAGAAAGTCCTTGGGTCCAACATTAGAAGTTCAGAATTTTCTCCCACTGGGAGAGGCTAAAACATCACCTGTCTGTGACCTGTACAGAAACAGGGTAAAAAACCACAGGTCTCCCATACTCTTTAGTTCTGCAGATTAACTCAGTAATGTAAATCTAACAGGACCATTCTCATGGTCACGCCAGAGATGGACACTTGCCCCTGTGCTAATCCTCTGCCATCCACACTGCCACTGACTGCAAACTCTTATCTTCCCCACAGATGGCCAACAATCATAGAATGGTTTGGATTGGAAAAGACCTTAAAGATCATCCACTTCCAACCCCCTGCATGGGCAGGGACACCGTCCATCAGACCAGGCTGCTCCAAGCCCCATCCAGCCTGGCCTTGAACACTTCCAGGGAGGGGCTTTCCACAACCTCCCTGGGCAACATGTTCCAGTGTCTCACCACCTTCACATTAAAGAATTTCTTCCTAATGTCCAGCCTAAATCTCCCCTCTTCCAGCTTAAAACCATTACCCCTTGTCCTGTCACCACACACCCTTGTAAAACATCCCTCCCCAAGAGGTGAGCTCTGCTGCCCTGCCCTTTGCTGTGCTCACAGGGAAGATTCCGCTTCCCAAGAGCTGGAACAGGACAAGGCTTTGCTGCCTTCTCAAAAGGATGGCACAGTACCAAGCAAGTAGGAATTAGGAATCCAGGGCATTTATCCAGCAACCAGGCATTTAAGCCCTCCACAAGCATTTAATTCCCATAAATAACCCCAGCAATACTCCTGGGAGGCCAGAGAGCCCCAGCCCCGCTGCTCAGACAGGGGAGACCCAGTGCAGATGGATCAATGACAGCCCAGCCCACACAACCAGGGTCAAACTGAAAACAAAACCAAGCAGTCCCACTCTCCCCTCTGTGTTCCAGCTGTTAGACAACACTGCCCCCAGTAGCTCGGCTTTCTTCCCAAACTAACGTTCCCCAGCTGCAGAGGGGAGAAGGACAGAGGGGGAAGCAAATCCCAGCCTTCAGCATGTTGAACGCAGCCCCCACGGCTGCTGCAGAGCTCAGCACCTTCCAGGAGCTGCACAGCCACCCAACAAACACACCACCAGCTCCACTGCCACCTCCCCTCTCCATGGGAACAAACAGGAGCTGCGGTCAGTGGGCACAGCAAGAAAAAGATGTCCCATGTTGCTGATCAGACCAATCACCTGAGAGAGGAGAGGACCTGGATGGAGCAGGGCTGCATGCCCAGCCTGCGTGCCCTGATGGGATGCAGGACTCTCCACTCACTTACAAAATGTCTTTCCCAAGCAGCCAGAGAGTGTGTCTGCTCCGGGGGAAGCTCTGCATCCTGTGGGAGCGGGGGTGTTTGAGATTCATTTCCAAACTTAGCCTCCTCTCCCAGCTCTCTCTGAAGTTATGGGATCAAGCTACAGGCTTGGATGTGTCACAGCTGATGTACAGGAAGATAGGACTAAGCAGTGGGCTTTGCTGGCTTCTTTTAGAGATCAGATGGGCAGCTGTAATTAACCCTTTAAATGCTGCCAACAACAACCTATGCCAGAGAGTGACACTGCAGCCTGACTGACCACGTCCCGACATGCAACTCCAATGCAGTCTGTGCATGCAAACAGAAACTCATTCGTCCAAGGACAGTAACATTGCTGCTGTGACAGTTCACTCTCCTGCAAGCACTGAAATGCAGAAAGCTCTTCAAGAAACAGCTAATTGCTGGATGTAATGCAGGAGGGAAAGCAGCGAGGGCCAGGGCTCTCAGCATCCAGGGTCTGGCTCTTGCACTGCTGAAGTTATTTTGTGTGGTATGAAACACAGATTCAAGAACTAGTGATGCTCCTGGCAAAAAAAATGGGGTGTGTCTTCCCTCTAAATTAAAACTTGGGAATTATGCTGTGTCAGTCTAGCAGAGCCTGGAGTACCACCCAGACACTTCAGCTTTGTTTCTCCATACTGTCCTAGTGTGAGCTATGTCCTGTAACAGCTTTACTGCACCAAGGGGCAGCAGTTTTCTTTTTTAATTATTTTTCTTGAGTAAAGCCATTATTTACTGCTGGTGCAAACCAAGTCCACCATATACAGTGAATTTCCTTGCCACAGCTGAAAGCCTAACACAGTCTAACCCTTGGCCTCTTCCAGCTTCTGTCTTACCACCTCAGTTTTGTCTACACTAAAATTTCAAGACTTGAGATACAAACTTTGCACTGATCCATGCAATCAGGGGTTGCAAATCTAGGCAGAGTTCACTTCATAAAGCCAGTGACTTCATGTTTTCCCTCTGTAGGAGTAAAATAACGTTCCCACTCTCTGATAGAAACCTTTGATCTGCACAGATTTAATTCATTACTTATGAATCTCTGGCCAATGTCACTGCTCATTTCAAGTGACTCTACTTGCAGTTGCCTCCTGTGTCCTGGAGGACAGGGGACCATTTTTCTACCATGTACTGAAGTACTGAGATGGGATCCTGACTAATGGCTTCACCAACTTGTTGCTTATGTAACAGTCCTAATCACCCAGGTAGCAATAACGAGCCTTCCTCTGCCACTGCTCCACAGAGGGCTGGTTGGGAGCCAAGATATTTTCCAATACAAACTCTTCTCCCAGGGAATCACTGGGCATTGTATTTCAGATGAGTGTTTCATTTTGTTTTAGGAAACAGCAGCAGATTTCTTTTTAATTGTGCTGTGCTTAGGTGCAAGGGCAGTTTCATGACACAAATCACTGAGGAGTCACTACGAGACTGCTGGAATGAGGCTGAATGGCAGCAGTTCTGCTAACACCTCAAAGGGAAGTGCCCATATGCCAAGCTTATGCTTTTGCAGGATTGCTTGGACCACCTGCAGGTCTCGAGTAGGGGCTGTCTCTTTGCTGTGTCTGATCCCTGAGGTGGTACAGCAATACAAAACACTAAAGGTGCCCTGTGATTGCTCTTTCCACATCCAAACTCCTCCTTTTCAAAACTCATTCTTTCCAGAAAGCTTTCCAACCTTTTTTGTCTGGGGAGGGGTGAAACACAACTCTCTGTCACACCACACTGACTGTGCAGGCTGGGGCAGAGCACAGACCCTTTCACAAGGTCTTCACAATGTTCCTGTGCGACCACCGGTCTGTGTGACAAGGCAGGACACTGTCCCAACCCCCTGTCCCACTCCTCTCTCTCAGAAAGAAGCCCAACTCAGAGAGAGGTGTCTGAGGAATCGAAAAGCAGAGCTAAGTGGAGGGGATGTGGCTGAAACCCTTTTCCCGGATACTCTCTGCCCGGCATCTCGCTGCGGTTTCCCGCTCCTCCCGCAGCCCCACGTGGCACACGCGGCGTGGGGAGCAGGATGGGCCCAGATGATGATTCCCACCACCCCACCGACTGCCTGGCACCCACTGGGGACTGTGGCTCAGACGGTCCCCCCTGCAGACACAGAGCCAGACACGTACAAGCCACCGAGCAGCAGCACAGCCGCAGCCACAAACCCCACAGCGTGCCCTGCTGCGCGTCCCATCGCGCCGGGTGCCCTGGGCTGCGTGCAGGTGCCACGTGTGTCCCCTCCAAGTTCACACCCGTGTCTCCAGCTCTCCCGACAGCTCCACAAGCAGCACACAGACCCAGGAGCCCCGCTGGGCCTCCCTCCCCAGGGCCTCCCTTCCCCAGGGCCCGTGTCCTGCTGCGGGAAGCGCGGGATGTGGCGGCACCAGCACAGGGGACAGGAACCGAAACATCTGCTTTTTCCAAGGCACGCTTGGAAAAGCTGATCTGTGTCCCACCCCTCAGCCACCACCAGCCCAGCTGTGAGGCAAGCAGCTGAGGCGAGCACAGAAACAGGCCCTTGTGTAACGCGCTCTCAGCAGGACCAGGCCGCCCTACCCCCGGCAGCACCCACAGGAACGGTTCCGGGGGTTCCAGCTGTCCTGCACCCCAGGAAAAGAGCACATCCCACCCCGGGGGGCCTGCAGAGCAGCCAGAACCACCCGCAGGTCCCACCCGCGGTCCCTGCTCCCAGATGCCTCCACCAACCCGACCTAAACCCCGATCCTCTCCCCGGCCTCACTCCACCCCCTTCCCGAGGCGGGGCTTTCAGAGAGAAACGAACGGCTTTGGCCAACGCCATTCGGCTGGGCTCTCGCTTTCCCAGGCTTAGCTGTTCCTCGGGTTCCTCCCTCAGGAGGACTCAACCCACACCCCAGATCCTCTTTTTAGAGAGCCACTCCCACCTCTCCCTGACCAAGGAGCGGTTGCTGCAGCAGAACCTGGTTAACCCATTGCCAGCAGGACCCCCTGGCTGAGCTGGGAAAGGTGCCTGCCGAGCTCCCCAGGGAGAGGAAGGAGAGGCCGTAGGGAAAACTGCTCTTTTGCTTCTGGATCTGCAAGGCCCTCCCCGCTGGAGGAGCCCAGGAGCCCAGTCCTGCCAGGGGATGTTGCAATGGAGCTGTGAAGGCCATGGCTGGGGATCTGCGAGGGCCGTGTCTGCCCAGGGAGGTGGGCACAGGCACCGACCAGGGCTACAAACTCCACCCTGGAAAATCTCAGTTTTAAACCAGCGATGAGACCTCCTCACAGACGCGCCAAGCGGCGTTTCACGGAGCCAAACGTGCGCCCTGCTACAGGCAGCTGCCTGTCCAGGCACGGCACCCAGCTGGCACTGGAAGGAGAGAAGGGACATGGGACGGTGTCCAGGTACAATTCAAACGAACAGGGACAGGCTGGCTGGGATCCAGAATTGATGTCACCACAAATCGTCCAGCAGGCTCATCAAAAGCAAGAGGTGCTGCAGACCGTGTCTGCTGTCAGAGCGAGTACAGCCTTCTCCTGGTGATGCTGGAGAGCATGTGCCACCATATGTCCCACCAACCCCAAACAGCTGCCGGGGCAGCCCCCGGACCCCAGGTGGGAGGTAAAGCCACAGGGATAACACACACATACTGGGACTGAAAAATGCCACAGATGGGAGATTCATTGCCACAAAGTGTTGTCATTTCCTTCCATCAACTGCTCTGACCAAACCAATGTATCACAGGAGCTTAACGTGGGTTGCTAATTAAGTTAAAAATGACACTGGATTAAACAGAATAACACAAGACCGTACACCACGTCTGAAACTCCATCTCCCAGCTCAGCTAACTGAAGTTTTTACTCAGCCAAATGCGAGGAAGCCAGAGATGTACTCATTCCTGACCTGAGGGGAACTGTTTTTACAGGTAGACTGGCAGAAACTGACTGAAGAATATTATGCTTTGTTTTGGTTATCTCTGTTGAAATCCAGTGGTAGCACATCCTGAGAAAGGATCCAATCTTTTGGGGAGTAGGGGGGAGTAGGAAAGTGAGGACAGAATCCACTGCTGCTCCTATGATACCCTGCAAATGCTATAGATGGTCAACTCACGTGTTGTTGATGCTCCTGATGATAGTTATCCTTTTAAAAAAAAAGGGAATGGCTGTAATCACGTTTTAGCTTTTTGTCCTCTTTGCAAAGCAAAACCTAATGTTATATTTCAATTTGACGTTTTTAGTTTTGGCAAAGAGAGATGCCAACTTGGCTTCAGTGTCTAAGTAAATAACAGCCCTTCAATATGAAAAACGAGGTAATTCTTTACCGCAAAGGCATCTTAAGGGGTGGGGAAGTCTGATTTGAAGCCCTCACCCTCCTGGGGGGACAGGCAGCCACCTTCAGCAGGGCATCTTCATGCAGGTGGCAGAAGCTGCAAGGGGAGGTCGGTAGCTCTGTTGCAGCTTCCACCATTTAACCCTGATCTCAGCAAAGCCTGGGGAGAAGAAGGGTGGGCTGGGGTAGGGGGAGAGAAGGCTGGGCTGGGGTGGGGGAGAGAAAGCTGGGCTGGGGTGGGGGAGAGAAAGCTGGGCTGAGGTGGGATAGCAGCCATTCCTCTGCATAGCAGTCATGCCCTAAGTGCAGCCCACAACAGGAGCTGCCAACTTCCCACCGTGGAAGAGACAGAAATTTTCTTTTTGAGCCTGACAGCGACTGTCTACATTGTGCTGTTTGGCTACAGAGGGGCTATTTCACCAGTGCTGTGGCCCCCACTCACCCCCATGCACTCTCTTCACCCTGGCACTGGAAAGCACAGCCTTGCTCCTGAGCAGCCTCACCCCTGCTCACTGCATTACTCACTTATTACAGCTCAGAGACACGTCTGGGGACATCTGGGGTAAATGAGAGACTAGATATCAAATCAAGCTGAACTGCAACAATCAATCAAAGGACAACAAAGCTTGAAGAAACGGAGAAAGGCTGTCGCAGAAATGCATTATGGAAACCAGAGTGTGGAAAACGTGGCATGACAAGAGATAAAACAAGGAATCCTGTTAGATGGCAAATGGGGAGAGAAGCATTAACAAACTCGGAAGTTTCACCCCACCTTCTGAGGAAGTGATTTTCCTTTTAAAACCCCTCTTTGCAAGGCCAGAATGAAAGCAGCTGGGTGGAAACACGAGAGGCTGTTCACTGCAGCAGCGAAAGAGCCACATGCAGAAAGACACCACCAGTAAACTTAAAAACTGCAGGAAAAACAGGGGGGAAAACCAATGCCATGGAGCAGGA
>NW_009954113.1:1312128-1315597 GCF_000747805.2 Chaetura pelagica | reverse complement strand
ATGGCACCTTTCTAAAGCTGCCTTTTCTTACATAGCAGGACATTTTTGTTGCTACATTTTTGAACACCACTAAAAAAACCCCAAAGTTTTAATGTTTAAAAGGAGAAGTTTCTGAGCCACAGGAGCAGCACTCCCTGTTCCCTGAAGCTTTAGGAAGGAGCACAATATCCAGCCCAGCCCTGCTGCTCGTGCTGTTGCTGTATGGCTCTGGGGTGACATTTCAACAACACTACACACCATTATATTCTGATAGAACAACACAGAATTACCTCCTTGTTTGGTGCTTAAATTATACTTACAATTTCCTTACGTGATTGGGCCCTTCCACGGGCTGAATGAATCTCATTTGCAAAATATTTCTCTAGCACCTCATTTGGGCCTTTTTTCCCCTCCAGAATCTCTTACAAAAGAGAAATACAGCCTTGTTTTCTCTGTGAATCCAGCTTCTTGTGAGAATGACATTCCAGGCTGTTTAAGTTTTTTTCTAAGAACAGAAATAAAGCTCTTTTGCCTTTGTGGACTGGGCACTACTGTACAGACACACCACAGCTTCTGAACTGCATTTTAGTTTTAAGTGGATTTTTTTCCCCTGATAGCTTTTGAAGACATCTTGAACTTTGAAAAGGCTTTTCCTGCATCACATAACAATGCCAAAATCTACCTAATCATTGCCAACTCCTGAAATTTAAAATATCACAGATTGTAGGTCCCTGAATCATAAAATCTGTTTATTTTAAGAAGGTTTGCTTAGGTGAAGTCACTGGCTAGGCAGTGTAACTCCAGGGCTCACTGCCAAATGCACTAAAAAACCCTGATGGATTTTGGATGGAAGTTATGAACCCCCAATCTGTAAAGCTTCTGCAGGATTGTGGTGACAGCAGAGCTCCTCTGATATTTTCACCTTCTTCTTACCCATCCACAAACAGTATTCCACATTAATGAAGGCAAAATAAGGGAGTTTCAACTCCAGTCTCATAAATCAATACTCTAATCTCCACTTCAAAACTACCATGGCACTAAAGATGTGTCATAAACAGTCAATATTTGCAAGGTAAAGTCAGAAAAACTTCATGAGGTTTATTTTGCAGTTGAGGCATGAAAGCAGTGATACCAGCCCACGAAACTGCCAAGTCTCCAAGTAAATGGGAACAAAACCCAGCAGCCCTGCAAGAGGAGCACTTGAAAAGAGATCAGATCAGAGCATTTCTCAGATGGAGAAACTCAGAAGTGCAAATGCTGCCACTTGAAGTAAAGTTTTCATCTTGCGCTCTGCGGATTATTTGGAAAAACAGACTTTGCTTTTGATTCCAGCCAGACTTTGCGTTACACTTCAAGAACCCGACTCTGGCGATGGGAAGGGGCCAATATTCCCATTCTGTCTGTCTGGAGACTGCTTCCAGCTAGGTATGTAGTGTCTGTGAGCAGCAGAGCTTATTTCCTTAGTGATTCTTTGAATGGGGCATTTCTCGCGCGCTCCCGGCGGCAGCGCTGCCGGAGCTGCCGGGTGTTCCTTCAAAGCTGCTCCGTCTATAATGTCGGACATGAGAGGAATTCATTTCCTAGGCCTTACCCCACAGCTGGGGTGCAGGATCACATCTGCAGAGTGCAACTGCTAGCACACATCCCTGCAGCAGAATCAGGGAGCTCTGGGGATGATGCCTTCTTAAAGGCTGCCTTCCTTTCAGACTCATTCAAAAGAAGTTTTGTTTTGTTGAGATACTAAAAAAGTGCCTTCCTCTAATGAGAGAATAGACAGCAAGCCATTACAAGCATTATTTACTTGATCTGTCAGTGCTCAATAAAGGGAACATGAAATGAATAGACTTGCATAACTTCACTGTGTCATGAGCCAGAGTCCCTCTGGTCCCGACAGAAATTAATCTGCAAATCTTTCCTGGCTATACTGACACTGTGAGTGCACCTGCCTTCTTCCCCAGCAGCAGCAGGTCAAGCAGGGCAGTAAACTTTTCCCCAAAGGAAGCCCATGTGCCACAGCAGGCCACTTCAGCACATCTCACACCAGTCATCAGGGTATTACCAGCACACGCTTTTTCAGCCAAGTTGTGACCGTACACACAAGATGATCTGCTGGCTGACAAAGATGACCCTACAGTCAGAATTCCAAAGACACTCATCCCTCAGCAGACCAAAGCTCTTCTCCTTACCATACTGCTCTCAACTGTGCCATAAACAAACTTTTCTCCATCCAAATCAGAGGAAGATGTCAGTAACACTATCCTGCTGTTTCAGCCCACTTGCTTTAGTAAAATTTCACCTTCCCACACCCCAGGACCTTTGTTTTGTTGACCTGCAGGAGCTTTATGTCTAACTTCAATTTGTCATTGCATAACAGGATCTAATCCAAAACATTCTGGGAGCTTTTACAACTCAACGCCTCTGAACAACAATAATATAAACAGTCTCACACGCTTACTACGGAAATTAACAACCCTAGAAACACGCTGCAATAACTCCAAATCCTTAAAATGCCAAATGAAGGACTGATGATCCCAGTCTCCTGAAGGCTGCTCTACAAGTGACCAACGAAGCTCTGGCACGTTCCACCTCTGTTGCAACAGCCCATTGAGACTCCAGAGCTGCAGCTCCCCGTGTCTAACAGACAACAAACAGATAGCACAGTGTCAGAACCCCCTTGATACAAATCAGTCTTTCCCAGCTGGGGACTTTCTGCCACAAACAAGGGCTAGTTTGTTTGGAACAGTCTAAATGTGAGAAACCAGTTGGAAAACTCCGTGGCTGGTGGATTTACAGAGGTGCACGTGTACCTGGAGTTAGTCAGGTACATCTTGCCAACCTACATTTTCATGGTTACTGTGGAACTTTGCAACTTGTGCAGTAACTCTTAATCTATATTGACACTAAAAGTGGAAATTTAGCTAAGAATATCCAAATAGAAAAGCATGTCCTTAACCTACTGCAAAAACCAGGAGAATGTTTCTACTGTGCTGGGCCCCACAGCATCTCTCCTACATGGACCACTTGGTGCTTTTGCCTCCCAAAAAACAGCAAAGTTGCTCACTAAGGAAAACAAATTTAGGATAAAAAAATAAATAAATTAACCCCCACTTCTCTAAGTCTGCTTTTTACATCACACAGTAACTTCATTTCAGGGAGAGCCCCCAGACCATCCTCACACCCCTGCAAGAAACACACCTTTCTGACTGATTTGTCCCTAAACAACAAAATCAGTGTCTGGACACAAACACAAACACAACTGTCATCTCATCCTGACGCTCTCATGAAGAAATGTACATTTGAACTTGTTGAATCTTTCAGATTTGCTGCCAACAGTGTTCAAACCACAGCAGCTCCTCATCTCCCGAAACCGTTCTGCCCCCAGCACCTCAGAAATCCACCCCGGGCACAAAGCCCCCGCAAAGCGCAGCAGCCCCCGCAGCTCCCCGTGCCCTGTCCCCGGGGAATGTGTCCCACGGGTGTCCCCGCTCCC
>NW_009954113.1:1304627-1309661 GCF_000747805.2 Chaetura pelagica | reverse complement strand
GATAGAGAGTATCACGGGGAGCAGGGGACTCCCAGGGGAGCAGGGGGATCCCAGGGGAGCAGGGGGATCCCAGGGGAGCAGGGGGATCCCAGGGGAGCAGGGGCCATCCCGAGGGGCAGGGCCGTTCCTGCAAAGCGGGAGGATCCTGGGCGGGCAAGGGAATCCCAGGGAACAGGGGCCGTGCTGGGGGGCACGGGCATCCCGGGGGGCGGGGGGTGTCCCGGTGGGAGCATCTCAAGCAGCAGGCAGGGCAGGCAGCAGGGCAAGGATGTCTGCTGGATAGATGCTTTGGTTGCCTCGACACTGCAGGGTGGGCTTCCCCTTCTCTGCACCCACGGGTGGTGCCACTGCACCCTGCACCGGCCCAGGGCACCGGCCGCGACCAGAGAGGTCACTGCTGTTCTGTGATGGCTCCTCAGGGATCTGAACTGGTGCTTATTTAGAGTGATGGAAGAATATGGCGAAAATAAAGTCTGGTCACAACCAAAGGAAGGGTAATTCTGCCCGTACAGAGGGCGTCTCTGCAAAACAAAACCCAGCCCCATTTGAAAGCAGTGGAGGAAAAGGGCTGGTAGCTGGTAATTTCACAGGGCCCCTGGTTTGTTAGTATTTACCATGTACTGCCCAGTGGTGTGTGCAGAACTTGTTCCCAGCCTTCAGCTGAAGGGGGGGATACGAGGAAGCTCAAATAAAACATGGACGAAGTTCTTGCTTTTGAGCCATTCATCTCATTCCTTCCCAGATCGCTCTGCAAACCAGGGCCGGAGGTTCCTGCCCAACCCAGTGGAGATTTCCCACCATAAACACAGCAAGCACAGAGGTGTGTGGTAGCCTGGGGGAGAGGTGGAAGCCTGGCACCAAGCAGCAAGTGGCTGGAGGCTGATGGTGCCCAGCACTTCCCTGCCAGGAGGGCAGGGCCCAAAGGCAGGGAGGTGAACCCTGCACATCACCTGGAGGCAGATGCTGGGTCGGTGTCTGAGGTGCCAACCAAAGGCACTTTCTGCTGCTGAGAGTTGCTGACCTGGACAAAACTTTCCACAGGGTTTCTGCTAAATAAGAATAAGAGCATCTTGCTCTCCATTTATGCAATTCCATTAATTCTTGCAGCCATCCACACCCTTTCAAATATTTGTATCTAACATTTAAGCTCAGTGCAGCACATCACTCCAGCTGAGCTTTGGGGTCAGGCATGCAAATGTCCCCGGGAATCCCCAGGACTACCCACCAGCAAAACTGGAGGGAGGTCTGTACCATCATGGCTGTTGCAGCAATTCCTGTCTTTATGAAAACCTCTTGAAGTGCTCTCTGCAAGAACCTCTGTGAGATGGGCTGTACAGGTGAGTCACTTGCCCACAGAGAGTTTGCATCGCTCAAACAGACACCCAGATACCAGGGTGAGGGGCAGCTTGTGCTTGTTGGAAGCAGCTTGCACAGCTGAGCAGAGCTGGCATCTGTCCAGAGCTCCCACTGCCTCTTGGGTCTGCTCCCCTTGCCCCCATCTGCTTTTGCTGCTCCCCTGTGCCTTCCCCAGCCTTCTCCAGCCTTCCCCAGTGCTCCGACAGCCAGTGTGCAGGGAGCTGCTGCCCTGACACCCTACAGCAGGCATTGTGTCAGTGGGGCCCTGTCAGGAAATCTGCCTGGCAGCTTTCAAGGGAGAAACCACAACAAAAAAGGGTGGGAGAGAGACATGCTGGCTGTCCGCAAGCATCCAAAGAGTGCAAGCAGCAGGGAGCCAGAACAATTGTTCAGGGTGGTACCAGATGAAGGATGGGAGCCTCAGAGCCTCCTACCCCTGCTGTTCCTCTTCTGAGAATAGACCTGGGGGAGATGGGGGCTGTGGGGGCATGTTTGCCTCTCTCACTGCCTGGTCTTGCCCAAAACTTGTCTCTCTGTCAGTGCAAAACACCCTCACTGGGGTGTTCCCAGTGCAGATGCCTGTGTGGGTGCACTGGCTTTAGGGTTGTGGGTTTTCACCACGTGGCCCCCAGTGGCTGCTGTGGACCCCGTGCCCCAGCTCCAGCAAGCAGGCAGAACCCCAGCACCCTTCCTTTGCCTGAGAGAAAACAGCCCATCGTGGCTGAGCTCCCCCTGCCTCGGGCACAGGGCAGCCTTTGAAAGATTGGGAAAGGGGAGGCTGATTAGCCAAGGGTGACACTCAGTTTGTGTTTTAATAATGGAGGATGTTTTTAAGCCACTCATGATTTGGGGCACGTAGGAGTCTGTAGGGAATAAGGGATGGATCCTGTATGGGGCACGGAGCCTGTGCTGCACCCCAGAGCTGCTCACCCCTCCCTGCTCTGCCAAGTGTCCTTGATCCAGGACCGTCCTGATCCAACAAAGTCTGTAAGCACCTGTGGGGTTTGAGGTCTGTGCGTTGTCCCACTGAAACCCAAGCAGTGATATTGGTTTATACCAGCTGGGCTGTGGCTTCCCTTACCCAAACGCTGCACAAACCGTCAGCAAGAAGCCCGACAGCATCCGGTTTCACTCCTTGGCACGGTGCTGAACGGATGTGAGAATTCACTTTCTGAAAACGTTTTGTGCCTTTTGGATTTGAAATCTGCTTGAAAGACACATCATCTCTTGCATGATGTATTGTGCCCAAAATAGCTCAGCAGTTGCTACTTCCTCATGTGACTACGATGTATTTATTTCCACTCCCTCAATTGTAAATTGCTTTTTGCTTTTCTTCTCCTCTCCCCCTCCCCCCCTTTCTTAAGTACTGATGCCCATATTTTTTCAGATAACAGCAAGGAGAAAATATCCTGTGTCAGGATTGTAATCACCAATGTAATCCAACAGAAGAAGTTAAGTGCTCTCCCCCAAAAGCTGCAGCTGCCAAGCTGCAATGAGGGCAACAAACAAGGAAACAATCGAGTGGGAAAGAAAATAGCAAATCTTGATCCAGCTGCAAGAGAATAATTTGTTCACATCAAATCACAATTTTTGGTCTTGGAGGGAAGTCTCATGGCTGAGCAGGGATGGGTTTTAAAACACAAACTGCAGAAAATGATGGAAGTGGAAATTGTACTCTGGGACTGGGAGGCTGCTGCTCACTGCAAGGCTGGGAATGGCTTGTGGGGAAGGGATTCTCCTGGTTCCTCCTACTGGCAAGCAAACGAAGAGTTTCTCAACACTGTTTACTTGAAGCAGTATTAAAATCCCAACCAAGAGGGTGTTAATTCTCCCTTTCCCACCACTCCTGCAGGCTGAATGCACCCAGGACATCAGCAGCAGCAGATACAGTGTGGTCAGCAGAACGTGACGGAGCTGTGGCCGGCCAGGAATGTCACTGCTGCCTCCAGGCTCCTCCAGTCAGATCCCAAAAGTCCTGCAGATGTCTTCAGCAGCACCCGGACAGCCCTGAAATCTGGCTGTGCATGCCTGGACCCTGAGGCACCCCCTCTCCAGCCCTGCATTTCTATATATTTCCATACCAGGGGCAGCTGGTGCAGGGCCAGCTGTGTGCTGCAAAAATCCTCTGCACGGGCACCACGTCAGGCTTCGTGTCAAACACAATGGCAGCTGCTTGTGAAACACATCAGGAGCAAGGCTCTGCCCCATGTTGCCCTCCCATGCTGCTGCTTTTTCTCTTGTCCAGGAATCCCCTGTCACACTTACACATGGGGCAGTGTGTGAGCAGGAGCAGTGGGGACACCTTGTCACCCAGCTGGGTCCGTGGCCCACAGAGGAGACACTTCGTGCAGCTGGAGGTTGGTTGGGAGCTGGAATAGCTGGGCAAGGACAGGGAGCCTTCTGCCCCCAGGGGCATGTGTCCACTGTACCTTGTGTGTGGTTTGAAGTAGGCAGGAAAAAATACCCCTGTTGAACTTTCTGCCACCTTACCATGAGCTTTGGTGCCTTTGAAGGGCAGCTGTACTCACATGTGACCATAGTGCTCAGTTTTCCACTATTTCCCCTTTTGGGAAGTCCTTCTGTCTGGTGAAAGGAGCACAGCTTGTCCTTAGCAGGTGTCCAGGGGCAGAGATCTGTCCCATGTGCTTCTGCATGGGATACAGCTGCCCTGGAGGAGGTGCAGGTCTCCGTTGCTCCTGGGAGGAAGCAGCAGTTTCCCTCCCTGCAGGTTGTTGCTCGGGGGCTGCCAGCAGGGTCATGCTTGCATGATGCCATAGTCCATCCTCAAAAGGGGTACCTGGACAGGGACCCCCACAAAAGCCTTCTTCACTTCCCATTCCCCAGCTGCAATTCACAACTCCGAGGGCTGCAGCCAGATCCAGAATCACAGAACCACAGCATGTTCTGGGTTGGAAGGGACCTTTGAAGGTTATGCAGTCCCTCTCTCCTGCAGTGAGCAGGGACATCTTCAGCTACATCATAGAATCATAGAATTGTGGAATCGTTTTGGTTGGAAAAGACCTATAAGATCATCAAGTCCAACCAGTGCCCCAGCACTGCCAAGTCCCACTAACCCATGTCCCTCAGCACCACATCTACATGGCTTCTAGATCTCCCCAGGTTTGGGGCCTCCACCGCTGCCCTGGGCAGCCTGTGCAGCTCAGAGCCCCATCCATCCTGACCTTGAATGTTTCCAGGGATGGGACATCTACCACCTCTCAGGGCAACCTGGGTTTTACCACTCTCAGGGTAAAAAAATTCTTCCTCCTCTCTAGCCTAAATCTCCCCTCTATTGGTGTAAACCCAAAACTCCCCGTGGCCTCCCGAGCTCCAGCCACAGCAGTGGGACGGTCCCGGGAGCCCAGACTGGTTCTGTGGCGGGGGCTGCCCCGGGGAGAGGGGTTCGGGCTGAGCGCAGGGGGGGACCAGACCCCGCCGGGACCGGCTCGTCCCTCACCGCTGCCTCCCGGCGCTGCGGGGCCGGTGCGCGGGGCCCGGGCGCCCTCTGCCTCCTCCTCCCCGCGCTCCTCCGCCAGGAAACCGCGGAAAAGGCTTCATGGAGCAGCCCCGCAAGGCAAACGTGCCCGAAAATAGGATGGAAACAGAGAAGGAGAGATGCAGCGAGCGCCGGGCAGCCCGGACTGCCCCTGTGCCTGCGTCGGGCATCGCTGCGGGCAG
>NW_009954113.1:1302947-1304188 GCF_000747805.2 Chaetura pelagica | reverse complement strand
CAGCCGCAGCGCGGTCCCCCCGGATCGCTGGCGCTATGGCCCGTTGCTATGGCGATGCTGATGTCGCAGCGCCGTCAGGAGGCACCGCAGTGCCGGAGTTGGCATCTCGCTTTGAGGCGAGTTGAAGTCATCCTGGGTTTTTTTGACGGGTAAAAAGTGGGGGAGAGGCCAGAGGTGCTCGTTTCTCCTCTGCGGGGGGCTCAGGACGCCACCCCCCTTCTCCCTCACCCACCTCCGTGACCCTGCCCTGTGCAAGGGGGAGGAGAAGCATTGCCTGGGAACAAGCTCGGGTCCTGTTTCCACTGCAGACACTGTTGATGAAAGGAGGTGAAGGCCCAGATTTTTCCTTCTGCAAAGGGCTCCCTGCGACGGTTTGCACCCCAAAAGCTAAATGCAGTGAACACTCTGATGAAGCTGAAGCAGCTGCTGAGAGGCACAGGGGCAGAAACGTGTGTTCAAAACCTTTAGGACGGGCTGAGCATGAGGCTCCTTCCACCCAGCCTGCTAAAACCTGGGGTGCCAGCACCCAGCGGGGGTGAGAGGGCGTTCCCAGAAACACCAGTGGGGCAGGGTCTGTCCCACCACAACACACCCGCTTTGGAGAAGCCAGCTCGGGAAATTTGCCTGCCAGCAGTTTTTTGGCTGTAGCTGGTTGTGTGTGGCCGTGACCCGCCCCCCTGTGTGCCCGGCTGCTCTGAGGCCACTAGTCCCTCTGATCACAGGAGAACAACCAAAACACAAAGCAAATTACTTGCAGAGCAAACATTTGCAGGGCTGGGACAACCCTTAGCTCCACTGGGGAGGATGATGTTTCCAGCAATAGAGAAGAAACACTGTTAAGCCGACCAGGAAATGGTAAAATCACCAAAAAAAAAGGGGAGGCAAGGGGAGGCTGCCCGGGCAGGTCCTGCTGCAGCTGGTTGTGTTTCAGAGCTCGGGGTGCCCGGAGCCGCCGGGCTCGGGGCTGCCTGTGCTGCTCACGCGTTGGCATTGTGAAGAAAAACGCAATTGTCTAAACTGAATAGAGTTTTGCCGAGAGGAAATGTTCAGCCTTCCTTGGAAAGCGTTAACAAACACCCCAAGAGCTCCAGGCTGCGTCTTCATCGTCTGGATGATTAATTACCTGGAGCGGCGCCGCTTGCTGACAGCTCGGCCCGCCAGCGCTGCTGCAGGTGTGTCTGAGACGGGCAGAGAAGCAGCAGCCGCTGCTCCCCCGGCCGCCCAGCACCGCCTGGCCCCGC
>NW_009954113.1:1297133-1302609 GCF_000747805.2 Chaetura pelagica | reverse complement strand
AGCAGCAGCCGCTGCTCCCCGGGCTGCCCAGCACTGCCTGGCTCTGCCCGGCTCCAGCCAGGGCTCTGCCACCCTCTGGCTGCGATGGATGGATGAACAACACAGCACGGGCAGGGAGCGGCATCCCCCCCGCACGGCCAGAGCTCAGCTCCTCACCCACCAGCTCTGCAACAGCCAGCAAGGGGTCCTGATGCTCCCCAGCACCCACAGCTTTCCCAGGAGGTGGATTTGCTTTTCCCACGGAGCAGGACCCACTGTCCAGCAAGTGACCAGCACACGCTGCCACGGGGAAGGTCCTGGTGAGCCCAGCACAGGCAGCAATGCAGGGACTTAATCCAGCAGGAGCTCCTTCCCTGCCCATTTCCATGGTCACTCATTGTTGCTGCTTAGCATTTCACAGGGGCCCAGAGCTCCACTGGCATCCTGGTACTGGGGCTGGCCTGCAGCTCTGTGGCTCTGCAGCTCTGCAGTGCTGAGCTCACCCCTTCCAGAGACACAGGGCTGGGGGGTTTATCTGCTCAGGCTCCTTGGGCTCTGCCACGGTGGCTCTGCCCTGGGAAGCAGCCATGCTGAGGACCACCAGCTGGGCTCATGCTCATGGTCTGACTGGTGTGAACATCTCTGGGACAGAGACAGCTGAGTTTGCCTGAATAACAGACACACCTTGAAATGTTTATACACTTGCTTTTGAAACCATAGCCATGCTCTAACCCTTGCCCATCTCAGGATGTGGCTGTTTATGGCTACAAGATACTGTGGATGGTCTTAAGCTGAGATGTTATATTTGTAAAATATTTGATGCTGCTGAGGCATGTCCAAAGAGCATTTAAAATATATCAAATAGCCTGAAAATATCTCATGTTTGTGAGGCTGAGCATTTGTTGCTTGGCCTTCCCTCCATCTCAGCAGGACACATTTCAAAGGCCCTTTGGATATCCAGCTCTTCATCATGTTTGGAAGCTCCCATGGGTGACTGCTGGAGCTGGGGACTTCCCTGCACTCAGGCCTCCACTGGCTGAAGTGTTGGCTCCTTTTGGTCTTGGCACAAGGAAAATTAATTTCCTGGCCTGAGCCCAGTGCAGGCTCATTAGGATCTGGCACAATCACCCTTTTGTGCACAGGAGTGGACAGCGGGGCGCTCAGTGCAGCACTGTGGCTCCCTGGGGATGCCCATGGGGAAATGCCAGGGCCTGAAGAGGTGCCAGGCAGGGCCCGTGTCCCAGCACACTGCTGGCAGGGATGTGGGATGCTGCCCTGCAGGGAGCAAAACCCTTTGGGGAAAGGGGGGTCCCTGAGTTTGCTGGGGTTTGGCTCAATTTGCAGCTGCATTGTACCCTGCTCAGCCTGGTCACTGCTGCCAGCTCCCTGTGCTGTGCTGTGCCATGGGCAGTCCCAGGGTGCCAGCCCTGGAGCCAGGCAGAGGGAGAAGCTCTGCCCCACATCTGCCAGCCTGTCCCAGCAAAGGGCTCTTGCTCTGCTCTGGAGGAGGTGACTGAGACACCTCCACAGCACAACACCAGGCTCTGGAACAGGGGAAAGGACTCAGATCTGCAGGGCTGCCCTTGGGGAAGGGACCCTGTCCTGTCCTCTGACACCCATGAAAGTGGTGTCTTAGCAGTGCTTTGGGGGGTGCTTTCATTGCTGGTGTGGTTCCTCCTCTTGAACACTGCCAGGACTTGCAGAGTGCGGGGAAAGGTGTTTTCTTCACTTGACTTTGCCTTTTGGAGAGGGAGCAGGGCTAATGGAGGCATTTTTGGTAGGTGAAGGAGTGCTCAGGCTTTGCCCCTGGGCTGCATGTGCTGAAATAACAGTGTCCAGCCAGCACCCTGATTTGCAAACCCCCGTGGGGAGCTGGTTGTTGCTGTTACTATCAATTGCTCCAAAAATTTCAGCAACTTCTACAGTGGCTGAAAGTGCCAGCCTGGCTGCAGGGCAGGTTTGCAGTGTACCAGAGCTGCTCTGTGTGCTGGGGGGCTGCACCTTCCAGACCCCAAACCTCCTGCAGTCCCACTGGCATCGAAGGGAGCTCAGAGCCCTGTGGCACTGCTGAACAATCCTGCCATGTGGGGCATTCAACAGGATCACCTTGCAATTAAATGATGGCTTTGAATGCCAAGAAGCAAAGACTTAGAAACAGGCTGGGCTCTCCAGAGCTTTGAGTGCTTTGCAGGGAAAATGATGGTGATGCAGGAGGCTGGAGGGAGCCACAGGTGGGATCTGCCCCTCAAGATGGAGCAGAGGAGCTCAAGTTGGAAACAGGAGACTGGGCACAAGGCAGATGTCAGATGAACTAACCAGACCAAGGAAGGCAGGTTGCAATGCAAGGCTTGACTGGGTGAAATAAGAAAGGGAAGAGACAAAAGCAAAATGCTGGAGCTTAACTTTCACAGATGCAAAACAATTGCTTCCTACACAGAAATAACTGATGGGCTGTGCTGATGAGAAGTCTGAGGAATTTCAATTAAAAGCCATCGACACTGACAAAGGCAACGAGATTGAAGTGTTCAAAGGTAAGTGAGCAATGGGGAGGGAAGAACAATACATGGCAAGGGAAGGAACAGTGCCTGCTCAGCACTGCGTGGGCTGGGCCCTTCCCGAGGCTGCAGAGAGAAAGTCCTCACGTGCCAAGTGTTGGCAGGGTGCTGGGATCCACTCCTGTGCCCTGTGCACCCTCCTGTGCACAATCCCTGTGCACGATCCCTGTGCACACTCCTGCACGAGCTCCCTCTGCCTCCCTGCTCCCCTGCACACTCTCTGCTCACTGAAGCAGGGCTGGCTCCTTGTGTGACAGCCTGGGGGATGTCTGCTCGTGTGCACCATAAAACTGAGCTCTCCAAATTTTGCCCAGCCCTGTGAGCAGGGTGTCACCTTTGTCCCTGGCTGCCCTCCCTCACCTCCCATCCAGGTGTTGGCCACTGACATCAGGTCCTTTTTCCACAACATCTCTAGGATTTTGGAGTTGGAGCTGTGTGTGCCCTTGGCAAAGGACCTGTAACAGAATAGAGAGTGGGAAGAGGTGGTAGGTTCACATGTGTTTAGGAGAAAAGTCCCCTTTATCTTGGCTGTTGTCTCTGCAGTAGGTGACAGCAGAGGCCAGCCAAGTTTGTTACCAGCAACACAGGGAACAAGCCTGCACTCCTTTTCCTGCAGCCACCAGGCAAAGAAGATTAGTATCTTCCAAGGCTGCTGATAGTGTTTCTGATGGGAATTGCTCTGTCTCCATCCCTCTGCCTCTAGGTGGGGATGGCTGAGCCAAGGGCAGGTGCCATCCCCGTGGGCCTGGGGCTGCTGCTTGGCCCTCAGCACGGGCAGGAGCTGCTGGCACCAGCAGCCTCTTCGTGCTTGCATTCGCAGTCCCCCATGTGCTGCAGTACAACAGCCCACTTGGACTGAAAGCCCTGGTGGGAACGAGTTGATTTTCCTGCCTTTAAAACCAGATCTACTTATATGTAGATGTATCAGAGTACCAGACAGCTGGTGTCAGGGCCAGCCCTGCTCAGAGCCTGCCAGGTGCCGCAGTCCTGCCCCCCCAGGGCACACCGGATCTTCAGGCGTCTGTCGTGCCATTCATCTATTCTTAGTAAATATAGTTCAGCTGCAGTTATCTGATTAGTTCCTGTAACTACATGAGGAGCAACAGCTCCAGGCGTGACTCCAATTTCTGAGCAGACCGTGTCTCTGTGCACACGTTTGCTACAAGAGAGAAACTTGCTGAGGATGCTTCTCCCTGCGGCACCGGGGGACGCGGCGCCCTGAGCTCCGATGCGGCTCCAGGCTGAGCCTGGGGGCCCCGGGGGCAGTGGGGACCAGCTCCTCTGCTGGTGCTGGAGCACACGACCTTTGATAAAGGCAGAATTAACCAGGCACGCTTCCTGCAGCCGCCCGTTGCCCTGATGCGAACAGCTGGTGTCAGGGCCAGCCCTGCTCAGAGCCTGCCAGGTGCCGCAGTCCTGCCCCCCCAGGGCACACCGGATCTTCAGGCGTCTGTCGTGCCATTCATCTATTCTTAGTAAATATAGTTCAGCTGCAGTTATCTGATTAGTTCCTGTAACTACATGAGGAGCAACAGCTCCAGGCGTGACTCCAATTTCTGAGCAGACCGTGTCTCTGTGCACACGTTTGCTACAAGAGAGAAACTTGCTGAGGATGCTTCTCCCTGCGGCACCGGGGGACGCGGCGCCCTGAGCTCCGATGCGGCTCCAGGCTGAGCCTGGGGGCCCCGGGGGCAGTGGGGACCAGCTCCTCTGCTGGTGCTGGAGCACACGACCTTTGATAAAGGCAGAATTAACCAGGCACGCTTCCTGCAGCCGCCCCGTTGCCCTGATGCGAGCTGATAAGCAGCTGGCTTTGTTTGCTCCTCAGCACGAGGCTGGTGACGGAGGTTTCCATCATCATCAACTGCAGATGAAGGGGGAGAAAGGTCTCTGTGCATCAGCTCTCACAGGCTGGGGGGGGAGGACGGGTGTGTGTGTGTTGTACCCCCTTCCTCCAGGCAGGTAGCACCTAGGAAAAGCTCCACCATAGCCCTGCCACTGCACAGGGATCAGTTAAAACCCTACAGACCCACAGACAGCTCCAGCACAGCACTTTGCTCTGAGGCCGAGGCCTCTATTGACTGCAGCTGTCCCAGAAAATCAGATTACAGCACAAAAACGTGGCATTGACTCTGCTCTGACAGGTCAGGTCCTCCATCTCCTGGCTAGATAGTCAGAATGAAGAGAGTGTGATGGGGAGCCAGGGGGTGAAGCCTCCACCGTGACAGCTTTTCCTCTGGCCTCAGCTGTGTCAGAGGAGTGCTGTGAACCCTGAGCTCCCTGGTGTTCCCTGGGGCCTACAATGGCTGTGGCTGAGATTTGAGGTGGCAGAAGGTGCATCTCTCCCAGGAGCCACACACAGGAGCCCCTGACCTGGCTCATCTCCCTTGTCCATGGCCAAAACCATCAGAGCTCTGCTGCCAACTCCCTCCACCTCCTCATGCCAGAGTATTTTAAGGCCCTTAAACAGAGATTAATTGTAGATTTAAACACTCCCAGGGCAGCAAAGGGAAAAGTTTGCCCATGCCCACAGTGAGAGCAACCCCTCATCTTCCCCATGGCTGGTACCTGAGCCCTGGCACTGCCCATCCCCTCCCTCCTGTGCAAACCCCACTGCTTATTTACATCCTCCTTGTGTGCCTGCCTGGCTCCTCACCAGAGCAATTCCTCTTCCCCTCCTGCTTCCATGCGACTGTTCAAGCCTCCTTTTCCAGTCGGGATGAGGCCATGGCACTGGGAATATGTCACACAGCTAAAGACATTCATTTCAGTCGAGACGGTCGCAAGTGCCTGAGGTGACACTTCCTTCGCAGTGGGAAAGAAAGATGCCAAGTGTTGCTCGCTGAAACCAGTTGCTGAGACCGGCTGGGGACAACGGCAGCTTCCCGCTTGGAAAAACCAGCACATCCCGGGCTGGATCCACCCCCCCCACCCCACCCCCG
>NW_009954113.1:1293879-1294242 GCF_000747805.2 Chaetura pelagica | reverse complement strand
AGCTCGGTGCCCCTGCAAAGCAGCCTGAGCACCGTGCTGGGGAGCTGGGGCTGTGGAGGAGGTGAGGGGTGTTCAAGAGGTGAATTTGGGTGCCTTGGTTAAGCAGTTGGTCCTGATGCAGGTGTGATAACAGTTCAACAGCTTCCCTAAAATGGAGCCACCTGTGTGTTCGAGCTGGCCCTTGGCTCCTTGAGCTCATCTCTCCCTGCCTGGGCTTCGGCTTTCCTCAAGGATTGCCCAATCCCGACCAGCCAGCCCTCAACGTGAGCCTGGCTCTGGTGCTGCTCCAAGCCCCAGCTGAGGCTTCAGGACTAAAAATGTACCAAAAATGAATTTTTATACCCCCCCCCCCACCCACACCCC
>NW_009954113.1:1285031-1293756 GCF_000747805.2 Chaetura pelagica | reverse complement strand
GAGGGAGCCCCCGGGGTGATGGAGCCCTGTGGCTGGATCTGGAGGCTGAGCCACAGCGAGGTGGTGGCCTTTGCTGCTGCCGGTGGCTCCTGGCTGGGCGCGGTGTGACCCGGGGCAGCGCCTGCTTAAACCCATTTAAATCCAGTCACGGGCTGATGGCCCCCGGGGGGCTGGTGGCAGCGGGAGAGGGGACACTGCCGTGTGCTCTGCAGCCACTCACGCGGCTCGGCTGCACGGTCTGGGGCTTCTAGGCAGCAGGAAGGCACCAGGTTGGTGGTCCCGGGGGGCAGGAGGGTTCTGAGGGGGTTGTGGTTTGAGCACAGGCTTCAGGGAGCTGCGTTTGGGAGCACAGTGGGTGCCTGTCCTGTCTGCGCCCTGAGCTACGGCTGAGTGGGGAAACTGAGGCAGGTGGGGCTGGGAGCTGCTCCCTCAGCACCCTCTGAGGACTGGGAGGGTGGCTGGGAGGCTGTGTGGGTCGTGCTGAAGGAGTTTGCTCGCAGAGAGAACCCTTGGGGTTGGTGTTGGTGCCCAGAGACCCCCACGGGCAGTGGTGCCAGCACAGAAAGCCCCATGGGTGGTGGGTGTGGGGTGTTCCATGGGTGCATGGGGGGCAGTGGGAGCCCCGCAGCTGTTGGGTCACATCCCACCTCACCAACACAGCACCTCTTGGTTTGTGAGGGGGTTTTGTGCCCCTGAGGAGGGGGGATCTGCTAAGTACTGGTTGAGAGAAGGTGTCTTGAGTTTGGCCAGTGCTCCACCTGGTGTGGGGAATAATTGCTCTGTGGGTCCGTCCCCCCCCCTCCCCTGGGTCCAAGGATGTTGCTCTTGGACGTGCTTTTTCCCCTCAAGAATAGGGGATTTGCACCTGCTCCCCGGATGGGGATTCTGGGATGGAGCTGTGGCAGAGCTCCCCTCCCACCAGCTGTCTCAGCCCCTCTCCCTCCCTCCCTCCCTCCCTGCCCCACAGGTGATGCTGGTGGGCGACTCGGGGGTCGGCAAGACCTGCTTGCTGGTGCGGTTCAAGGACGGTGCCTTCCTCGCTGGCAGCTTCATTTCCACAGTTGGAATTGACTTCAGGGTAAGTGCCCAGGGGGCTCCTTGACCCCTGCCCGCCAGGTCTGGCAGGTGAGTGACAACTCCAAGGGCTTCAATCTCATCCCCAGCTATGTCAGCTCCACCTATGGCACCTCAGCACTGGGCAACCATCTGAGGGGATAATGTGGGGAATGGTGGGGCAGAAGGGGAGACAGGTCATGTCCTGCAGTGCCCTGGTGTGGGCTGAGAGCATCCTTTGCCAGGTGGAAAGGACTCAAAGGCAAACAGAGACCTCAAAGCCTTTTCTTGGCCATGTTTCCCTGGTGGGACCTTGCTGGGGAGCTGGGGCCAGGGAGGCTGCCCAGGGACACTGTGGTCCCGGCAGCCCTGGGCAGGGGGGATCTGCAGTGTCACCACAGGCACCCCTGGGGTGGCAGCAACGGGGATGGTGACTTTAGATATGGCATCAAAGAAACCTAATGTCAGTCGTGAAGGGCCAGCGGGAGAGCTTTGCTACCAAAGTAGCAGCTGGCCTGGCTTGGGTCCCTGGCCTGAGGATTGGGTGCCCCCCATCCCTCACCAGCTCCCTAACCACCTGCTTCCCCTGAGCCATGAGCTCACTGCCCTCAAGAGGTCTGGCTGGTGCTGCAGGCTCCTGGGGGAGGCTCAGCCTGTGGGACCAGGGACGTGCCCGGTCCCTGTACCCCCCTGCCCTGCTGTCAGGGCAACACCTGCCTTGTCTCACCATGTCATGGTGCCATTTGGCACCATAGTGGTGGTGTGTGGGTGAGGAGCTGGTGGTGATGCCACACACCAAGGTCACATCTTCCTGACTGCCCATTCTCTTGGATCTTACTTTCTTGGAGGATTTCTGGGAACTGGGTGTCTCTTGTAACCCATGATTTCATGATTGTGAACAGTAACTTGCTGGGACAGTGACAAGTGGAGAGCTGAGGGGCAGTTGTTGGAAATAAAGTGATGTTCTTCCCTGTGAGTAAGCTTTGGGTGCAGGGGGATGCTGAGGGCTGCAGCAGTGCCTTGGTGAAGCTGGCAAATGGGGAGCCCATAATTTTATACAAAGGTAATTACATGGTATTTCAGGTGTTCTTAAAATGAAAAGCGTTTCATTGCTGATTGCAATGATTGATACCAAGGGCAGTCATAAAACCCTGTGACTTATTGATTAGAGCACTGAAACGACTGCTACGGAGAAGCAATTAAATTAGGGTTAATTTACTTCAGTAATAGAGCTGCTAGAGCTACCTAGGCTCAAAATGGGCAGATTATACAGCAGGGAAGATCATGTGTATGCCCTGAAACTCATTATTATCACCTTAGTAAGGCACTCAGTTTTTTTGAGGACATGGAAATAGTTTTTGCTGGAACATCTCCCTTTGCACGAGGATAATCCTGTTTGCAGAGCTGTGTAGTTGTGCCCCTCCTGCCCTTTGTGTCACGGTGCAGGTGAAGCTCGGGGAGGTGGCACTGGGGTTTGATTGGTGTCTATGTAAGAGCAAAGCTGTCAGGTCACAGCTCCTGCTCTCTGTGACCCCAGGAATTTAGCATCGGGTTTTCTGGGTGAAGCGAGTGAGGCTGTTGGTGACTGAGGGGGGGGCTGTGGTGGGGGAGGGTGGGCACAGGAGGAGGTGCTGGGCAAGCACAGGGCGTTATTTTGGGGGGTGGTTTTTTTTCGGCGAGGTTTGTGGCAGTTGCTGGTGGTGGGGACTGTGGGGAGGTCCCCAAGGCCGGGGCGTGTGGCAGCTGCGCTCCCGGGCAGGAGGGACCTTGGGAGCTGCCAGCAGCCTGGGGGAGGGCTGGGGACACTGCAGGATGGAGCTGCCAGCTCTTGCCCTGCTTTTTGGGGCTATCTCTGCTCCTCCTGGTGCTGGTGGCTGTGAAGCACCCTGGGATGGGCTGGGGGGCAGCACCCACGCCCACCCAGCTGCTCTCCAGCTCCTGTCCCAGGTCATCCCCTGGTCCCAGCAGGTCCCAGGTCAGCTGCTCATTTTCAGGGATGTCAAACCATTAGACACAAGCAAAGCTATGGATAATGGATTACGAAGGCCTGAGCAAATGCAAATTAATAGAAATCCATTTAAAATTAATCTGGCATTAGTTTCTAATGGCCCCCTAGGTTGTTTCCCTCCTACTGTTTCATCTTCTAGAGAACCTCTTGAGTTGTGTTTGTTTATCATCATCTCTTAAACAAAGAAGGATGTTTGTCTTAATATGTTTGGAAAATAAACCACAGATTCTAGGGAAACAAAAATGGTCCTAGTGTGAAAAAAATGCATCAAGATGGCACCTGTTGGCTTCCAGATTTTGAGAGGCAGAGTCCTTTGGCTTTCCTTCCTTTGAAAACTGGGTTTAATGGGGGAGGACCCTTAGCTCCTCAGGGATACACCAGCCCTCCCTGCTCTGGGCAGGGTGCATGTGCCTCCCTAACTTCATATGTCAGGAGTCTCAGGAGGAAAGATTTCCTGGAAAAGAGCAGGTTTATCACTCTGGGGTGTGAATCCCATTTTTCCTGGGTGCTACCAAAGGAGCTGCCTTTGCTGTCATCTTGGCAAGGCAGCAGAAACCTCTACAGAAATTAAGGCTGTGCAGCCAACAGCACTTCTGTTGTGTTGTAGCAGCTGAGTAACGGGGGGAACATCTTGCCAGAGCCCAGAAACCAAAGAGAGCCCCCCCCTTGTGTCCCCTTCCCCATGGTGGCTGGTGCCTGCAGCCCCACCCTGTCCCCAGCTTTGCAGGGTCAGGTGAGTTAAGACTTTTGTACTAATTGGACCTGAAAGGAGAAGAACATAAAAGCAAAAAATGAAAGATGAGCCTTTTCTCCCAGGGAAGAGGTGCTAATGAGTTCCCTCACGTTAGAGGGGAGATGGTTTCTGTGTTAATCAGTGGGATGAAACTGCTTTGCCGGGGGAGTTGGGAGCAGGGCAGCTCGTCTTGGTTTCTCCAAGATGTGTAACTTTATCACCCCTCTCTTGCTGCCCCAAGGAGAGGGAGCAAGCCAGGGTCCTCCTGGGAAAGCATGCCTAGGTGCTGCTGGAGGAGGAGGGGGGAACCAGTCCTGGTGCTTGGCACAGCTTTGGGCTTCCTGAGAACTGGGAATACTGCCTCTGAAGGCCAAGCTTTGGCATCTGCCTTTTTGCACCGAGGTGGCCAGGAGGGGTTTCTGCTGGTTGTTCCCCGTGGAGGCCCTGAGCTCTGCCCAGCCACTCTCTGCTCCAGCCTTGGCCGTGCCACAGTTAATCTGCCCGCTGGGACAGGCACTGTGTGCCGTAAATAAAAGCTGTCGCTTGTGACCCTGAGCTGTGAGGACTCTTGATTACACTCAGCCTGTGCTGCTCGGGGGGTGGAACCAGCAGTTTATAATGTGGGGTTTTTTGCATAAGAGATTTGTTGCATCTCTGTGGTGTGTGTGTGTGTGTGTGTGTGTGTGTGTGTGCACCTTCCGCAGGCAAAGCAGCAGCTGCTGGCTGCCTGCTGCCTCCCACAGTTAATCTGCCCGCTGGGACAGGCACTGTGTGCCGTAAATAAAAGCTGTCGCTTGTGACCCTGAGCTGTGAGGACTCTTGATTACACTCAGCCTGTGCTGCTCGGGGGGTGGAACCAGCAGTTTATAATGTGGGGTTTTTTGCATAAGAGATTTGTTGCATCTCTGTGGTGTGTGTGTGTGTGTGTGTGTGTGTGTGCACCTTCCGCTGGCAAAGCAGCAGCTGCTGGCTGCCTGCTGGCTCCCCCAGCCAGCTTTGCTTTGCAGGAGAGATGGAAAGCTTCATTCCAGGGCGTGCAAACCAACAATGGACATGGTTTGGTTTCGGCAAGTCTGGTTCTGGGTCTCCACGTGCTCACGGGAGGGAGGTGTGGATGCCTGAGCATCTGCCAGTCCCCAGCAGGCACCCACACCCCGGCCCTTGGGAAGATGCTCCAGCACCCACATCCCAGTTCTCAGGGCAGTTCTCTGGTGCAGTGCTCCCCGTGGTGTCTCTTGAAGGGTGGATGCAACCTGGAGCCATCTGAAAGCCAAGGGCTGGCTTTTATCTCAGAGCATTAGCAGGGCTCATTTTCTGATGGATCAATCTGGAAAAAGTGGGAGGGAATCTACTTAGGCCAGAGGAAAGAAACGGAAATAAATCAATTCCAGGGAGTCTTTTAATACTAAATTAGCCCTGAACATTGGAGGGAAGGGGCTCTGGGCATCGAGCAGTGTTTAGTTTCTTCTCTTCACCTGCTTTGCTGTGTAGTGCAGTGGTGTGTGTGGGGCTGGGTGGGTTTAGGTTGGTCCCTGGGACTGTGGGTGGGAGCAGCAGAGGGAACAGCCCCCCAGGGGAGCTGGTCATCCCTGGGAAGGGCATCTCAGTGCTGCCCAGCTCACTTGGGCCACGTGCCCCTCCATGGGGCTGCTGTGCCAGTGGTGAGGCTGGTGCCACTGCTGGGGGCTGTGGGGAAGGAGCCCAGTTCTGGGGTGGCAGGTCGGGCAGGGCTGCCTGGGCTGGGTAGTTCTTTGTCTGAAATCAGCCTGTTCTGCATCTCTGGTCGCTGCATGAATTTTAATAGAAGCCAGGAGCTGATTTCATACTTTTGCATTTCTCTCTGTAAGCAAAGCTGGGCTAAATTTGCCCAGAGCCGCTTCCCTGCCATCTTTCCCATCCCTGCTGCCTGGTTTGGGGGGCAGATTAGATGCTGGCACAGCTGCTGTAGGGACCAGGTGCCACAGGGATCTGGCAGCCAGCGAGGCAGGTCCCAGGGAGCTGGTGCAGGGAGGACATGCTCTGTTAGCTGGAACATGTCTGGATTTTATCCATTTCTGTCATGTCTGACTTGCAGGGCAGTGGCTGCTCCACAGCTGCTGCTGATTCCCGTTCTCTGCTCCCAGGACGGGCTCTCAGGGGAGTAAAAAGCCTTTTTTCCTGGGAAACTGAGCCCTGCTCTGCTGTCAGCAGCTGCTCTCCTCCCTTGCAGAGGGACCAGCTTTGCAGTCAGCAGAGCCTGTCATTTGCATGCAGGGGCTCAGTTGCCAAGAGATGCTGCGAGTGTTGCCCGTGAAGGGCTGCACCCGCTCCCTCACATCTGCTGGTGTTTTATTCATGTTTCTTTGGCTCTTGCATTTGAGAAATAATAAACCAGTTCTGCAGAACACCAGTAAGCTGCAAGCACCCGTGTGCTGGTGGTAATCCCAGTGGACAACCGACTTGATTTCTGCCTTGGGGAAGGCAGAAAGGAATAAGATTCATGTCTTCAAAGCAGAGAAAGTGCTTGAGTTGCTCTTTGAGTGAGTGGCTGGAGCAGCCTTGAGACCCAGAGCCTGGTTAAGAAAACTCCTAACCAGTTTGCAGGATGGTGTGAGGGTGCCTGCCTCGCTCTTGGCGTGCTGGCAGCTCTCCCAGGCTTCGGTGTCTGGGAGACACCTCCCAGAATAGATGGGGTGTTTAATCTGGGTGTGAAGCTTGGCATCCATTTCAGGTGCCAGCAAGAGCGCTGGGGACGTGGGATGTCGTGGGTGACATTCCTGGAAGGGTAACTCCTGGAAGTGCCTCCCAGGCCCCTGTGGCTGCACGGTGGCTTCCTGGTGTGCACCCAGAGCCAGTGTCCCTGTGGGTCTGTCCCAGTGTGGGATGGCTGGAATAAAAGGTTTAATTAGCTCAGGCATAGAGCAGGAGGCCTGGGCTGCTCCAGAGCCACAGAACCAGGGCACAGGCACGGAAAAAATACCCTTGGGAGCCACTGGTGAAAGGAGGAAGCTGTGAAGGTGGGTTGGGAGGTAGCACCCGGGCACCTGTGTTGTCATCACAGTGTCCCCTCCCTGAGTCACCAGCATCCAGGCCATCAGGAGGTGCAGTCCTGGCTGCACAGCCCTGCAATATCTGTGTCCTCAGTCCCCAGCACGGGGATGCCACCATGCCCTGGGGACAGCCCTCCTGCAGCCCTCCTTGCCTTTGTCTTATTTCTGTTTGTTCTGCAGCAGCAGGGGAAGGGAAGCATTGCTCTGTGCCTGATTAAATGCTACAAGTTTTTGGCAGCAGCTCAGTGGCCACCCTTCAAAGTGCCCTGTGGGGAGCTGGGTTTGGGTGCCGGGTGATGGACCCACTCGTGTGAGTGACATCCCTGCAGCACCCACCTCTGTGGAGATGGTGGAGCTGGGGCTGTGCCCTGCTCCCTGCTTTGCTCCAGGCTCTGCACAAAGGTGACCAGGAGGCTGGTGCTGGAGGGAGGCTGTGGGGACACACGTGGGGGTGTCTCTGCCTCTCTGGATGGTGCCAGGTGAGAAGCTGTCCCCAGGTTTCTGCTGCTGGAGCATCAGCTGCCCCAGTGTGGAACCAGGTGTTGCCCTGGGGCTGCTCCTGGTGCTGGGGGCCTGCAGGGGAGTGTTTTACAGCCCATAAAACATTTAAATGGGTCTGGAGTTAAGTCTAAACGGTTTGAATATTTAATGGCATACATTTGGCATGATTTCACTTTCATCTTTTATTTGTGACAAACCCCCGAATTTGTGACAAAACCCGTGCAGAACTGGGTTTTTCTTTGAAAGCAGAGGGAAGGTGGTCGGGTCGGCGGGGACGGGTGGGCTCTGGGGTGCCCCTGCCCCCCGGGATGGGGGGATGCGGGGTGATCCCTGCCCCGCGGGGCCACCGGCTCATTTCCTCACCGCGTGTTCCTGCCCTGCCCCCCGCAGGTTGGGGCTGATTCCCGGGGGGGATGCGGGGTCTCTGTGTTCCCGCAGGGCGGGCAGAGGGAGCGGCTGCTCCTCAGGCTGCTGATGCCCCGGGCAGGGCATCTCCATCCAGCCCAGTGCTGGAACTCACAGCTGTGTTTGGCTAACAGGGCACACGGCATTTTAAATCCTGGCTACGCACCGAGTCATTGCCTTGAAGGATTGCACAGCCTTTCGAAAGCAAAAGGTGTTTCGTATTTGTGCCTGCACCAGAACAAAAATGTGTCTTCCTGATCATAACTAATATGTGTGGGGAGCTGATGCTCCTTCAGCCTTAAAGGGTGATGCCTGTTGCCCTGGTCTGTGGCCATCCTGGAGCGAGGAGAAGCCCGGTGAAGGTCTGGGGGTCTTCATGATGCTTTGGAGCTTCAGCCTGGGGAGATGTTTGTTTTGCAGATGTGGTGGGTCTGGGGTCCTGCTGCCCTCAGGCAGCTCAGCAGGCAGGAAAGGTCTTCTAGAGGCTGTAAGACTGGCAGCATGTCTCTGGGGATGCAGCTGGTCCCGTCGTGAAGAGCTGGACAGGGTTGTTGGTTTTTTTTTCATTTTCTGTGGGGTTTTTTTAATATAGAATTTCTTGAGAGGAGGGGGGTGTTGGGAGCCCTGCCCGGCGGCACCAGCGCGGCCAAACCGCGGGGCTCGGGGGCTGGGAACCATCGGGGAGCCCGGGCAGCCCTGCTCCCGGGGGGTTTCATCCCCACTGTTGGACTGAAGTGTTCCTGGGCCCCAGGGGACACGCTGGGGAAATGGAGGCTTTTCCAGCTCTGCTTGTGCGGGTGTCACCGCGGAGACGGTGAGTCCCCCGGCAGCGCCGGTCCGAGCCCCGGGCAGGGGTCCCGAGCCCTGTACTGGGGTCCTGAGCCCTGTGCTGGGGTCCTGAGCCCTGTGCTGGGGTCCTGAGCCCTGTGCTGGGGTCCTGAGCCCTGTGCTGGGGTCCTGAGCCCTGTGCTGGGGTGCCAAGCACTGTGATGCGGT
>NW_009954113.1:1277088-1284922 GCF_000747805.2 Chaetura pelagica | reverse complement strand
TGTGCTGGGGTCCCGAGCCCTGGGCTGGGGTCCTGAGCCCCGTGCTGGGGTCCCGAGCCCCTTGCCAGGGTCCCCAGCCCCGTGCTGAGAGGAGGGGGGGGGCATGCCCCAGCTCTGCTCCTGCTGCCCCTCGTTACCACTAACGAAGCTGTACTGACCTCAGGTCCCACTCTGGTCGCCCCCAAGGGAGAGCCTTTGGTGTCAGGCCTCCTGTGCCCTTTGCTCTCAGCCTTGAAACAACCCCCTGTTCATGGCTTTTCCCCCCAAAGCCAAGCTCAGGAGGCTGCTGGAGGCATCTGGGGACCCCCAGACCCTACTGGCCTGGGCCTTGCCCATCTGCATGGTCAGCAATGTTGAATTTGGTCCGAATTGCTGGGGTTTGCTACCCCTGTGCTGTCCCAGCTGGTGCCCCCCTGCCTCTCTGTATCCTCTGAGCCCACGACTAAGAAAAAGCCACAACCGTGTGGCTGGATGAATAATTGTATGAATAATTGTTACAAGGGGTTCAGCCCCCCCCCCCCCTGCCATGCCCTGCCCCCTCCCAGGACACCAGCATGGCAGGGCTGCCAGGTCCAGGCTGGGCAGAGCAGCAGGACAGGGCTGGGAGCAGCCCCTGGCACTGGGATGGCTGCACTGCCCGGGGAGCTGCCACCAGTGGCTTTTGTTCCCTGCACTGACCGTTTGCTCTTTGGCAAACGTTTCCGTAGGGCCGTGGGGTGGTGCGTGGTCATGGTGTGGGTTGGGGTGTGGAGGGAGTGGGGCTGGGGCTGTGAAGCCTCCCGAGCTGTGGGCGTGGGTTTCCTGAGTGGGCTCCCGTGAGTCAGGGCTCTCAGGAGGAAAAGCAATCCCTGGAGACCACGCACCACGGGTTGCAGGTGAGTGGGCTCTTCTTTTTCCTCTTGGTGCTGAGGCACATGTGGCCTGAAGTCAACCCTGAGCAGCTGGAATGGTGCTGGATCCTGAGCCCTGTGGGCAACCTCTCCTGCCCGGGGAGCTCAGCTGTGGGCAAGGCAGCTCCTTCCCCAGCTCCTTCCCCAGACCTGTCACAGTTTGCTAACATGACTTGGGGAAACGTGGCTGATATGGTGGGACCAGAGCAGAGCGGGGAGTCACTTCCCAGCGGGGAGGGAGAAGGGCTGGCTGGGGTGCCCTGCAGGATGGGGCTCAGCAGGTGGGATTGCAGCTCAGCCCCAACTTCCCTCAAGACATCAACGCGCTGCACTTCTGAATGTGCAGAAAATTGCTGTGAGGAGCTCTTGTCGATGCCTAAAATAACTTTGTTCCCAGGCGAGCGTTGGTGCCTGGCAGGTGTGTTGTTCCCTCCTGAATAAGGCACATGGGGGGTCAAATGGCTCCTGAGAACCCAGGGCAGCCCCTGGGGCCGGGCAGGGAGAGCAGCAGGGAACAGCCCTGACCCATCCAGGGGGGATCACAGCTCAGTGCAGAGGTGGAAATCCTCACCCCGGGACCCAGCCACTCCAGCTTGAGCTCTTGGCCATGCTCAGGCTCTCCAAGGGATCTCCTTGGTGCCACAAACACTGGGGGTCCTGCCCTGTCAGGAGGGGGTCGGGGCTCCCTGTGCTCCAGGGCCCACCACGGTCACACCACTGCAGACATGGGCTGGGGTGTCCCTCAGCACTGGGACCCCTTTGTGCCATCCCCAGGGACTTAATGGACTTGGACAGACTTCAGAAAACCTCCTCAGAGCCCTGCAGTCGCTCTCTTCCCCCTGAGTCCTTTGGAGGGTTCAGCCAGGCCAGGTTTTGCTGCTCAGCAAGGACAGAGCTTCGCCCTGCACTGCAGGTTTGGGGGGGGTGGGGGTGTCAGGGTGTGTGTGATAAAAAGCTACAGACTCATTTGTCAGGTCTTTGGGGATTTTTTTCTTTTCTTGAGGGATGAGAAGCACTGTTTAATGATGCTGTTTGCAACACGGTCTGCAGAAGGTGCTCAGCTGCTCCCAGACCCTGCTGGGGTGTTTGCTGCTAAATATTCAGACCTGGCTTTTTTTTTTTTTCTTTCCTTTTTTTTTTTTTTTTTTCCTCTTTTTAAATTGGATTGCAAAGTCTTCTCCGAAACTTTGGGTGAGTTTCCATCCCTTTAGGTGCCAGCCCTCGGATGTGAAGCAGTCCAGCTTTTTTTTTTTTTTTTTTTCCTCTTTTTTAAAATGGATTGCAAAGTCTTCTCCGAAACTTTGGGTGAGTTTCCATCCCTTTAGGTGCCAGCCCTCGGATGTGAAGCAGTCCAGCTGCTCCTGCAGGTACAGCTCACAGCCTGCAGGATGCTGTGCAGGAGTGCCCTGGGGCCACAGCCCTGGAGCCTTCCTCCAGTGTCTTCCTCCAGGCAAAGTGCCTTCAGGAAGGCTCAGTTTTACAGCCAGGATCATACCAAGGGCAGATGAGGCTGCTCCAAGGCTGGGTCTGTAGCTCAGAAACCAAATTATTCTTCAGATGGGGACAGGCCAAGTGGGAAACCTTTGGACCAAGCGTAACACCAGGAGAAATTAATCTCTCCTAATTTGCCCACCAGGCTCCAGGGCTGCTGGGGTGTGTGTGGCTGAGCCAGAAGAGGGACAGTTTCCTATGAACCTCACCACAGCCTGTGCTGAGGCCAATCCAGTTAAACTGCTCCTGAGCTGGGACAGGGGTTGTGCTGGAAATGGGAACTGCTGCAGGGCTCAAACCTGGTTCCCAGGACCCTGTGCCCAGACACAGCTGGGCTGAGTCAAGATCTTGTCCCACCATCAGTAGTTCTGACCCAGGGACTGGCTCATTTGACATAAAAACTAATGCAAGGCTTTTTTCCATCACACACAACCCCCCACCCCCCCAGAGTAAACAATTCCCCAACAGTACCTGATGACCCATTTTTCATTCCCGTGGCACTGACAGGCACTGCCTTTGCTGTAAATGAGAAATGGTCTCCCAAGAAATGCTCTGTAGAGATTCCTGCCCTGCTTTGCAGCGTGGCATGTCCTTGATGAAGAAAATGAAGATAAATCTGTTGAGTGCCACGTTACTTGTTCTTGCTGCTGGCACAGATCTGCGTGAGCCATCTCTGCCCCCTTTGTTTCCAAGGCTGCCTGGTTTAGAAGTAAGCACGGATATTTTTAAAAATATCTTTTCTATTCTAAAGTAGAAACAAAAAGAGATGGAAGGGGTGATTAGCACAGCTCGGGGTGGTGGGGGAGCTGCCACAGGCTATTCCCAGGCAGGGAGGAGGGATGTGGCCACGGGCTCCATCCGATCCCAGGTCCTGACAATGTGCTGGGAACTGGAGGGCTGGGCTGCAGCTTTCCTGCTGGCTCTTGCTTTTTGATGGCTCTGGTCTCCAGGGTGGCTATGGCTGATCCTATCCTGTGGATTTTTAGGGGTGGAAAACCCAGTGTCCCTGGCTGCCAGCAGGGCTGGGGCACAGGCTCACTCCAAAGTGGTTGGAATGTCCTAAGGACTCATGCCTGCTGGGTTGAGCCTGGGCAGCTCCATTGGGCTTAAAAGCATCGTCATCTGCCTGCTCCTCCTTCAAGGGACCATCCCCTCGATCCTCCCCAGACACAGCCTTGCTGGAAGGACAGGGAGGGAAGCATCACTGAGGCAGTGCTGCTCTGCCAGGGAGCGGGGTGGCTGCGGGTGATGCTGAGAAGCAGGGCACGACTTCACCTGAAAATGTGTGATCCAAACCAGATCCTCTTACTGCTAATCTGTCCCCAGGACAGGACTCTCTCCTCCTTGCCAGAAAAACCTTTTGTGCACAGGCTGATGTGAATGGAAGATGATAAGTCACTAATTCTTTGGTGTGTCTGCTCTAACAAGAGCTTTGACTCTTATCTCCTGCAGGGCTGGCAGCCTGGGAGATGTTAATTGTGCTTTAATGCAGCAGACATGGCTCTGTACAAAGAGTGGTGCTGCTGCCAGCCCTGGGAATGGGCTGTGGGAAGGGAAGGGGCTGCAGGAGGAGGCTGCACTGTCTGTGGAGGTGAGCGAGGGTCTCTGCAGGGCAGCTCAGGGGTCTGTGCCCACCTGGAGCCCACAGCTCCGGGTGATTTAGCTCAGGGCTCGCAGCTTCTCCCCTCTTGCCTGTGTGTGGGGCAGGTTGTGCCCTGGCCAGGACCCAGTGCGCAGGGGGGGATGCAGCAGGGTGACCCCTGGGAGAGGGTAGATGGAGGGGTTGTAAGGCCAGCTCCAGCAGCAGAGGGAATCAGAACTATCTGCTACAAGGAGCCACCTTCACCTGCTTCTCACAGGTTCTGCTGCTGAACTGAGCAGCGAGCGCCGACACGTTTGTGTTTCTGAAAAGATCTTGGCAGTGGGGATGTGTGACTGGCTCCAGAGCATCTCTGCTGCAGGCAGGAGTGTGCAGAAAAACCAAACCCAACAACCAAGGCAGGAGTTTCTATTTTTAGCTGCCGAGTGCAAAAGCACAGAGCTGCCAAGGAAATGAATCGCCTGCCCTGGGAGATGGGTGGTCAGGTTTTCTCTCTGGGCAGGTGATTGACAGGATGAGGCAGAGGGAACCTTGGTGGGGTGTTCTGGCTGCCCAGGGCTCCCCCAGGACACATGCTGGGGCTGCAGAACATGTCACCAGTGGTGGCATGGCAGCGAGGAGATCAAAGATCCATCCTCTGGTGGGATGCAGCACAACTGGAGCCTGGGCTGTCAGAGCCATTACAGCTGCTAATTAACTCCACCTGTGCCCCAGTTTGATGTAATGCAATTTTTTCCCCCTCCTGCAGGAACTTGCCCCAGTTGGGCACGGGGGCTGCCCCAAAGCACTAGTGACTTTGAGGTTGTTTTTTCTTTTCCATGGTAGAAGGGAGAATGCCAGGGTGAGGGTTCCCCTGGTTGGAGCTTGGATGGTGTCAGCAAGCAGCTTCCCACTTGTCAGATTAATTGGGAAGCAAGTTAATCTGTGTATCCTGCTTAGTTGTTAAGGCTTTAATTAATGAGTTAATGTGTGGAGAAGCTGGGGAGGGGCTGGGTTGTTGTGTGATTGCTGGCTCTGGGTTACGCTGCAGCCTTCCCTGGGGTGGGCTCAGGTACCTGTGGATGTGCTGGGATGTGCCAGTTGTTCCTGGAGTGGGTCACCAGCACCGTGGGACACCAGGGACGGAGGGAGTGGCGTTACCCAACCCACTGACGAGCTGACCCGAGAGCAGCACGGGGGCACTTGGTGTGGGTGGGAGCCTCATCCATCGGGGTGTGTGTTCCAGGGAGCAGCACAGATTCCGGAGCCCACCGCTCCCGGGGCTTTAGCTCAGGGCTCGCAGCTTCTCCCCTCTTGCCTGTGTGTGGGGCAGGTTGTGCCCTGGCCAGGACCCAGTGCGCAGGGGGGGATGCAGCAGGGTGACCCCTGGGAGAGGGTAGATGGAGGGGTTGTAAGGCCAGCTCCAGCAGCAGAGGGAATCAGAACTATCTGCTACAAGGAGCCACCTTCACCTGCTTCTCACAGGTTCTGCTGCTGAACTGAGCAGCGAGCGCCGACACGTTTGTGTTTCTGAAAAGATCTTGGCAGTGGGGATGTGTGACTGGCTCCAGAGCATCTCTGCTGCAGGCAGGAGAGTGCAGAAAAACCAAACCCAACAACCAAGGCAGGAGTTTCTATTTTTAGCTGCCGAGTGCAAAAGCACAGAGCTGCCAAGGAAATGAATCGCCTGCCCTGGGAGATGGGTGGTCAGGTTTTCTCTCTGGGCAGGTGATTGACAGGATGAGGCAGAGGGAACCTTGGTGGGGTGTTCTGGCTGCCCAGGGCTCCCCCAGGACACATGCTGGGGCTGCAGAACATGTCACCAGTGGTGGCATGGCAGCGAGGAGATCAAAGATCCATCCTCTGGTGGGATGCAGCACAACTGGAGCCTGGGCTGTCAGAGCCATTACAGCTGCTAATTAACTCCACCTGTGCCCCAGTTTGATGTAATGCAATTTTTTCCCCCTCCTGCAGGAACTTGCCCCAGTTGGGCACGGGGGCTGCCCCAAAGCACTAGTGACTTTGAGGTAGTTTTTTCTTTTCCATGGTAGAAGGGAGAATGCCAGGGTGAGGGTTCCCCTGGTTGGAGCTTGGATGGTGTCAGCAAGCAGCTTCCCACTTGTCAGATTAATTGGGAAGCAAGTTAATCTGTGTATCCTGCTTAGTTGTTAAGGCTTTAATTAATGAGTTAATGTGTGGAGAAGCTGGGGAGGGGCTGGGTTGTTGTGTGATTGCTGGCTCTGGGTTACGCTGCAGCCTTCCCTGGGGTGGGCTCAGGTACCTGTGGATGTGCTGGGATGTGCCAGTTGCTCCTGGAGTGGGTCACCAGCACTGTGGGACACCAGGGACGGAGCGAGTGGCGTTACCCAACCCACTGACGAGCTGACCCGAGAGCAGCACGGGGGCACTTGGTGTGGGTGGGAGCCTCATCCATCGGGGTGTGTGTTCCAGGGAGCAGCACAGAGTCCTGCTGTCACGGGCACCTTCTCCTCCTCCTCTGCCTCCCAACGGCTGCTCTCGTGCTGTGGTCGCTGGACCATTGGTGTGTTGATAGTGCTGCTCTTAATTGAGGACCATCTGCACTCACTAATTTAATTTCTCCTGCATCTGCAAGGTTCCAGCTTTATTTGTCTGAAGTCCCGAGGATTATTTAACTTTGGAGCATCATGTTCCTCCAGCAAAGGCACTCCAGGCATTCTCCTGCTGCCTCTGCTAGAAGGTATTTTAATAACATTGCCAAAGCCCCGGGAGGAAGGACACATAAAAACTGAAATTGCAAGGGGTGGTGGCAGAGCTGAGTTGCAGGGATGGTTTCCCAGTGGCGTGCTGGGAGTGTCTCCTGGGTGATGGGAAACTCTTCAAGAGGAGGCACAAACCCTGCACAGCCCAGCCCTGCTCGTGGGCCTGCCCGAGCCTTTCACGTCTCTGACACACGTCGGCTTTTGTCTTTGGCTGTTTGTTAGTCATGAAACCCCCTGGCTGAGCCTTTGAAGGGCTGCGAGTGTGGGACTGAGCTGCAGCTCCTGGCAGAATAATAATAATTGGAAGCTGGAAAGTCTGTTTGTGGAATCACTTGGGCATCTGGTTCATGTGGCACCGACGGGAGCTGTTGTGTTGCTGGCAGCAGCCCCAGCCTCTCCCACCTTCCTCCCACCTTGGCTCAGTTTCTTCACCTGCATTTTGGGGCACACAGGGATGCAGGCAGAGATGCAGGCAGGGATGCAGGCAGGAGCTGCTGCTCCAGATGGCTCTGACTGTCTCCTGCCTTCAGGAGCACCTCTGCAAATACTGGCTCTGCTCCACAGCAAAGCCCTGGGGAAACCAGTTTTTTCCCTATCCTGGTCCAGCAGCACCTGAGTCCATGGGCAGACTTTAATTAGCTGTAAGCATTTTCCTTCCCTAAAATGTAGGTCAGTGGTAATTAGCGTGAACCCTGCTGCTGCTGTCTTTGCTTTTAATTAAGCTCCTGAAGTGGAGGTCGATGAAGTTGCAGCATCAGAACTTCAGGTTTTTTCGGCTGCTCCCCAGGTGCTTTGTAGTCACTTTGGCTCCAGGACCTGCGGGGGGTTTTGGAGGCCAAACTGAGCCTCGGGAGCCGATCTTCTGCAGGGACTAAATCTGCTCCCTCTCACCCACCAAACGAGTGCCCAGCACGGCAGGTCCTTGTCGCCTGGGGGGACGGTGAAGGTGCAGCTCCTCCGTGCGGCCCCGGGACAGCGGGGACCTTTGGTTTTAAGCCCTTTAAGCCTCCAGTGACTCGGTCTCCGTGTCCCGGGGAAAGCCCGGGCTCCGGGCACGGCCCCAGCCCCGCAGCCTGCCCGCCCGTTCCCCGCGCTCCGGGCTCTGACTCACTCGCCGCACCCGCTGCCGCTGT
>NW_009954113.1:1274954-1277070 GCF_000747805.2 Chaetura pelagica | reverse complement strand
CGTGAGAAGGTCCGGAAGCGGAGATGCTCCCTCTGCCAGCAGGAAACCCGCGGCAGCAGGAACGAGGTGATGCGGTGTCAGCGTCCCGAGCTGCCTCCCGGCGCTCCCAAAAAGCTTCCTGGTGGCTTTGGGGAAAACCCCGCAGGGCAGCAGCGAGGGGCATGGACCCCCCCCCCTTCCCACCTTTCCAGCTAAAAACAAGGAAAACAGTAAGGAAAAAAAAAAGAAGAGAGAAATCGGTACTTGCTGCAAGAAAAGTAGGTACGAAGGGCAGGAAGAGATATTTTTAAGTTGCTAATTGAACATGGAGTGGTTGGCTGTGGCTGTTGGAGGCCGCTAAGGGGGTTGCTGGCACTCGGTAATTTATGGGCAGAGTTTTCTAGCCCAAGCCACCCGCTGTGGAAGGTTGGCCCTGCAGGCAGGAGGGCTGAAGTCCCCAGCAGGCACAGGGACTGACCTGGCCGTGGCATGAATGGCTCCTGCTGGCACTGGGAGCAATGGGTGTGGGTTTAAAAACGTGGGGAGGGGAGATGTACCCAGGGGCCCCGGGGGAGATGCAGCCCAGGATGGGGGCCAGGGTGCAGTCTCCCTGGGGTGCTCAGCATCCCCTCACCACTCCTCCTCTTCTCTTTCAGAACAAGGTGCTGACAGTGGATGGGGTGAAGGTGAAGCTGCAGGTATGTCCCCGTGGCCCCAGTAGCAGCTCCCTTGCCCTGGTTCTCTGAAGGGATCCGCATCCCTGGCTCAGCCTGTATCCAGCCCATGGGACATGCAGGAGATTTTGTGTCCCCCACAGCCACTCAGGCCCCCTGAGACCCAAGTGTTTCCCTGACCCCTTTTCCTGGAGCTCACTGATGACATTAGAGCTGAGCAGCCCCTGGCGCTCTGCAAACGGATTGCTGCATTAAACACGGAGCAATTAAATTAGTGGGTCCCCATGCATCCATCTTGCTGGATGGATTTGCCAATTAAGGGCCACGTGGGGGGCCCTTTGCCGCCTCCACGCGCTGAGGAGCAGGGAGGTCCTGCTGCAATATTTATTACACTTGTCATTTTTCCTATCGCTAGCAGCAAAGGGCTGAAGGAGCAGCCGGGGGTCGCACCACGCCAGGTGGGCTGGGGTTGGGTTTGGTGCCAGGGTGACCCCCCTGCTCCTGCCTGCCTTCCAGATCTGGGACACGGCCGGGCAGGAGCGATTCCGCAGCGTCACCCACGCCTACTACCGGGATGCCCACGGTAAGTGCGGCCACCTCGGGTTCCCACCTGCAGCTCCAGGCCAAGTGAGTCGGGAATCACTGGAGCAGCTTCCCTGTAGGAAGCAGCTGCTAAGGATGGGAGAGTCCCTGCGTGTCAAGGTGCAAATGCCACATGTCTCGGGCATTGCCTGTGGTGGATTGATGGGTTCTCCATCCCTGGAAGTGTTCAAGGGCAGGTTGGGTGGGGCTTGGAGCAACCTGGTCTAGCAGAATGTGTCACTGCCTGTGGCAGAGGGTTTGGAGCCAGATGATCTTTAAGGTCCTTTCCAACCCAAACCAGTCTGGAATTGTGTGATTTAAGTATGTTGCAACTGCACCTCAAATCCTGGGTTCAGTTTTGGGGTTCTCAAGAAGGACATTGAGGGGCTGGAGAGCAGGGCTCTAATGCTGTGTCCCCAGGGGTGCAGTGCCCAGGGGAGCAGAGCCAGCTCTGAGCTGGGGGCTCTGCTGGGCCTATTGCTCCCCAACACCACAGCCCTGACACTAATGCTCCATCCTCTCTCCTCAGCCCTGCTCCTGCTCTACGATGTCACCAACAAAGCGTCGTTCGACAACATCCAGGTACGGGCTGGTCATGGCTGTGGGTCAGCCCCGAGGAGGGGGTTTCTGCCTCAGGAGACACATGTTGGAGCTGTGAACCAGGGATGGTTCCCAGAGGGGCTGTGGTTGGTGCCTGGTTTGCCTGCGAGGACACCGGAGGACACGCGGGTTTCCCTGCGGTGTGGGAACAGAGGGCTGCCTTAAATCAGCCGCGGGCACTTCGCTGTGTGTGGGGCAGCAGCAGCAGGACCTGGCGCTGGTGTTCCCTCCCCGTGCCCCCCCAGCCCGGAGTGGGTGGGGGGGGAGCCCCAACACCGAGC
>NW_009954113.1:1270585-1274817 GCF_000747805.2 Chaetura pelagica | reverse complement strand
CCCCCCCCCGGCCGGGGGGGCCTGTTGCCTCCCCCTGCCTCCCAGCATCCTTCCAGCAGCAGCCCCGGGTCTGTCCCGCACCTGCAGCCCCGTGGTGCGGGACGGGGCATGTCCTGCTGCCCTGTGCCCGGCACCGGGAACACCTCCTGCAAGCTGGGACTGCCCGGTGGTGGCATTTTCCAGCCTGAGGAGCTGGATGGCTTGTGGAGAGGGTGTCAGCTGCTGGCCACAAGGGAGGGTGCAGAAGGGAGCCGGGGGGGTTGTCAGGAGTGACCGAGTGTCCCTTGGACCGACCCATCCGTGGAGCTGAGAACCCCGAGCCCAGCCAGGATGTGATGGGGTCCCAGGGCTGCATCTCTGGCGTCGGGCTCGAATCCCAGTCATCCCTCCCTCCCCTGGGCAGCGGGGCGCTGGTGCAGGCACTGCTGGGTGAGGAGTGATGCTGGAGCAGGGATCACCCAGTGTCAGTGCTGGGAGCCGGGGCACGGGCAGCAATGCCCTCAGGGAGGCAGCAAGAAGCCACTCCAACCCCAGGGTCAGGGATTGCAGGGAATTAGGGCAGGTTTGATGAGATTAGGCTGGATGAGAGGGCAGGGAAGCCAACCCAGGTTTGTCCACCCGCTGGAATAAGTGTGTTTGGCACTGGGGTAGCATGTGCAGGACACAGGCATGGGACACATCCTGCAGCAAGCCTTGGCCTTATCCTTTTTAGGATATCCTTTTTAGTCTTAATGTCCCAACTGAGGGGAAATTTGGGTTAGGGTCCTCCAAGTGCCTGTGGCCAGACAGAGCAGGCAGCAGGGTGGAAAGGCTGCTGTCATCCTTGAGAACTGGGGCTCAGTCAGCAGCTGCAGTGGGGTGCTGGGCTTGGCACAGGGGGACACCTGGGGCTCAGTGGCACCTTGGGGTACCCACTCATTCTCAGGGCTCTCTGGGAAAGGGTGTCTCCAGGGCCAAGTCCCTGGCTGCTGGCTGGCTTCTTCTGAACTGCCCAGGACCGGGGCAGCCTGCTGTCCTCCTCCCCCTGGAGCTGTTGCTAACCCCTTTCTCTGTCTCCCTCCAGGCTTGGCTGACAGAGATTCATGAATACGCACAGCAAGACGTGGTCCTCATGTTACTGGGAAACAAGGTGAGCCCAGCCCCTCACCAGAGCCTCCTCCTTCTCCCCTGGGGGTCTCATGACAGAGCCAGGGGAGCCTGGGAGGGCATGAGGGGACATGGAGGTCTCTACTGCTGACCTTCCACATCATCCCAAATTGCTCTTTGCCCTTCCTGTTGGCAGGTGGATTCAGCCCAGGACAGAGTGGTGAAAAGGGAAGATGGAGAAAAATTAGCCAAGGTATGTTGAGGCATCTGCTGCAGCAGGGTTGGTTGTTGCATGTGCTGACCAGGGATGTGTGAGTGTGCCAATGTGCACCTGATGATGTACACCAGTGAAATGGTTAGCTGGAGACCTGTCTGACCCAAAATATGTCTGGGAGCACTTTTGTTTTTCTTCCTTTGTCTTGATCTCCTCTTCTTTCTCCTCTGCCCTTCTTCCCTTAAGCTTCCACTAACGTTTTTCATGTCTCACAAATAATTTCTGAAGTTGTGTAAGAAACACCTGAGCTATGAACCCTCACTCAGCTTTTCCTGCACACTCTAGCAGAGCTCCTGTCCCAGGGTAGGAGCCCCCGAGCCCCTGGGGACACCCTAGGTGACATTTCTGAGGCTGGTGTGTCTGTTCCTGCAGGAATGTGGCGTGCCCTTCATGGAGACCAGCGCCAAAAGTGGCCTCAATGTTGAATTAGCATTCACAGCCATCGCAAAGTAAGTGACTAGTGTGGCTGGGCACCTCTGCCCTGGTGGGGACAGGAGTCTTTGAGATAGAGCCTGGCACTGTCAGCCCCCTGGGGTCCCACCTCCAGCTCTTGTGCTGGCAAGTACTTGCCCATCTCACGTGAGATACGAAGTGTCTCATCATGGGGGGCTTTAGTAAACCATCCAGGCAGGGTCGAGTTCAGCTGAGCTGGGCAGCGTTGGCAGGAGGTAACGTGGTTTTCCCTTCCCACAGGGAACTGAAGCACAGGTCCATGAAGCTGCCCAACGAGCCCAAATTCAAGCTCCACGACTACGTGAAGAAGGAAGTGAGAGGCTCAGGCTGCTGCAGGTCCTAACGCGCTTGGTGCGTTTGTACAGAGACTCACGCCCAGTGTTCGTGCGCCGCGCTCTCCTCGTGGCTGGTGTGTGCATGTCTGTGTGTCTGTGTCTGCCTCGGGGGGAGCTGGCGTGGGAGTGGAAGCAGCAGCAGCTCCCTGGGCCGGGATGGAGGCTGGTTGTGCCGTGCACCCTGTGCTGCTCCCCTCAGTGTCCATCCCTCCAGCTCCCCTCGCCGGTCGCTCCTGCCGGTCTCGTCCTGGTGTGGGTGGGAGGTGGGTGTTCAGGGACAGGGATCTGGCTCCTTCCAGGCAGTGGGTGGGCCTGGCTGTGTCCACCTGCTCAGCAGCAGCCAGGGGCGTTACAAGGCTGCTTTCATGTCGGTAGGAATCATAGTGTGACCAAGGGGAGCAAGCACCTTCTCCCCACCAAGCACCTGGGTAGGAAACAGTCCCAAATTCCCTTTTCTTTCCCCTTGTACCTGGAATTCATTTGTTCAGAGCCCTGGTCTGGCACACACAGACTTGTTTGCAAGGTGTTACTCACTCTGCGTGGTGTAACACACCTCCTGGATGAAGGTTCCTCCTCTCTCCTGCAGAAGTCAAGTGCTTGGCTGTGGGACTGAGCTCCTATGGCCTGGCCCTGCAGCCTCCTGAGTGCTGACCTGCTCAGGAAAGGCTTCTGTTCTCTCACTACTGCTGTTTCTAGTACTTTAACTGAGAAGAAATAATGTATTGCAGCTTATTCTAAATACCTTCGTGTCAGTGTGGTAGCATTTTCAGACTGCAACAGTGCTTTGATATCTTCAAAGTTCTCCTGGGACAGCTCTGTAACTGAGGGAAGCCAGGGGATGCTGTAGCCATTGATTCTGCAGGTTTCAGACTCTCCTGCCAGCTCTCTGCAGGGGACTCCTCACCCCTTTGGTCCATGTCAGGTATTTGGCTTTTTCTTTTTTTAAGCTGCAGTTTTAAGGACAAATTTGCATTTGGATTGAGTGTTTGGCCTCGGGAGTAGGGTACTCCCGTGGCTGCTTCTCAACCAGGGGCTACCCACATGCAGCTGCTGGTCCTACAGCCACCCCCCCACACTCCTGGGCTGTTGCAGCACAACCTGGCTAAGAAAAAAAAAGAGAGTGGGATTTTTCTCTAGTCCTGAGTAGCAAGGAGGCAAAAAGCAGCAGCAGTGACCCTTATGCTCCCATCAGATCCCTGCCCTCCCTCTCTGGGCAGGAGAGCTTTGCATCTCCCTGTCCTGAAGAAAAAGCTGGCAACTCCTTAACTCCAGTCTGGGACCAAAACTGATTTACAAACATTTAAGACAGATGTAAATGCTAAGTCTTCGAATGAATTTAAACACGCCTGCTGGGAGCCAATTCTGCCACAGCAGTGACGTTTGGGGTGTTGGACCTAAACTCTGAGGCAGCCTCAGCCCTTCTCTCCCAGTCCCTGCACTGACCGTGCCCTAAAGCTCTTCCTCTGGCCAACTGATCATGTTCCCACATGGGCTTTTACCGCCACCAAGTGACGAGGAATTAACCGTTCCGTGCACTCCAGGCCAGAGGACATCACGTGCAACTTCTCGGTTTTGCTGGCTCGTTTTTCAGCTTTTGTTTCATTCCTGTGAATAAACATTTTTTTTTTTAGATCTTGGCGGGTAAAACGGCATTGATTGTCTCACCCACGCTGCGGAATTATTTATTCAAAGGGCAACGCTGGGTCTGGAACCTGCTCCTTCCAGCACCAGCCCGGGCTCACGTCACCCCAGTGCCCCCCGGAACCCCCGAGGTGGCAGCACAGGCGGTGCCCACATGCCAGGCGGGTTTGTGGTTTCACACACGACCCGCGGGATTGGTGAAGAACAGGCAGAACGCGAGTCTTTCAGGAAACTTTATTAGTCTATCCCACTGCCAACACGCGGAAGCCGAAGCGGAGACGCAGCAGCGCGAACCGCAGGGCTGAACTTGATCGGAACTGGCGGCAGGAACGTGCCCAGCACAACTCGCTGTGCCCCAGGCCAGGCAGCCTCAAGGGCTCCAGCATCTAAATGAACTCACCTCCAGGACCCGGCACCGGGGCGACTCTGGGACCTGCCCCAAC
>NW_009954113.1:1236459-1269706 GCF_000747805.2 Chaetura pelagica | reverse complement strand
CTGTTGCCCCGTCCCCTTCCCTCGCGCGGTTTGTTCTCGTCCCCCTCTCCCGGGCAGCGTGAGGTTTTTGTTCCTCAACTCCGTGCAGGTGCCAGCGCGGTTTTTCAGGTGCACAGAGGAGCTGGTGTGTTGCCTCCTGCGTTGTTGGGTCCGTGGTGAATCCCATCCGTGTTTTCTGCCCTTCCCCGTGCCGTGTGATGTACCTCCCTGCAGGGCATCCTTAGCTTTGTATTTTCCTGCACCATTACTCGTCCAGCTTGGGGCACGTGTTGCTGATGCTTCTGTCTTGCTTCCCCGTTAATCTCCTTCCCTCGTGCTTGGGTTCACAGCTTGCACAATGTAGGGTGTTTGGTGATGGATCTCCATAACCACCCCAAGACAACGCACATCCCACAGCAGGCACTGGAGCTGCACTGTTGTCTTCTCACTTCAAACATGCTGTTTAGTTCTGCCTTATTCTACTGCCAGGCTTGCTGTCAAGCACTTTTCTCCTGTTCAATCCATGACTGTGACCTGAGGATCCTGTTGCATTGTGAGGAAACCAGGAGTGAGGACTTCCTTTCAGTCCAACTTGCTTTTGAGCTACATTGGTATCAAAGACAGCAGCTCTGGTGGGGCCCACAGGTGTCAGAAGGAAGCTGGTCCCTGGGTTAGCTGGGTTTGGTACCTGTGTAGCCAGGTCCAGGCTGTTGTGCCCCCTGGGTTGTGGAGAACTCTGGCCCAGCAGTTATTTTTTTTAACTTTAGCAGTGTTGTCAAATGCTTTGTTTCATTTCCAGCACTTTAATTTTGTCCCCCTGGGCGACTTCACCCGAGTGATGAATTATTTGCAGTCTGCATTAACCAGTTAGTGTTTCTGCTAAGCAGCTGTTGCCTTTTGGCTGTGAGCATTTGCCAGTGGTGATGACGTTTGTTGGGTTTGCAGGGAGATGGCTGTGTGGGTGCAGGATGGTTCCAGAAAGCCCTTGCTTAGGGAAAGGGTGTGAGAAAGTCAACCACATCCTTGACAGCCTTTACACAGCTCCCTGGGAGCTGTCCAGGGGAGGAGGTCCTTCACAGAAAGCACATTATTGTGGAGATAATGCACCATCAAACACTGGGCTGTATGATGAGTGCTGACCATGAGGCCAAGGAGCTGAGCACCACCATGGACATGGAGCAGGAGAATAACAGTGCTGCCCTCATTGCACACCTGGGAAATAGGAAACCAGAGGGCTTTGGGATTTCCTGTAGGAGCCAGGAGCTGTCAGCAGTCTGCTGGGTTCCCCTCCAAGTCCTGGGGTCCCCCACCCGGGGCCCTGCCCAGCCACAGCAATGCAGGTAGCCCCAGCCTTGCCTTTGGGGCTGCTGCAGCAGCACGTGGCTTGCAGTGCAACTCTCTGCAGAAGGAACATTTCACCATGAAGGAGGTGAAATTTTACCAAGTGGCAGTGGGAAACCTAAAGCGGAACTGGAGTGACCAGGACATTCCATCAGGGAATGCAGGTAGCTTCTCTGATAACATCCAGACATGAATTGTCACTGTGGTGACTGAACCCAAGGGAAAAAAAAACCTCACAAATCCATAGTTTTCAAGCGGTTTGTTTTCCTGACCCAAAGGGTCACACAGAGACACCAGCCACCCTGTGCTGTGAGGGTGGTGGGGCTGGGCCCCCAGCTGCCTGTTCCAGTGGCAGTGCAGTCTTGAGTGACCTTAAGCCACTTGTGAAGCAGCACTGGTGTGTTCATGTCCCCTGGCTGGAGCACTTCTGCAGTCACACCTTCCTTCCTGGGGAAGGGAAGCCCAGCTCTGAGGCTGGAGCTGCAGGGATGCCCGTGGGCTCCGGGGCTGGTCCTGGGCTGTGCTGAGTGCTGGGCAGCTTCAGCTGTTCAGCAGTTGGCACCTCGTGGGCTGAGCACTTCCCTGCCCCGTGGGACCTTCCCAGCCCTTTTCAGCCGTGCCCTGTTCTGGGGCGTGGTGGTACCTGCCCCTCGGCTTGTCCCAGCCAAGCCCAGCAGTGCCAGGGGAGAGGCCTTTGTGGGGAAGTCCTTCCTGGTTTCACCAGCTCAATTACGTGGGCACATTCCGTCTGTCCGAGCTCTTCCCTGCTGCTCCTTGTCTTCCCTTCCCTGGCTCTGCTCCTTTGCCACGGGCATGATGAGGCACAGGCTGGCACGGTGGTTTGGGGGGAATGTAGCAACTCCCTGGAGCAAGGCAGGAGGTGGGTGGCTGCTCCCAGAAGGGACATGGTACCTTTTTTTCCAGCTCAGCAACCTCCCCAGCAGTGCAGGGCAGCAGCACCCCAATATACCCATTTCCAGCCTGCTGCCTCTCTGCCCTTAGCCCAAGTTCAGAGCTCTGTGAGAGTTCTCTTGCTGGTCTCAGTGAGGTGTAAAAGCTGCAAGGAGGCGTGTTGGGTCCTGGTGTGTTGGGTCCTGGAGCAGGATGAGAGCTCCTGGTGCAGTGCCAGCTCCAGGGAGAGCCTCTTCCATGAAAGCACGTTATTCTCCTGCCTGGGGTGGCAGTCCTGGCAGTAGCAGTCCCCCAGTGCCCCTCTCCCAGCCGAGCCCTGCTCACTGCCCCAGGAAAGCTCTGCCTTTTTGTGGCAATTCTCTGTTCACTGGATTTCCTGGGGTTGTCTCTCCAAGCAAAAGCTGAGTCGCTGTTTGCTAAATTGCCCCAGTATTATGAACAGCTTGGGACCTGTCTAAAGAGGGTGAGGAAATCAAACTCCCTTTAAAAGTGAGTAATGGACCATCCTGTCCCTGGAGGTCTCTCTGATCAGAGGCATCAGTCTGTGAGTGCTGAGAAAGTGGTTGTGCTGCTCCAGACTAAACCTCCTCAGCCTGGGGCAGCCGGGGCAGAGGCAGTGGGGAGATTGGCTGAGCTCTGGGATTTTCCGGCTGAATTTACATATCGCCCACTGCTCTGCGTGCCTTTCTGTTTACATCACTGAGGAGCCACACAAACACACACACACAGATAGCAGAAGAGACATTTTGACCGAGGAAAAGCCTGCCCACAGCTTGGGAACTTGCTTATGGTGGCATCTTGCTGGGCTTTGCTGTTCCATGCCAGCTGGGACAGCCGGTGGTGAGTTCCCCAGTGGTGAGTTCCCCCAAGGAAAAGCGTTTGCCCTGGGTGTGGGATGTCAGGCTGTGTCAGCAGTGTTCCCCAGAGGCTGCCGTGTTGCAACAGTCACAGGCAGGCATGAGGGAGGAACTGTTTTCATCCCTGTGTCCAAATCTTAGTCAAAAAGCAGAAGGCATCTGAAACCCAACCCTGGTTTCGAAGTGGGTACCTGATGCGAGCTGGAGCTGCGTGGTGCTGATTTTGTGATCCTTCAGAGTGACCTTTGCAAGGACATGTAACACCTGACTGAGCAGCCACCCAACAAGGGTTTTCTGAGGTTGCTTCTGGTCATTTCAGGAATAGGAAATCCTTGAGATTCTTTAGGAGAAGGTGTGAGCAAAGAAGCTGAGTTTATGAGAAGAGGTGGTACCTCTGCCTGCTCCTCCCTTGCATCCTGAGTCCTGGTGGGCACAGCACAGATGCCACTGGTACATTGGGGGAGAAAAGTAAATATGACTTTCCTTGTGTGGTGTTAGGTGGCTGTGGGACACTGAGTGGTGCTTTGGAAGCTGTCAGTAGACTTGGCATGGTGGAAGTGTCCACATCCCCTGATTTCTTTCAGAATCAAGGATTGATTATCAAAGTTGATGAACTAGTTGATAGATATCTAGGGCATCACTAGTTGATCATATTTTTCCCAGCCCATGTGCTCCCTGGAAAGCAGGACAATTTTCTCCCTTTCTCAGTCTCTGGTTAACACTCCCTAGCAGTGGGTGTAGCTGTCACACCTTGAGCTCTCCTACTTGTTCTCAGTAGCAAAGTCTAAGGAAACTGAACAAAAAAAGGATCAGGTGACTGAAATGTACTGGATTTTTCAATTATTTTTTTGGTGAAGGAGTCAATGCATTTCAGATGGCTCTTTAAAATGGTCTAATTGCAGAGGGCAAGCAAGAGCATGTTGTGAAGTTTCAAAGCTTTGGATTATGTTGGTGGGGGAGCAGGGGGTGGAATTGATACTTTGAGCATTTTGAGTAATGATTATGAGCTCAGGTTTCTTATGACTTTAATCTGGAGGAATCCCATAATGTGATAGGAGTGGCTAAACCTTCCCAGGGCACTATAGCCACCCAGGAGGCAAAGCAGTCTGAGAAGCCCTGTGATTGCCCAGCAACTGAGGAACAAAGTGGAGAGGAAACTCTTATTTCCTCAGGTCTAGCAGGGTGGCTCCAGGAGAGTGGAATGCAGCAGGTGAGACAAGTGTTCCTCTGGCTTCCTTGGGGGATAGGGGATGCAGTGTCTGCTGAAAACTAAATGTGTTTATTGGTGCTTAACTCCTTTTCCAGGCCAGCTAGAGCAGGCTTTTGAACTTCAGTAAATGACCAGCCAAAGGTGGGATGAGAATGGCCCATTAGTTTGTTTTTCATGGCCAACTTGTTGAGTTCCCTACCATCAACATGGTATTTGACTACTCAGATGAACTTGTCATCTGCAAACTTGGTGATTTCTCTGCTCACTCTTAATTCAGTGTCTTCCCCAATGACCTTGGAAAAGCTGATTCTGCAGTGGTTCTTGGGGGAATTGTTGCTTAGTTTGCTCTATACTTGAGGAGTGGTCACTGAGCTCCACCTTCTGCTTCCTGTCTGGTGATCTGCAGGATGTCTGTCTTGATCATCTGCTGTAGCTCACACACAGTCTTACAGCCCATGTTTTACAAGTCAGACCAGATGCTGATAGTCCTTGTCACCAAGTTCTTTAGCCTTGTTAATGCAGGTCACACACACTTCTGCAATGAGAGAAGCTTCCACCAGAGACACTTGACCAAGAAAGACAGCATGACTGTGCCACTGTTGTCTCTGTGCAAGAGTTGGCATTTGAGCTGATGAGTCTTGTCTCATTTGTGCTTTGGTCTGAAATGTTCCCTTGCATGTTGTTGTGAGCCATGGATAGAAGGTGTGGATGACACCTTGGTGCTGCAGAAGGACAAGGTGGACAGAGCCTGCCCCAAATGGGGCTGGATTTACTCACCCTGATATCTCCCCTCCAGCCCTGGCTGTGTGAGAGGATGTGCTGATCCTCTTGGCCTCTGTGGTGAGGAGAAGGAGCACTGCTTTCCCCAGCTGATTCTGCAACTCCTGGTGGTTGGGTTTTTCCTTGCCTGGAGTACTAAAGTAGGATTTTTAAGGATTTTCTCATTGCTGAGTCTCAGAAGCCTCAGTTGTTCCCCATGGTGTGCAAATAAACCTGCCCTTCCCTCCCTCCCTCAGGTTACTATCAGCCCTGTGATTTCACACATAGTGAGTCCCCACAGCTTCCTTTTTCCAGGGTAGATTTTTTTCCCCCCTCTTTTTCTACTGCCAAAACCACTAAAGTTGCAAAATAATAATAATAAAAATTAACCCTGGTCAAGAAGAGTCTGGATCCCAGGCTGGGTTCCTGAGGTGATCTCCAGATCCTTGGGTCCACCCTCTCCAGCTCAGACGACAGCCTCGTCCAGCTGGGACACGCAGGTTCTCTCAACAGTTCTTGTATGTTTAGAGCAGAGGGAACCTGTCCACCCACTGCAGATGTCAGGGTCCTTCATAGCCTATTTTGCTGTGAATCATAACCTGACCCTGTAGAGTCCTAGGCTGGAAAATCAGAAGAATATTTCCAGCACGAGGTTTTCTGACCTGCTGCTCTGTGGGAGCTGTTGGAGATGCTCAGGGGATTTCTGGAGGAGCCTCTTTGTGTTTGGTCATCTGAGAAGGACTTAGCAGACCAAAGGATTTTGTGATTTCCAGTAAATCTTCGTTTTCCTTCTAGGTCACAGAGCACACATGTTTCATAACATGAAATATTTGATCCTTTCACTGTGTCGTGGTCAGTGCCTCCTCAGGCCGTTCTGCTCGGGGTCCCTGGGCTGTGGAGCTCTGCCTGCACCTAGAGCAGGGACAGGGGCTGCTGTGGCCCAGGGAGGGACACCAGCCACCCAGGAGCACAGGACAGTGTAGCTGGCAAGGTTCAGGTGGCAAGCCAAGGTTCAGAGATCTGGTGGAGATTTTTGCAAGTGCTGTAGGAAGCTGGTATCAGTGCTGACAACATCAGCTCTTTTCTGCCTCCTTTTAACTTCTTTGATGTCTGTTGAAAAAGGCCTTTCTTGATACCTCTTAGGAGACTGCTTGAGATGTGAAGGAGCTGTCAGACAGTGCTCTAGAGAGGTGTCTGCTCTGTTTAAATGCTTCCTGTATGTGGTGGTTGCAGAGATTTGGGCTGAAATCAGGTATTCATGTGGTGGCTGGTGTTCTGCAGCTTGGCTGATGTTCCTCTCCACATGGTTTCCATTGCTGGCATTCCTCTGGTTTCTGTGCAGAGCAGACATGAAGCAGGCTCCCTGCTGCTGCTTGCAGGTAGGTTGCTCAGCCAAGCTGCAGAGCACAGGACATGGTTATAAACAATGAACAGAAAATGCCTGTCTCCCAGCCCATATCCCCTTCCTTGCTTTGGATTTGTCCAAGATCTGTTGAAGTTGGAAGGAAGTCTGCATCTGTTTCAGTGGGGCTTTGGGACAGGGTGAAGCTGGAGTGCCTCCTCAATGCCTCTCAGCAGAAAGTGGTTCTGTGGCCTGCTGTGTCACCCTGAGAGCCACCACGGTGGTCACCTCGAAGCCCACACAGCCATTTCAAAGGTAGTTATTGAAAGGGTTGTACTCATCTGTTGCTGACAGGCCATAACTCACTGACTGCAGCAGCTCAAGTGCCTGTGTTACTGTTTGTTGCACGCCTGATCCTGTGTTTAATGATATAACAAAGCTACTCAAACTGTTAGTTGTCCTCCTTCTTGGATTTCCCTGTCTCTTTGTGCTCCACAGCGAGTGCTTCCCTGATGCTTTTTGAGTCTCTGTCTGTCATGTTTGAAGGCAATACCCTGAAAATGAGAAGAGATGAAGCTTTTGCCTGAGTCTCCAGACAGCCCACAATCCTCCATAAGGATGGGCTTCCTCTTTTCTCATCTGGGAGTGATTGTTTGTCTTAAAACCCAGTAGGAATATTTGATATGCCAGGTTCCCTTAATGGTCTGACTGGTGAGGTGGGATCACAGCCCTGCCCTTCCCTTGTGAGTAGATAGAGGGTGTTCGGAGAGGTGCTGCTGAGGTTTTCTGAAGAAGGAATAATGAATTCATAGCCTTTCTGAAAAGCCAGTCCCTCTATTTTTGCCCTAACATCAGAGGAGGATGATGCTGCATCCCTTCTCCATGGGAGATGGTGAGCTTGGCTCTATTGTTCCATAGGGAACCTGTAGAGGAGGGGAACTGTGGGGATACATGCCTGGAATAATGCAACCCTGAGAGATGGAATCACAGAAGTGTGGCACCACTCATGAAGCATTTGCTGTACATTATTTATCATCACTGCGTCATCTGGAGGCCCCAGCTGAGGTGTAGACCCTTGTGTGCCAGATATCATGAGATGTTTAGGCTTTGTTGTCCAGATAAGCTGTGTGGAAAATGCAAACTAAGGAGAGCTGTGCAGGGGAAGCAGAGCTCCAGGGACGTGCCCAAGGTCATGAGGGGCTGAGTGGGCTTCAGATCTTATGGTAACACACGGCCAGTGTGTTCCCCAAAAGCTCTGTCTGCCTTCTCCCCCACCTTCCCAGGCCTCCTGCTGTCTGTGCTTTCAGGAACCACAGAAAGGGACCAAGGATCCTGGTGGCCAGTTCCAGCTTCTTGCTTGCTGGAGCCCAGCTTTAAACTCGGCAGGTCTCCATGCTGCAGCAGCACAGCACTGCTTCGTTCCTGCTGTTCTTGAGAGGACTCCAGCAACTCTGCTTAGCATCTCCTGAGGGATCTGGCATTTGCAGACAGCCAGGACAGTGCTTTCAAATGTGTGGAAAGCATTATCCAGATCCCTGTTTTTAAGATGGTCTTGAGTTTGTTTTTTCAGGCTTTTGTTTGTTAGGGTTTTGGTTGGGGTTTTTTGTTTGTTTGTTTGTTTTAGATTGTAACTTCTTCTGACAGTTCAGACCTGCATAGTGAATCCTTGGCTGTGCTGCTGCTGTCAGCTGGCTGCCAGACCCTTGTCCAGTAAAGAGCTGCAGCAAGGAACACCAAGTGCTGCGTCAGGGGTGGCTGAACCACTGGTCCTTAGCAGATCATTGGCTGAGGACATTCTGAGTATCACCTTGGCAGTGTTTTAAATGTGGCCAACATTTAAACATGGCCAACGCTGAGTGCAGGCAGCTTTCTGCTGGGGCTTACCCCAGAGGTGGGTGTGCTCTTGGGCTGGCACTGAGGAGGCCCTGGGCAAGTCCCAGGTCACAGCTGCCTTGTGTAACTGTGTCTCTGTGAGTGTCAGTTCCTCTTTCTGTAGAGAAAGCACAGTGGTCTTCTTTATAAAGAGCTTGGAAACTTAGGATGTGTCACCCTTAGATAAGAGAAAACCAATTGCCAGGAGCACCCAAGTCACTTTACATCCCAGAAGTTGGAAATGTGAGCAGCAAGAGAGGGAAAGCCTGACCAGAGCAGTACTATCCTGGCTGGGGCCAGAAGCAGGCACATGTCTGCAAGGGACCAGGAGCTCAGGCTGGGCTGGTCACAGGCATCTGTCCTTCCTGGCCTTCCAGGGCACCTTTCCAGGGCTGGTGCTTGGCTCTTCTCCTGCTGTTGCAAGCCAGTACTGGGGGGCTACCCACACCTGCAGAAAAGGATTTTGGTGGTGTCTTAGTAAACCATTTTTTGCCTGTCTGTCCTCACTGCAGTTGTCTGTTTATTCCTTGGACTGTGCTGCTGGCAGTGAGAGTGCCAAGACTTAACTGTGCCTTGGACAGAAAGGGGTCTCTTAGTCAGGGTCCTTCCCAAGAAGCTGATTCCTGAAACACAGGGTCCCTGCCTCCTTGGGCAAACTGGAGCAGCCTGTGGGATGGAGGGGCAGCTTGGGAGGAGAGCTCAGTGCCCTGCTGAACCCTTGTCTTCTCTGATGAAAACTTTTGCTCAAGCCAAAAGCGTCTCCATATAATGGCAGAGAGGAGGTGCAGCCCCTTCGTATGGGTATCCTGGCCCAAAGAAGACCCTTGGGGAGCATCTTGACAGATTTTCTGGCACAACAGTGTAATTTTGTGCCCTGAAGCCAGTATTGGGTTTCAACAGAGGTTAAAGAAAGCAAATTCCACATGTTTCTTCAGATTATTATTGTGTAATACTTGACTTTACAAACTGGAACCCTGTAAAAAACTGTGTAGACAATGGAGAGATGGAAATGAGCCCCTCTGCTGGCTTCTGGGGGAGAGGGTTTCTCTTTCTAGGTGATGATTGAGTCTTGGCTGTTTTTTTCTGAGCAGAAAATGGCATTGAGATTCAGAATCACAAACGTGCTACTTGAAGTAAGGTGGCTTTCATGGTTTCCTAGACTACATAACTCAGACTGTGCAGGAAAGAACTCCTTTAATGCAAACATAACCAAATCAAATGAAGGGGTTTTGCTTTCTGCTCAGATCTAGTCCTGGCTTTTGTGTTCAGCAGTACAGCCCAGGGCTTTTGAATGAAATAGCAAAACTGCCCCCTAGTTCATCCCCAGAACAGGCTGAGGCCTGTGCTAATCACACTTTTGAGTGTGAGGCAGCCTCAAGTTTTGTGTGTGCAGGGAAGTTTAGGCTTTGGTTTCCTTGGCTGGAAGCATTTGGAAGCTCTGCACAGCCTGGCTGGGAAAGGAGCTCCCTTGGAGGGATCCCTTTCTGCCACCCCAGCTGATGAGGCTGCGTAGATTCCAGGGCTGGGGCTGTTGGTCACAAATGGGGAAGAGACTGATGTGTGTTGTGACCAGTGGGATGCTGTCTGTCTTAGAGTAATCTCCTGAGAAGTCTCATGTGCCAGTAAAACAGTTGTAAAAGCAGCTAATGATTATGGGTATTCCAGCATTTGGGTGATTAAGGAGGTATTTTAAAAGATAATCTTATTTAAAAAAATGCTGAACACTCATTGAGGAGTGATTTGCAGGAGCCTGACTTTGACCTTGCCACTTGCTTCTGAAAAATCCAGGTTTATGTGAGCTTAGGTTAAGTACTCAGGCTTAGTGCTGCAGGAGATTGTTCTCTGAGCCCAGGAAAATATGTACCATGAACTTAAAACTCTCTTTCTGTCTTTCTTCTTCCACAGAGCAAACTTCCCATGACTAACAAATGCTGGCCTAGATTATGAGCTCAAACAAGAGCTCTCGCTACAATCGTTTCTCCAGTGGCACAACAAGCATCACTACTTCTGAAAACACCAACGGGGTGAGGCTTGGGGGTGTGGGCAGGGGCTGGGGCTGCTTCCTGTGCTTTCACCCTTTCTTCTGAGAAAGAGAAGATGGCTTTTGAAAGTATGGTGCTTTCTTGCCTCTTAAAAATCACAATATCCACAGATAAAAGTTGGGAATGTGTTTGTGTGTGTTTTTCACCAGTCAAGGACAGGTGACAAGCCTGTGGGCTGTGCTGTGGTGATACCCACTGACTTGTGTTTTGTCACTGTTTCAGACAAGAATGGAAACAACTTTTGGGCCAGCCTATTCTGCTGTGACAACCATAACCAAGGGTGAGTGTATTTCGTGCACAAGAGCTTCTCCCCACAGCACTGTTTTTGATTCCTACCAGTTCTGCTGCTGCTGTTGTACAGATCCTAAAGCTGCTGGGAGGATCACTCTGTTCACTGCAGGCAGGTGCTGAGGTGCTGCTTCCAGTGCTGTGCAGCCCACTTGTTGTTCAGTCGTGGCATCTGATGCTCAGGGAATGAGCTCCACAGAACGTGCTCCCTTTAGGCAGACTTAACAGTACCACTGGGAAGCCCTTGCTGGAATTAGGATAGTACAAAAGGGTGGGACACAGAACTCAGCCCCAAATCTTATTTATCTCTCTGACTTCTCAGGCAACCATTTCCAGTGCTGAAATTCCCACCTTCTCTCTCTGCCCGACTGCAAGTTGCTCTGGGCACTTTGGTAAAACCCCCATGGCCATTTTTAACTTGGACAGGTGGGGATGCAAGAACTAGGATAGGATGGGATGCAGGTGTAGCTGGTCTTTTAAAATTCTTCTGCTCTGTTCCTCAAAGCCCAGCAGGTGAGGAGTCTGAGCCCTGATGCACGGTGTGAATGTAGGAGGAAGCCTGGTTTCGTCTTTTAGTGAAAATATGCTTAATTTAGTGAAGATAAACTGGCACTTGACAATAATTTACATAAGAAACTGAACATCTGCTTGGGGAGATACTTGGATTACTTTTGTACAGGACTCTGGACTTTAGGAGGTTGGGCTCTGAATATTTACATTCAACTTTTTATGTAAGTCAGTAATATAATCTTTATACAAATATCTCCAGTTTCATTTAGCGTTGCACGAATATACAGACCTCCCTTGATCAAAGCAATTTTTCTTGATGACTGAAATATGCAGGAGTATAATGTTCCCTTTTAATAGTGTTTTTAACCTACGGACCTGGTAGAATATTCTCTGTGCTCTTTTCTGGGCCAGCTACCTCTGAGGAGCCTCCTGCATTTCAGCAGGCTCTTGAAGATGAGGTTTGTTCTGCCAGCACTGACAAGTCCAGGTCAAGAACTGGAGCTGGGGAATCCCTATGCTTTTTCTTTTTCAGGGAACACTTAAAGCTACACTGACCAGTAGCTCAGAAATGTCACTGAGGAGCCTCAATGCTTGCTTTTATTTTTTCCTATTTGATTTAAAGCTGACGGGACCAACACCTTTAAGCAGCACCGCCGGACCCCGTCCTCCTCCAGCACACTCACCTACTCCCCACGGGATGAGGATGATGGCATGGTAGGTGCTGACAGGCTCAGCTGATTATATGTCAAATGATATGGTTATGTGTCAAATGAGAGCTGTCTGGTGCTGCCCTGGGCTTCCCTGCCTCCCTCACCATTCCCGTTATGCACTGGAACCTCAGTGTTCCCTGGCTGCTCCCAGGGCTGCAGTGGGGGAGCAGAGGCTGCTTCTGCCCAGGCCATCGTGCTGGCATTGCTTGTGCTCATTTTCAGGCTGCTTCAAAATGGTACCTGGTTACAAAGCCCCGGAGCTAAAGATCTCACAGACCTTGTGAGGGTGTACCTGCCTCCTGATGCAGCATGCTCTGGGTCTCCTGAGCTTGGGAGAAAACGGAGCTCCTGCTGGCATGTGAGACCATCCAGCAGCACATCTGGCCCTGTGGTTTTGACCAGAAAATCCATTCCTCTTTCCACCTCCAGATGGGGCTTCTGGCCACTGGGAGCATGTTTGAAACCTGCAGAGTATATGTTGGTGTGCATGACAAACTGCTCTGCTCCTGGAGACTGCTTTGTCAGGGGCTTCTCACACAAACCATTCCCATGGCTTTCCCAATATCTTTGCAGAAGAGCAAAATACTCAGTTTTGTACCCAGCTTTCTCATTCAACACACTCTTTTTTACTCTTTCTGAGTAAATTTTTTTTTTGGGAATGTAGTGAACCAACAGGCCTCAGGGTTAGCTGCTTAAAGAGAAATTAAATCAGCTAAATCAAGTCAAATGAATAGGAACAGCAAAGCAAACCTCAGTGAATGGACAGGTAGCTCTGAGGCCTTGATCTTCTCCTGTCCCTGATGCTCCAGCCACATCTCAGAGTCACAAGCTCCTGTTTAGATTCAAGCAGGTGACTTTTCAAATTAACAAAGTCGTTCTAGGGTTTGTCAGGCTATGAGACCCAGCTTCCATGCCAGGGGTGAATGGATCACTGCTGCTGAAGTCAGGCACTGGCAGAGACTGGGGCCAGCAACAGTATGGAGCTGCAACACTTCTGAAATTAAATTTGACACCAGATTGCAAAGAGCTTTATTGTCAGCATCCTATAAAATTCCTTCTGTTGCTCAGAGATCTTGCTGTGTTTTATGTAAGTGTGTGTTTGTTTTTTCAAAAAGTCCTTTGAAGATTTGCCTTGTGTCCTTGGCAAATGCAGCTCTCCATCATATCCCTGACCCCATGGTGCTGGGCTGCTGTTCCAGGAAGCCCTTGGCTGTCAGCACTGATCCTGTGGGCTGGGTGCTGGGCTCACTGCACCTTTTTCGCGAGCTGTGCAGTTCTTACAGAGCACAGGTGAGGATCTTTCCCAGAGGAGCTGGGGATGCTGAGGATATTATGTTGACCCATGTCTGATGGAGGAGCTCCCTGGCTCCTTCCAAAACTACAGTGTGGCAAACTGAGGTGTGCAGCCAAGAGCAGGAGAGATCTGTCCTAGGACCTACCCTCAGTCCTCTTGGATGGGCTCAGACCACCTTCCCTGCAGTGCTAAATATTCTTATGCAAAAAGAGAAAGAGGATTAATGAGGGGTTGAGGAAGGAGCCTGCAGCCCCTGATGCTACCACACCAGAAGCACCACAGCCCTGCTCTGCTTGCTGCTCCAGGCTGACTCTCACTAACCCCTTTAGGATGCTTCCTTTGCTTTGTCAAGAAATAATCTGGGATTTCCCTTCCTCATTTGTTTTCCTCCTCCAGAAGCTGCCAAGGGCTTGTCAGCTGTCAGAGAGACAGCTGGAGTCGAGTCAGAGCCCTCCTGTGACCTCCACCACCCCTTTCTCTTTCCTTTTAAAGCTTCTGTTAGTGAAACCAAAAGCAGAGCAGTGCAAGGCAGGGATTATTGGGCAGCTGCTGTCATCTTTCCTGAAAATGGGGCTGTGGGTTTCCAGCCTTGCTGTGCCTAAAGGGAGAGGGAGCAAGAGCCTTCACAAGGAGACTGCTTTTGTAGCTGATGTGGTGGGCGCTGCACCTTAGGATTACAGTGCAATATGGGGAAAGTGTACACACATGGATGAAGAGCTGACTGGTTGCCCAAAGTCTTGGTTGTTTACAAAAAGCTTCACCTCTGAACCAGAGGCTGGGCTGAGTTACCAGCCAGCCACAAGCTATCCATCTCCATCACACACTGAGTCCTCTGTCCTTGGGCTGTTTAAGATGGACTGGATGTTTAGTGCAGAAATAGCCCTGGAATTGCTGTGGGGAGGTGGGACCCTGCTGACAAATCTTCCCAAACCTGGCTGAAGCAGTGCCACCTGTGCCACCTGCCCCTGTGTCAGGGCCTGGGCTCTTTGGCTTGTGTGTGTACAGGTCCCCCCAACATGGGCAGATGCCCACGGGGTGGGGGTCCTGTAGTGCTCTGTTACTGTGTTTGCAGTGCAAGAGCACCCACAGTCAGTGCCCTTGTGCTGGCTGCTCTCTTGCTGCAAAGCTCAGCCAGGCTGGCAGTGGGAGCAGTGCAGTGACTTGCCCTGTAGGGCTGAGGCCTCTCATGGCTCAGCCTTGTTTGCTTGGCAGAAACAAAGGCTGCAGGTACCTAGAGGGGCAATAAACACCAGCACACACCTCTGATGTTCAGTCTTGTCCCTACAGCCTGAGCAGAGTGACCTTTCTCAGCACATCAGCTTCCCTCCTGTGTAGTTTACAGCAGCAGTAGCCCAGCCAGGACACGGGGAGCTGAGCCTGAAGTGCTGCACAAGCCTAGCGAGGCTGCCCCACACCCCTGCTTCCGCCTGGGCTGCAGTTCCCTGCTCTCCATCCATGATCCACACAGGATCTGCCTCTGCAGTCCCTGCCTTTGCTGCCCTGATATCTTTGTTGCCTCCAGAATGGGAACTATGCACAGTCAATCTTGTTATTTTAATAACTTCTGTTACTAGTGGAGGAAAATGATAAAATTAATGGATACACATACAATTTATTTACCTCGTTATAACCATTTCTCCTCAAGGTTTGCACATGTAGCCAATAAATATGCCTTCTTTAAGAAAAAGAGCTTTATGCTTTGGCTTCTAAGCAGATGCAGCATTTCTGAGCTCCTAGGATCTTAGTATCATAAAAATTAAGCAGCAGAGCAGTGTGAAGAACCAGCAGGAGCTGGTCTGCTCCTCTTCTGCAGCCCGGCAGGGGAGAGCCCTGCACTCAGGCTGCCGTATGGTCTGGCTCTGGGGGAGGCAGCACTCTCTGAAGCTCATCTTACACCTTTCATTGCTGAATTTCCTGACTGCTCCACTGGCTTCTTACATTGCTTTTGTCTGTCCTTGGTTCTGATGTAACCCACATCATCCAGGGTGAGCACACGAAATGCAGCTTGGGAAGTTTGGATTGAATGTGAGGAAAAAACATTTCGTTCACAAGGCCTTGCAGGGTAGGAACCCGGGCAGCAGAGCCTCATCTGTGCAGCTTTCCCTGTTCCAGCCAGCCAGTGCCAGGGCTGACCTGATCCAGGGCCAGGGAGAGTCCCTTTTCAAGTGGGCATCAGAGCCAGCCATCTCCAGATCTCCTTCCAGGAGTTGGTGGCTGATGGAAGCTGCAGTCAAGCCACGTGTAGGTGTGATAGGTGCAGGCAGCCTGGGCATTGGTGGTCTCTTGATGCAGCTGAAGCTGATGGCTTTGTTCCACTATTCCTCTGGCAGCCCACCCATTCTGCTCGTTGAAGACTTCTTGTCCTCTGCTCTCTTCCCAGCCTGCCAGCAGCACATCCTCCAGAGTGACCCAGCAGCAACTGCACTACCGGCTGCTCCAGAGCCCCAAATCCAGTCACCCTGCGGTCCAAAGTGTCGAGGGTTTTGCTTTGATGCCAACTGGCACCTTGGCTGGTTGATATTCCACCCTTAGAGATGTGCTGCTGGTTAATATCCAGAGGCAGCATTCCCTCAAAGCCAATCCCCAGGCTGCTATAGCCAGCGGGATGTTTCTGGATTGGTGCAGGCCGTGTCCACTGCGTGTCCCTCCCGCGCAGGAAGCGGCACAGCCAGGCTGCTGCTGAATTGAATAGAAGGAAGTCTCCACACTTACGCAGAGCACTTTGGCAGAAGTCAGATAGCGAGGGAAACAACAAGTGCTGCTGCAGGGGCCGTAGGGCTGCAGGAGCTGGTGCCTGTCTCGGGGGGAGGTTTGCTGAGCTCTCTGTCTAGGATTAATCCTTCCAAACTGCTGCTTTGCGGGTGTGTGCGGTAAGTACGTGAGCGAGTGCACCTTTGAGAAAGTTATGTGTGTGCAATGGAGGTGTCAGCTTGGTTGGGGGCTAAGCCTGACCCGTGTGTGGCATGGAAGTGTCAGCTTGGTTAGGGGGTTAAGCTTGACCCGTGTGTGGCATGGAAGTGTCAGCTTGGTTGGGGGCTAAACCTGATCCATGCCTGTCCTGCCCCAAGCGTGGTGCAGGGTTCCTGCTGCCGGGAAGGGCTCACAGCAATCAGGAATGCTGCTCTGCGGCTGCTCACATATGGAGCAGCTGAGCTTGGTGAAATGGGGGAACTGAACTTGAAGTCTCCTTGTGTATGATTTTGGAGCAGGTGGAATTGTTTGCAATAACAAGAGCTGTTTCTTTGTCTCTCTGAAGCCCCCGATCAGCACCCCACGCCGCTCCGACTCGGCCATCTCCGTTCGTTCACTGCACTCCGAGTCCAACATGTCCTTGCGCTCAACGTTCTCTCTCCATGAGGAAGAGGAGGAGCCAGTAGGTATTTGGGATTGTCTGAAGGAGCAGTATTAGGAAGTTCATGTCAAAAGAGTGACTTAGTGGACTCTTGTGAGTACATAGACCTATCATGGGCAGATTTCTGAGGTGTCTGGCAACTAGAAGCCTGACTGTCAAGACTCCTGGTTTTAATTTTGGTTCCACCACTGAATTCTGCAAGTCATTTTGCTTCCTTGTCTACCATTTCCCTATACATCAAGAGGGGATAATGGTGAGGCTGTTCTGCTTCTCAGAAAAGTTGTCTTTGCAAAACCACGTGTGATTCCCTGGCTGTGCTGCAGAGCAGCAGGGGTTGTGAGTCTGGAGGCTGGTGGTCTAGCCCCCGGCAGCAAGCCTAATACAATTCCCCACTGATTCAGAGCCCCATCTTGCATTTAAGGCTGCATGACACCCCGCTGACTTGATTGTAAACCCAAGAGGGTGCAAGGAATTGTCCACGTCACATTTCTTGTGGGGGGGACACTTTTAAGCTGAGCTTAACTTGTAACCCAGTAACGAACCCGGGGCTGGATGTGCCACAAGGTCAGGCAGCGTTTTGCCACGGGGCTGGGATGAAAGCGTGTGTTTCATATTTAGGAACCCAGGGGGTTGTGTTTGCAGTTCTGAGAGTAGCACAGGATGAGAAGACAGATCAAAACTTCAGTGTTTGATTTGAAATGCTCTGAAATGCGAAGCCCTGCTCTGGCATGGAGTGGAGAGCTGTGTCTCAGGGAGGACGTGCTCATAGCCCATGCTCCAGCAGTCCTAGTTGGTAAACAAAAGTGCAGAGATTGGCCCATTGCAGCAGAAACAATGTTGTTTCTGCTTCATAAGAGAATGAAAGAGCCCTTCCTTCAGGATGTTTCAAAAATACAAAAGGGCAAGCTGTTTTAAAATTGCTTTTAAACTTCAGGCTTAGTTCAGGGACATTCTTGGCAAGACGCTGTTCAGTCCAACCACACAAAAAGCAGCAGACAGTGCAGCTCAGGAGGTTCTGGAAGAAGCTGGTCTGTGCAGTGTGCTGCTGGGTGCTGTCCTGCCACATGCTGGTGGTTCCCATTTTTTGGTGAGCTGAGGGTCTCCAGCCATTCCCAAGTTCCTTCTTCCACTACCTCTGACAGACTGTAGGTCAGCAGATCCAGACAAGAGTTTATTTCAAGATGGAATCCTTAGTGTGCCCTGTGGCCCTGGCTTCCCAAGGCTCACTGCTGAAGACTTTTGTGCCTTCTGCGGAGCTAGGGACTCTGAGTTTGGCCTAATCCTTGTGCTTTCTGTGTCCCTTTCTCTTCTCCTCTTCAGGAGCCACTAGTGTTTGCGGAACAGCCGTCCGTGAAGCTGTGCTGCCAGCTGTGCTGTAGTGTGTTTAAGGATCCAGTCATCACAACCTGTGGGGTAAGGCAGGACTCTCAAATCATGAGCATGGTCTCCACAGAGGTCCTGTATGACCTGTAGCAAAGCCTGGATTGTCCCAGTGACTGGTGACTGTCAGCCTGAGTGAGCAATGACAGAGCGGCCCCTGACCAGAGAGAAGCCTGGCCAGCAGAGGAGCAGATTTCCCCCAAGGCCAGTGTGAGCCAGTCTGCACTGGGGTGTATGGGGCACTCTGCAGTTTCCCAGGGGAGCCTGGGGATTGCTTAAAATTGGACTGCTTCTCCCAGGAGAGCTGTACTGTCAGCTCCACTCAGTCTCCCTGGTGTGGCTTCAGTGAGGTTTAAGGCTTCAGCGTGGCTTGAGTGCCTAACACTCCTTGTTCCTTGTCCTGAGGGCTCTGCAGAGTGCTCCTGCCTCCTGGGCACATCAGGAGCAGCTGCTCTTCAATTGTGAGGAAACTGCTTCTTATAAAACAGGAATGGCTTGAAGCTTCATTTAGTTAATGCTTGCAAAGAGATTTGAGATCCTCTAATGAAAGGCACAGGGCATTATGAATATTCTTCTATATTCCATTTTACTGGGCTCTAATAGAAACTGTGCATTATTGCTGCTTCTGTGCTGCATATGAGGGAAGATGGCTGATGGCTTTGTGACTGGGCTGTAATGCTTCTGATGTGCTTCTGATTGCTCAGGTGGAGCTGTGGCAACAAAGCAGAGAGCAGGATTGTTTATTGCAGTCAGGGTGCTACCCCCAAAGATGCTGGAACTTGGTGCAGTGAAACTGCACCATTTCAGTTAAGAGCTCTTCATGGAGACACTGAGATTTACTGGTTAATGTGGAAAAAAAAAATAATTGCCTTGCTTTATTTGCAGTCCTGGTCTGGCAGCTCTGGAGAGAGCACCATGCAGCTGTGCAGGGCAGGAAAAAGCTGCCTGAGCAGGGCAGCAGATAACAGCTCTGGAGAGTGACTTGCAGTCTCTCCAGCACTGCTGCCAAGTGCTGGCCCTGTGGCCATGGGATGTGGCTGTGGAGGCTCCAGGGAACCCACAGGGCAAGTTCAGGACCAGTGAAGTGCTGCTGCCTTTGTTCCTTTTTTTCATATTCATTAACATGTTAGATTGAATTTGCTGTTTTATCAAGTTAGATTGTTACCATACATTTCTGCTGCAAGAATAGAGAGCTACTTAAAGTGGCAAAATTTACAGTGCATGGCTTAAAAACCAGCTGCCCCTGGCAGCAGGACAGCTTCAGCCACGGTAGGAAAGCTACAGAGGGATTTATGTGATGGGCTGGCTGGCCAAGGACAAGGCCAGGCTGGGGCTCTTCCCCTAGAGAACTTCTCAGGGAAATGAAAGGAATGACATTGATTAATTGGATGGTGATGTAGAGAACCCCCATGCAGACTTGAAGGGCAGGAGCATCAGAGAGTGGCAGAGCAGGGCTCTGGCCTGTGCTGAGCTCATGGCTGGTCTGAGCAGGGCAGAACCCTCAGAGCTTCACACCGTGTGTGTCCTACTGGTCAGGAGCAGGAGCTGTGCTGCACTCTCCGTTGCCAGAGCAAGCAGCTGGTTTTTGCCCTGTGGTGCAGACTCAAGAGTGTGCTGAGCTGTAGAGCAGGCAGAACAGCTGCTGAAGCCCCTGTGCCACAGGCTTTGGTATCTCCCACCTTTCCCATCATTAGCCACAGGGGATAATTTGTCCGGTTCTGTTTGCGCTGACACTGCTGTTCCTCTTTGTCTTCACAGCACACATTTTGTAGAAGATGTGCCTTAACATCTGGTGAGTACAGAACTATTCTTGTGTGATGCAGCCAAAACACTGTTATTTTCTGGTTTGTTTGCTTTCACTCACAAAGAAACCCGCAGAAAGATGTCTGGAAGGCTTAAAACCAGCTGTCAGTCACAGGCTGCCAGTGCAGCAGTGAGGGGCTGGGGCACTGGAGGGCTGTGCAGCCTAGAGCTGTGATGGCATGGGCACTGGAGGGCTGTGCCCAGCTCCTGGGCACAGGATGTTCTCAAATCCTGGAATATGCAATGGATAATCCCAGGATAATACATCTCGCCCAGAGCTGACCCATTGATTTCAGACAGAAAGCTTTCTCTGGCTGCCTGTCTAAGGAGCAGGGGGGCCGTGTTTGGCAGAGACCCATCAAGCCCCTCCTCCCCCATCCCCTTAGTGCCAGCTCTCCAGCCACTGTCCCAGCCTGTTGCAGCAGCACACAGAGCTGCTTCAGCTCACCCAGCTCTTCCAGAAACCTGGTGGAGCCCATGTCTGGCTGCTGGCCTGGCCTAGCCAGCTCCCACTTGCTTTGGACTCTGCACTATGAAGACTTTCTTTGGCATGAGCCTCTGCCCCTCTTGGAAAGCTGCTGCTCAACACAAGCCAAGCAATTAATTTCACCAGAACAGTGAGCCCTGAGGAGCTCCCTGGGGAGTCCAGCAAAACAGCAGCTCTTTTCTCCTTAACGTGTTCATCTTCCACATGTGAGTCCCTCTGCCCTCCACGTTGTGCTATATCTCTCCCAATCAACAGATTTGTAGCAAAAGGTGTTGCAGTTGCAGTCCAGAGCTGCTCAGTTTTGCTCCTGCCCTCCAAGCTGGTGTCTTTGCTTTGCTGCAGCATCTGCAGTGCCCCACTGGCAGCAGAGCCCCAGGCCTGCAGGGGGGACAGGTTGTCCATGGGACATCTGCTGGTTTGTGGTCACTGCCCGTGAATGCTCCCACACTTCAGCAAACACAAGGCAGTCTGAATTAGCGTGGCCTTCTCTCACTGGCAGCTAGCTTGAATTATTAGGGATGAACATCAACTGTAACTTGTCACCAGGCCCCAAGACAGATCAGAGATAGTGACTTGCAGAGCTCGTGTGATTATTCATGGCTCACCCCGTTGTCACCCACATGGGACATGGCCAGAGAAGGAAAAATAATAACATCTCCGTGTAGAGGCTCTGGGAAGTGGTCCTGCAGTGTCCAGCTCTGGCTGAGTGTCTCTTTTGCTTCCCCACCTGGCAGAGAAGTGCCCCGTGGACAATGCCAAACTGACTGTGGTGGTGAACAACATCGCGGTGGCCGAGCAGATCGGGGAGCTCTTCATCCACTGCAAGTACGGCTGCCGGGCTGCGGCCACCAGCAAGCCCGCTGCCTTCGAGGTGGACCCCCGTGGCTGCCCCTTCACCATTAAACTGAGTGCCAGGAAGTAAGTGGCTTGTTCCCAGCGTGCAGCCTCTGCAGGGACAGGGCTCCACCACCAGCTGTTGCTGTTGTATCTGAGAAGGACCCTGTGGTTCCTGGGCACGGGGCAGGTCCCTCCAGCCCTGCGCTGCTCGGGGGTGGGGATGGGCAGGGTGACTTGAGGGGACAATTCTTTCCCCTGTGTCTCAGTTTTAGCATGCTGGCAGATGGGCTGGTCTCAGGGAAGGGATGCTGTCTGTCCTCTGCTCCCTGCTCACCGGAGTGCCTCAGCATGGGGACAAGGGGTTACACTGTGAAAACAGCCCCCTCACCTCTGGGGAGAATCACTGGCTGTGGTCAAGCAGAGACCTTGGGATTCTTTTTGTTATCCTACCCATATCCTGGGAGTCTGGAATCTGTCTGCCTCCATCCTAAATGCATTCACTGTCTTCCCCATCACCTGGCCATTGCCTGTTGATGCTGTCTGAAGGCTCAGCTGATCAGCTGCAGAAGTAGATGTTCTCTGTACAAATGTGGCCTATTATTACTCTCAACTTCCTGGCCAAATGAGACTTTAAAGCTGTAATTGCAGCCTTAGAGCAGGAGGCTTTCAATCACCCGACAGTCTCACAGGGCTGGTTTACACCTTTCCTGGTGATCTGTGTGGTTTCTACTAATGTTTGCTTATTGTTGATTTTCCCTCCTTTTGCTTCTCTCCATGGGCAGGGATCATGAAAGCAGCTGTGATTACAGGCCAGTTCGCTGCCCCAATAACCCCAGCTGCCCACCTCTCCTGAAGATGAACCTGGAGGCACATCTGAAAGAGTGTGAGCACATCAAGTGTCCCCACTCCAAATATGGGTAAGGAGCTGATGCTTTTTAGTGGCAAGGAGGCACTGAGCTAATTTCTGAGCTGCTTGTCAGCTACTGCAGCTTTGGAACAGCCCCTTGGGCTCTGAGCTGCTCTGCCCACTGTTGTGCGCTGGCCTGAGGCTGAGAGCAGGGCTGCAGGGTTTGCAGAAGGCAGCCCATGAGCCTCTTGTTGTGAACAGGCAGGTCATGCTGCCCAGCTGTGAGCCCTGCTGGCAGCTGAGGAGGAGTTTGACGTGTGTGGGCAGAAGAACCAGCTGGAGGAGAGGCAGAGCAATGGTTGTGGCCAGAGCTGGGCAGGGAGGAGGATGAGCACAAGGGTAACAGGAGTGCTGTGGCTGTGCCTTTTGAAACAGCCCCTCTCCCAGGGGAGGGAAGGGCTGGTCAGCCTTGGAGGGCTGATTGTCACCTGAACAGGAGTGCAGCCAGGCTGGGGGATCCCTTCAGGATGCCCAGCTAAGGTCACTGTTGCAGGAGGAGGTGTCTTGGCAGAAGGAGAGCAAGGCAAGCCCTGGCAGAGCAGCCCTGAAATGCTGCAGTCACCATCTGATGAGATCAGCTGCAGTTGTTTTCCATTGCTATTGATGGCTGTTGGCTTGAGCACATCAACTGACCACATTCTGTCACTTGCCCAAGACCTGCTCTTCCTTGCAGCTACCTAGACAGACAGTTCAGTTTGGGGCCAGTGCCTTGGCTAGGAGAAGCAGCTGCTTGGCCCCTGTGTTGCCCTGCAGTTGCCTGCAGCAGCAGGATGGTGAAGAACAGTAGCACTGCTCCTGGTGGGAAGAGCAGAACACGCAGGCCTGGACCTCCTTCTCAGGAACCAGCTGAACAAGGAGGTCTCCAGTGTGAACCCTGCTCCAGCCAGAATCTGCCTTCCCCTCACAGGTGTACGTTCATAGGAAATCAAGACACTTATGAGACCCACTTGGAGACGTGCAAATTTGAGGGTCTCAAGGAGTTCCTGCAGCAGACAGACGATCGCTTCCATGAGATGCAGGTGGCAATGGCCCAGAAGGACCAGGAGATCGCCTTCCTGCGCTCCATGCTGGGGAAGCTCTCTGAGAAGATTGACCAGCTGGAGAAGAACCTGGAGCTCAAGTTTGGTGAGTCTGCACCAGACAAGCTCTGTGGTCAGAGCTGTAGGAACAGGGCAGCTCTTTGTTAGGATGGTGCATTGCAGGATTCATTCCATGTTTAAAACTGGTGCTGAACAGGCTTCAGGAGGTTCAGATACTCCTTGCAGAGGAACAAATAGGGAACAAATTGATTTCTCTGCTGCCAGAACATCATGGGACCTCATCTTGCAGTCAGTGACCACATGGCAAGTCCTAGAAATGTCTGCCACCTTTCTACTGTGACTTTTCCTGTGCAGTCCATGGGCACAGGCCCCCGTAAAAATGACTCAGTCAAACAGCCAAGAATGCAGCTGTCCTGGAGCAAACATAATGTTCCTGGGCACCTGGCTGTGCCCAGCCCTGACTTGCCTCTGAAATTTGTTGGGCCTTCAGCATCCAAGAACAATTTGCATTTGAGTAGCAGACACCCTCCTGCTTTTCCCTTCTGATAACAGCACTGTGTTTTCCTCCCTTCTTGTTCAGAGGTTGCCTGACAGAGGGTGTCCTCTGCCTGTTCCCCTGGCCACCATCACTGTCCCTGCAGTGACTAAGGGTCTGTCCCTCTCTTGCAGATGTGCTGGATGAGAACCAGAGCAAGCTGAGCGAGGACCTGATGGAGTTCCGCAGGGACGCCTCCATGCTCAACGTGAGGAGGGGCCCGGCTCTGGGGCTGCGCAGGGGTTCAGGCAGCTGGCTGCTCTGCTGCTAGTTAGGTTCTCCTGTGGTGGGGGAGTCCTTCAGGGTTCCTCCTGCCTGCTGGCTTCTCACCCCAGCTTGGATTTGACTTTGGTGTAGCTGGGGCCTGGGGGAAGGTTTGCTCCAGGCTGAGTTAAGGGCAGCTCAGTGAGCTCGTTCTTGTCACTGCATCTGAGCTGCCATTTGCACTGTTCCTGCTGCCTTTTCTCAACCTGTTGCAGCTCTTGAAATGTGTTCTTGGAGGAAAGGACCCCTGCAGCAAGGAGAGAGCCCTCTGCTCCAAAGCCTGGACACTCCTGTACCTTTTATACTAGCCAGGGACAGTGTGCCCTTCTCCCTGCCTGCAGAGAAAGAAGAAGATTAGCAGATCCCTTCTTACAAGTTGAGACTGAGAGCTGTCTCATGATTTTGGACATGATTCAAGCTCTGATGTTGGAAAGACATTCCCCCCTAGTTCAGACAGGCTGCATCCCACTGCATCCCTCCTCCTCCCACTGATGAGGAGGAGCTCACCCTGGTTTACCTAAGCTTGCTAATGAAGAGAGTCTTAGGAGTGCAGTAGGGACCAGAATGGGGAGGAGACTACAGAGACCTCACAATTCTTTAGCAGCAAGGTGGGCTTCAAGAGCCCAGCTGAGCAAGCAGTCCCCGTAACCAAATGGATTATTTTTAGCAGCCTGGTGGATGGCAGAGCAAGGACAGTGTATTCTGAAAGTACTTCTGTGCCTGCCTGAATACTGAAGAGTTTAGTGCAGGTCTGAGATGCTGTCAGTCCTGTGGTCTCTGGAGGGAGGTGTTGGAGGGATGTGGGCAGGCCTAGAGCAGGAGACCTCTGGTCAGAGAATGAGCCAGAATGGGCCTTCACAGGGAGTCCAGACCTCTCCAAAGGCAGGAGCAGTTTTAGCAGTGGAGTGGGACAGCCTTATGGTCATGCCCAGAAGGGCAGGCTGGTCTTGGTGGCTCTGCTGCTGTTGACACTTGTTCTGTTTTTCAGGATGAACTCTCCCACATTAATGCTCGGCTCAACATGGGCATCCTTGGATGTGAGTATGCATGTAGTTGTTTTTCATCCTCAGTCTGGTTTTGGGGTGGTTGCCCAGGGAGCCCTTCTAGGCGAGGTCACAGATATGCAAAGGGACATTGGTCTCTGGGTGCAACAGCCCAGGATGGCTGCTGCTGCAGGAAGAACTTACTGGTGGGAGAGCTGGCCAGAAGCACTGGCCAAAATGCAGCTCATGGTGCTGCAGGGTTGTGAGCTGCAGGGGGGACATGGCCAATGGACTCTGCAGCTCTGGCCTCCCTAGGTCCAGCCCAGGGGTTGGATGAGGGAGATGAGTCCTGGGGATCCAAGCAGTAAGTCGATGAGCTGTAAGGGTGGGACATGAGACCCCCCCCCAAGCCAGATGGGGAGTGTTTCACGGCTCCTTCTGCCCTGCTGCAGCATGAAGTGCAAGTTAAGGGAGCTCCATCTTCTCCAAACTCCCCATGATACAACACAGGACCATTCTCCCACCTCTCACCTGCCCTCTTCTTTCTGTAGCCTATGATCCTCAGCAGATCTTCAAGTGCAAGGGCACCTTTGTAGGACACCAGGGCCCTGTCTGGTGTTTGTGCGTTTACTCCATAGGAGACTTGCTCTTCAGTGGCTCTTCAGACAAAACCATTAAGGTAAGAGTTTGCCTCCTCAGTGTGCCTTTTGCATTTGTAAACATGTTCTATGTGGGACAGAAGCTGGGTTGCATTCCGGGGAGGTGGGGATGGTGTCACTTCCCAAAGAATCTTAAATGGTTCTTTCAGCTGTTGTTGGGCAAAATTCTCTGTGAGGAAATGTTACTTGATGGTGAAATCGAGGGACAAATGGTTTTTTTTGCAGACCCCTGATTAGAATCTCATTTGGGCTGCTGCTGGTTTTGCTTCATAGGGCATTCAAGCCTATTTCAGCCTCTCATTTTTTTTTCCTGTGCTATAAAAAGTCATGTTAGCCAAAAAAAGGAAAATCTTCCCCAGATCAAATGCTCCTTTTTCCATTTTATGCCATGTTTGTTTTTCTTTGTCCTGTTTTCAGTAACTCAAACTGACAGCACTGCTCCAGTGCAACCAAAACAACAGCTCCCAGTGTCACCATGCTGGCTGCTGGTGGCTACTGGTGGCTGCTGGCTGGGCTCACCAGCTGACTCACCCTGCCAGGAGCAGAGCTCTGCTTTAGTTTCTTTGAGAGGTAACAAGAGCCACATGGAAGAAAATAGACATTACTGTACTTTATTGAAAGAATACAGCTTCCTTCCCTGAACTGGCTGCTCTGGGTACTGCATTCCCATGTTCCCTCTCATGAGAGAGCAGTGGGAAAACCCTCTGCAGTGGCAGAGGGGTCTGGTCAGAGTCCTCAGATGGGCCTTGAGTTGCTGAAGCAGGAGCCCCAGCTGCTCCTCTGGCTCAGCACGTTGTGTTGGCCTGGGCACTGCAGAGGGCTGATGTGTCCTGCTGCCCCTGTCCCATTAGCTTCAGCCTGACCCTTTGCACTGAATTTCCTTTCCTAGACAAGCTTATCTCTGCCTGGGGGCCCGGAAGGCAGGTGCCCAGGTGACAGCCTGTTTCCTCTGTCTGTGCTTTTGTGGCTTTGCTGACATCCTGCCTGGGTCCCCAGCTGCTCTGTCTGCTGGCGTGTGACCCTCTGCTGACTTGTGTTTCCTGTTAGGTGTGGGATACCTGTACCACATACAAGTGCCAAAAGACCTTGGAGGGTCACGATGGAATTGTACTGGCTCTCTGCATCCAGGGGTGAGTGGAGAGGGACACCTGCCCTGCAGGAGAGGGGGGAGAACTGGGGCTCCTGAGCATGCCCTTACAGTTCCTGCCTTCAGTCCTTTCAGTCCTGCACGTGCCAAGACGGTGCATGAGGGGCACATTGTGCCTCTTTACTCTTGAAAAATTAACAAAACACATCTCTCTTTAGCCTCCCCTGCTGTCCTGGTCACCAGTGGGGTGCCTGGCCTCCCCACGATACCTGGGCTTTGCTCCTGGGTTAATGTGTTTAGCCTTGGCCCAGTGAGGCTGTGGGACTGCAGCTCCTTGCCCAGCATAATACCTGGGAGCGAGCTGGAGCCCTCAGTGGTTGCTCTCCCTCATTGGTTTGCTGCTCCTCACTGACCTCCTTTTGTTTTCTGGTGCCCTTACAGGAACAAGCTGTACAGTGGCTCTGCTGACTGCACCATTATTGTGAGTACCCAGGACCCCTGGTCTGCTTCACAGTTGGGATGGGAGATCTCTGGGCCAGCCCCAGGCTGCTGTAGAGCAGGGACTTGCATCCTTCTTTCTACAAGGCTCTGCAGCTGGTGCTGGACTGATAACCCCTGGGTGCCTGACCCACTATCTCAGGGTGGGATTTGGGTGCTCCTGCAGGCTGGGCTTCCCAGTCCCTGTTTCAGCATGGGTAGCAGGAGGCTGGTGCTCTGAGCTGGAGCAGGGTGGTCAGTCCTCATCAGGCCAGGCTCTTACGACAGCCGTGTCCTGCCTGTGCTTTTGTCTTCAGCAGAAGGGCCCTGCCCTCACGGGTGTTCCTCTCCTTTGCAGGTCTGGGATATTCAGAACCTGCAGAAGGTGAACACGATCCGAGCACATGACAATCCTGTTTGCACTTTGGTCTCCTCACACAACATGCTGTTCAGTGGCTCTCTCAAGGCCATCAAGGTAGAGCTCTGGGGTGTCTCCTCTTGGGCTGGTTGGGGATCAGTGGTACAAACTGTCAGGCAGCAGTGTCCAAAGAGGAAAAAAGTGGCAGTTTGCTGTCAGTGACCTTGTTACTATGCTCTCCTGAGCCACACAGAGCAGCCAGCACTGCAGAGGTTTAGCCCACAGTCTGTGCTGAAGTCAAAGATGTTCTGGGATCTGGCTGAAAAAAACTCTACTTTTTTTCATCTAACTTGGTAGACCTGAGGCTGCAGGTGGAGTATCCTGGCAGTTCCTGAGTGTGTGTGTCCTTGAGTCCCCAGTGGACCTACTCAGACCATTGGGAATTGTTTCTGGGGTCCAGAACCAGCTGGGGATTCAGGCTGCCTGTTTTGAAACCCTCTCCAAGAATCCACATTCTTCACCTAAATTATGCAGAAATCAGGGAACAGCTTTGCAAGTTGCCCTTTAAAGCCTTGGCTAGATTCCCTTGGTTCTGCTTCCAGCTCCTGGTGAGATGGCTTATGGGACTGTCCATCTGTAAGAGGCCTTGTACTTTTTTTCTTCTTCTGGGGCCCAGGGTGGTTCAGCTACCTAGAGAGCATTGGGGCTGGAGGAGCAGAGAGACAGCACCAAGCAGAAGGAGAACTTGGGGCCTTTTCTTTTTGTTGTCCCCAGCCACTTTCTGCCAGACAATCTGAGCAGGCCAGTGGTGCTCCTCAGAGGAGCAGGGTGATATCCCTTTGTCCCTGCCTGTGGGGGGTTTTGGCCAGGGTTTCCAGGAGCTGTGGGAGTGGAGCTTTGTGGGGACAGGTTGGGGGAGGAGGCCCAGAGCTGTTCTTACTGTAGATGTGGTTGAGGTTTTTCAAGCCCGTGGCTGTGCTGGGGAAGTGGCTCTACTAGTGATGATGAAGGCTCCAGGGGGGCTCTCCATGCTCTCAGGGAACATTCCTATTCACCAGTTATTGTGTGTTTTATCTGGAAGTGGGTTCAGGTGATTCCCACGGGGCAAGAGAGCCAGCACGAGGTTCCCCTCAGTGAGCTGGTAGGGCCTTGTGCTGGCTGGGCTGGGGGGGGGCAGCACCTGGACCCCGAGCTGGGGCTTGACCTGTTCTGCCCCATCACTGCCCCATCCCACGGTGACCCTCCTCCATGTCTGTTGGTGTTTTCTGCAGGTCTGGGATATTGTAGGTACCGAGCTCAAGCTGAAGAAGGAGCTGACAGGTCTCAACCACTGGGTGCGAGCGCTGGTGGCTTCTCAGAACTATCTCTACAGCGGATCTTACCAGACAATCAAGGTAGGACCCTGAGATGGGGCCCAGGTGGCAGCCACGGGCTCTGCTGAGCCTCTGCACACCCGTGTTCTGCAGCCTGGGTTGGAGGAGCAGGACAGGCAGCATCTGCTGGATCTGAGGGCACTGCCGTGGCCTTGCTGACACACTGGACATTCTGGCACTGATTGCATCTCTGCAGGCACAAGGGCCAGACCCTGCCTGCTCCTTAGGGGAGCTGCTCGTCCAGATAAACCAGGGCTGTGGCACCTCACGCTGCCCACGTGGCTGCTGCAGCCTTATCTGCACTGCTGATAAGAGGGGAAGGGCACTGTCTGGCAGCAGAGCTACCATAAATCTGTGTGTGGTTTCCCAAGCACCCTCATCTGTGTTGGCTCAGGCTGTGATGAATAGTTCACCTCTCAGCATCTGGGTGACAGGAGAATTTGAAGTTGCCCTCCTCAGTGCTAATAAATCCCTGTTCATTTGTCTGCATCAGATGTTAGTGCTGTTGAGGCCTAGGCTGTGTGTGCACGTGTGCATAGTCACACACACACAGTGGTACCATCTTCACAACTTTTTCAGCCTGGATATTCAAAGCTGGGTAGCTAAGTAAGACAGCAGGATTTTGGTCACCAGCACTGAACATTTCTAAACAGACAGATTTGTCCTTAAGGCTGTGATGTGGGCACAGACTGACTCCATGGGTGGCTGGAGAAGAGCTTCAAGGGTCCTCCCTCCTGGAGAGGGGTCCCTGCATGGGTCTCACCCTGCTTTTACTCTGGCATCTCTCTCAGATCTGGGACATCCGCAATCTGGAGTGTGTCCACGTGCTGCAGACGTCGGGAGGCAGCGTCTACTCCATCGCTGTGACAAACCACCACATCGTGTGCGGCACCTACGAGAACCTCATCCATGTAAGGGCTGTGGGGTTTGACACCCTGGTTGGCCTGGGCTGGGGGAGAGGGGCAAGGAGATGGAGACCTGGCTCTGCTAGTCCTCTCCATGGCACACCCAGAATGTGGGTGCACAGCACGCACCCTGGAGGGGTGTGTGGAGGTGGACACACCTCTTGGATGAGAAGTTGGTGGCTTGCAGCCCAGGGCAATCTCTGAGCCCTGCTCTCCTCCTCCAGGTCTGGGATATAGAGACAAAGGAGCAGGTCCGCACGCTGACCGGGCACGTGGGCACAGTCTATGCCCTTGCTGTCATCTCCACGCCTGATCAAACCAAAGTCTTCAGTGCATCATACGACCGGTCTCTCAGGGTACGTCTCCAGGGCTGTGCAGCTGCCCCGCTGCATTTGGCCCTGTTGTTAAAACACAGGCAGCCTCAAGGGAGAGGGAGGACTGGGGATCCTCATCCCTGCATGCCACGTGGATTTGTACTTAGTTGGTGTCACCTGGCTCGTGCTCTGTGACACTCGGCACCCCCTGTCCCTCCCGGTGCCTGGGGTGTGCCAGAGCCCCGTGCTGCTGGCATGGCTCACACCTCCTGTTCCCATAGGTGTGGAGCATGGACAACATGATCTGCACCCAGACGCTGCTGCGGCACCAGGGCAGCGTCACTGCCCTCGCCGTCTCCAGGGGCCGCCTCTTCTCCGGCGCCGTGGACAGCACTGTAAAGGTTGGTTCCCTCAGGCTTCTCCTTGGTGGTTTCATCTATTCCAGCATGAGAACTGGGGCATTAAATGAGTTAGGAGCCATCTTCAAACAAACAAGGGGATGGTTCTCAGTGGGTGCGAGGTTTAACTCCTGACAGAGGGTTTTGTGGGAGCCAAAGTCCAAAGGGCAGCTCCACAAGAGGATGAAGAGAAGCCCACAGAGCTGCTCAGAGGTTCCTGCCACAGGTTCCTGTTGTCTCTCCTCCCCAGGTCTGGACGTGCTAGCGAGAGCTCCATGCTAGTCCTGCACACTGAAAGACCAAACACTCCTCCCCTCCGTCGGCCTGCTGGGTGACTAACACCACTATGGAATAACTGCTGCAGCTCCTCTCCACACCCACCACTGCCCACGGATGCTCCAGGTGTTCCCTCAGATCTGCCGTACATGTTTGGAAACGCAGTGGAAGCCATTCAGGTGCCTTCCACACCGCAGGCTGCCCTCCTCTGCCTGCCTCCCCCAGCCAGGGAGCCCCCTCCAGGGGCAGGGCTGGGGTGAAGCTGGGCCCCCAGCCCCAGGCAGCCCCGGGGGGCTCTGGCATGGACACCCCACAGCCCTGGGCCTGCGGTGGGACCGAGGGGTTCAGCTCGCCAGCTGGCCAGGGCAGTGATGGCTGGTCCCCTTGTAAATGGAAGAGCTGAGCATTAGGCCTTGTCCTGGGTTGGGATCCCAGCCCCTTTTCTGTCTCTAAGTATTTAATTTTACTGCCAAGATGTCAGGCTGATCCATCTGGGAAGAGGTGTTTTCCTGAGTAGCCAGGTACGATTTTTATGCCACAGCTAGTTCTCAAATCAAGTAACACAAGCCCATCGTTCACCACCCTGTAATAATGGTCTCCACATTAAAGAGAAAAAGCCTCTGTTGCATTTTTACTCACATTTTCTACTGTTTTTAAGATTGTAATATAGATTTGATTATTTCTTCATTGACAATAAAAGCAGAAAGAGTTGTTCCTGCTCGGTGTGGGTTCTTGCAGGCTCCTGGTGGTCAGCACTGCTCCGGGGGCAGCTCCTTTGCCCGTCCACCCCGAGGCAGCCCCAGAGGGGTGGGCATGGCCATGGCACCTGCTGTGAAAATGGGGTGCAGGCACCAGGGGAGGAGCAGCTCTCAGCAAGTCAGGCTGTGCCAGCACCCAGCCCATCCAAGGCAGAGGCACCCAAGGGTGATCTCGGACCCTGCAGCATCTAAACAGCAAAAGGCGACCCTGCCGCGGGGACTCGCTGTACAGCGAAGCCATGGCAGGGGAGGGCTGGTGGCTTTTTGGACACAAACAGTGGTGGCAGCCAGGCTGGGGATTTTATTTTTTTTTATTATTTTTTGTTCTTTAAATATTTGTTGCCAGACTTTGTATAAGAGCAAACTTCTTCACAGCACCACGAGCCATCTACTATTCAGAATAGGAAGAGTAAGACGAGTAGAGGTGAAACCTAAGCACAGAAGAGCAGGAGAAGCACCAGGATGCATAGCTTGACAGATGGGATACGATACAGAGTCCATAACTTAATCATAAAAAATATATATATGTATATATCCATCATGTAGAACTTTATGGAATTTTTTTTCTTTTTTTTAGATACATATTTTTTTCTTTTCAACAGATACTTTCAGGCGGGTGATTTTATAATTTTTTTGTTATTTTTAAAGCCTTTTTTTTGTGTTGGTTTTTTTTTCTTTTTTTTCTTTTTTTTTTTAAAAGAAATTTCAAAGTTGTGCCAAACACATCTGGATCAGCGACCACAAGGGGCGAGACGGGGCTGGGGGAGAGGGGAGGAGGGAGGGAGAGACCACTCTGTACGTCTCCAGAAAAGAAAGGAGCAGCAATTGGAAACCACAAGCAAAACAAAAACAAAACAAAGAAAATAAATAAAAAAGCATTCATCAGGACTCGAGCGACTGAACCAGACTCCAACTCCAGTTTATACAGGAATATACAACAGTGTGTCCTGCAGAACGCACCGAGCACACGCACCCCCCGCGCACACACACACACACACACCAAACAAATGCTGAAAACAACATTTTTTAAAAAAAAAACACTCAACAAAACCCACACCTGAAGACACTCCGAAAGAAATGAAACACCTCCAGGATAAGAAGTAACAAAAACCTCCATAAAACAAGGCACATCCTTTGAGTTCTTAACGCTGTAAAAAAAGAAAGATGCGACACCGAATCCCAACGGAAAGACCCGAACAGAACTGCTCGCACGTACCTTCCACCCAGAGAAAAGGTAAATGTTGTGCTACTCTTAGAATGAGTTTGCCACAAGACACACAGCTTAGTATAATCTAATAGTTTGTTTTTTTCCTCAAGCTAAAATCCAGTTTTCTCTTGATTTCTTTTAAACTGCTTTATATATAATTGCTAATATTTTTAAATCTTTTAAATATATATTTGTTAAAGTTTATTCTTTTTATTATTTTGGGGGATGGGGGAAAATCTGCTTTATATCTTTTTTTTTTTCCCCCTCCAATAAATTAATACTTCTTTATAGCTTATCACTGTCCTCTCCCCTGGCAGGGGTGGCCAGGCAGGGGCACGTCCTGCTGCCCCCCCACCTGCCCATGTCACTAAGAGCTCCAACATGGGGTGTTTGCTCCCCAAACTGCAACTGACACAAACTCCCCCATTCCCCCGGCCGAGGCAAAGACTCCACGAAGGGGATCCCCACAGCCAGGCCCCCTGCACCCCTTGGGCAGCTCCCCAAGCTCCACGAGGCAGCCCCCAGCCCGGCATGGTGCTGTGGTGGGACCCCCTGCCCTGCTGCCCCCCCCCCAACAACCACCAAAAACAAAACTTGAAAAGGAAAATTTGAAAAAAAAAGAAGAAAGAAAAAAGAAAAAGGAGAAAAGAAACCCAAGTGCATTTGCCCACCTGGACCTGCCAGCAGTGCCACTGCAGTGGCTGGCGGCAAAAGCTGGTGGTGACAAACGG
>NW_009954113.1:1235037-1236364 GCF_000747805.2 Chaetura pelagica | reverse complement strand
GCCACTGGACAGGTAGGTAAAGAGGCCCCCCCCCTTCCTGGCACGCCGGGGGCCGTTTGGGTCTGGGGAGTGTTGCTTTGTTTCTTCTGTTGTTCTGTTTTTATTTTTTGCTTCTCAAAAGGGAGTCCTGCCGGAGCCAAGTCCGTGAGCACAATCCTGAGGTATCTTCTTCTTTGTGCAAACCCCGAGGGACGGGATGTCCGGGAGGGGACGGCTGTACAAAGGGGACGGGAGGCGGGCGGCGCGGCCGGGGGTCGTGGATCGTTGTGCCCTTGTGCCCACGTTAGCCCTGAGGTTCGTGGGGCCGTGGTGCCCCTCACTCCAGCATGGCATCCAGCTGGTCCGCCAGGTCGTCGAACATGCTGCCAATGTCGTCCAGGATGCTCACGGTGCTCTTTGACTCCACGGCCGAGCTGGGCAGGTGGCGGGGACAGGTAAGTACCACGCATGGGATGGTGGCAGTGCCCTGTGCCTTCAGCCACACACACAGCCCTCCTGCCCCCTCTGCCCTGTGGTGCTGGGCACTGTGTCCTCAGTGTCACATCTCTGGTGTCATCTCCCCAGTGCCACTGCACAGCTGGGAACATCCCAGCTCAGTGTCCCCCACTGTCACCACTAAAACACAGCCCCTGGTGCACCTGCATGCCCAGGTGTCCCTGCCTGCCCATGCTGCTTGGGCACATTGTCCCATAATGTCACCTTCCCTACCGGGGCCCCATGCTGCTCCAGCATGGTGTCCCCTCAACATCACCCCCAGCTCCTGCTCTGGCAACACAGCCTTACCCCATGCCTGTGATGCTTGTGGACCCCATTCCCCAGCCCCTCCGTGCCCTCCCGGGGGACCACCAGCCGCCCACCACCGCTCGCTTCCTTACTCTGCCGCCTGACTGTCCTCCTGCTTGATCTTCTCCTCCACGGCCTGCAGCGCAGCAGCCAGGGACGCGCTCGTCTCCTCCAGCTTCTGCTGTGCCAGCTCAGGGCCAGCGCTGTCGACGGAGGGGCCAGCGATGGCAGAGCGGGGCGGCTTCACCGGCACCTGCTGGGGCTGCGCACCAGGAGAGAGGGGCTTGGCGGGGCTGGAGCAGAGCGAGGGGGGTGTGCTGGAGGGCTTGGCAGTACTGGGGCCCAGCTGCCGGGCGGGCGACGGGGCTGGCGTGGAGCTGGCGCTGACCGACTGGATGGCGGCATGAGGCTTGGGGGGCTTCGGTGCCGTGGGGGGTGGCGTTGGCTTGGGGGACACAGGGGGGGGTGTGCCATGGACCCGCTTCACCTCTGTGGAGAGAAAGGAGAGGGGCAGAAGGGTGGCGGGGGTGGGCCGGGGCACCCA
>NW_009954113.1:1230376-1233080 GCF_000747805.2 Chaetura pelagica | reverse complement strand
TGCTGTGTTCGTGGCCTTCTCGGGGGGTTCCTCAGGACCTTCGCCTGTCATGGCCACCTGCAACTCGCTGCTGAGCTCGCTGTCCTGGAAGGTGGTCATCTTGGGCGACTGGCACTCGGGTGGCTCTGGTGGGGGAGACTCAATGGCCAGGACCTCTGGGCACGCTGCTGCTGCTGCCTTCCTCTTCAGTGTCCCTGGCTCGTATTTGCCCAGCTCAGCGCGCTGCAGCTCTGCCAGCTTCTTCACTGCCAGCATCAGCTTCTTCTGGTGGCCTGGGGACACCACAGGGCATCAGTGCCACCACCAAGGGCTGGGGCTGCCACAGCCAGCACTGCAGCATGGGATCTTACCTAGTTTGGTGATGCCGATCTCCTGTAGGTCCTCCCAGGTGATGTCAGTGATGAAGTCGATGTTCTCGTAGCCGTTCTCCACCAGCACCTTGTAGTACTGGGACAGGCCGATCATAGAGAGCCACAGCGCCAGGTTGGCCTGGGAAGGAGGCAGAGGGCACAGCTCAGTGCCAGCGGGCAGCAGGGTCTGGCCCCAGCAAACCCCCAGCACCACAGCACCTGTGCCACCCAGGTGACCCCATCTTGCTCAGGGACAGCCCTGGGTGTTTTCTCTTGTCCCCATGATGTCCCTGTGCTCCTGGGGCCATGCTCAGCCCCACTTCCATGGGAAGCCCCTTGTCGTGCCCAGCTAATGGGACAGGAGGGATGTCGGGGACACATGGTATTACAGCCATGTGGTGGCAGCTGACACCAGCCTGACGGTCCTTGAGATGTATGAAGGGGACATGTGCAGCTTCAGGACAGCAGGATGCCAACTCCTACCCTTTCTCCTCTGTGCCACCCCCTCCCTGGAGGGGACAGGACAGAGGGGACCAGTTGCCAGGCTCCCAGCACGGCTGGGGCCCCAGTGCCACCCTGGCTGTGGCATCCCTGGCCCTGTTCAGCCCTCACCGGCTTGTACTCTTGCCACCACCCCGGGGTGGTTGGGGTGGTGTGCTCTTTTTTTTGGGCCCGGGCTTGGGGCCCCCAATGCCTGTGAGGTCCGGGGGTAGAGAGGGAGGGTCAGCCCCAGCCAAGCCCCATTCCCTGCCAGCCCCAGTGCCCCCATGGCCTCACCTCTGGCGTCATCCGGCTAATGGTGGTGATGTCGTAGCCAGCATTGATAAAGTTGGGCGCATAGAGCTGCAGCTGGAACTTGTAGAGCCACTGATACACAGCCTCCGAGCTCTGGGGAGAGGGACAGTGTGGCTCAGGGCAGCCCGGGGGACAGGGACCCACCTCCCCTGCCAGTGTCCCCGGGGCTGTCCCCACAATCATCTATCTGCTGGCACCCAGAGCCCTGCCAGCCTTGGTGGCCATGCCACAGGGCTGCTGAGGCTCCCCTGGCTGCCGGTCTAGTTGGGGTGGCCCCCATTACATGGCTGTGCCCCCGCCCAGCACCGCATTCCCCCAGAGGGCACCCCCCAGTGTTCCCTGCTCACCTTCCCCTCTGATGGTGGCTCCATCTTCTTCAGCTGGGGCTCGGCGGGGGGCTGGGGACCATACGGGGACCCGGCCATGCTCTGGGACCGCGATGAACCTGCTGGAGAGGCAGTGGTCAGGGGGCCTGGGGCCACGTACCCCTGGACTCCAGCCAGGCAAGGAAGGGAGCTGAGTCCCTGCCCTCCTGGGATGGCACAGCCACAGTCCCTGGGTTGGCAGGGTTAGGGCAGACAGAAGACAGCGACAGGCACTCCAGCCTGGAGCACCCTGGAGGCAAGGTCTCCTCATCCAAGATGGGCAAAGATGCCCAGGAACTGCTGGAGAGACCACAGCCCCTCATGATGAAGCCTGGGGAGCCCAGGACAGGGCTCACAGTGAGGGCTGTGCCTGCCTCAGCCTCTGCAGGGTACCATGGCACACACAGCTCCGAAGTGCCATGGTCTGTGCTGCTGCCCTTCCACACCCACCAGAGCCAGACAAACCCCCATCCCAGCCAGGTTGTCACAACACCTGCTACAGTCCTGTTCAGAGGGATCTGAACGGACCCCTTCTCCAGAGCAGCTTCCCCTGGCTGCCAGCTCCCCAGGCACTGGCCAGCAGGGTCCTGCTGCCCAAAGTCCCTCTATCCTCCCACTCATCCGGCCACCAACCCAGAATGAGGCTTGTCCACTGCTGTGTCCCACGCTGAGGGGCCTGGCAGGGGAGGGCAGGTTGGCACAAGCCACCTCGTACCCAGGGACCCCTGCACAGGCAGCCCAGCTGCACCCACCCTCCTCCAGTTGGTCCCTTCACCAGTCCTGGGGCGAGGGGTGGTGACAAGGGCTGCTCATAAATTTCTGCCTCCTATTTGTGATCAGGAGCACCAAAAGCAGCCCCTTCCCCTGGCTGCCAACTGCATCCCTGTGTGTCTGCACCCCCCCCCCGCCCTGTTTGTGTGTGTGTGTGCTCATCCTTCTGGCATCTGCATCCCACTCGCGTGGGCATCCTCTTCAAATATGCATCGCTCTGCCGCGTGCACCTCCCTCACGTCTGCATCCCACTTGCGTGTGCATTTCTCCAGCATGTGCATCCAACCCCCATCCTCCCCCCCGGCAACGTGTGCATCCCCCTGCATCCCCCCCTGCTCTCTGTTTCCATCCCCCCCAATGCATCCCCCCACTGTGGGTGTCTCTGCAGCCCAGACATCACCCTGCACGTTCACCCCCCTCCTC
>NW_009954113.1:1229039-1229725 GCF_000747805.2 Chaetura pelagica | reverse complement strand
AGAGCCCCCCCCAAGTCCTGCCGTGACGCACGCCCAGCACAGGCTGCCGGGGGCTGTGGGGACCCTCCTGCCCGCAGAGCAGAGCCCCTCTGGCCATCGGCACCGCGCTGGGATGCAGGGTGTGCAGACCCCGGGGCCCGCTCCAGCCTAAGCAAGGCAGGATGCCAGGGAGGTGGGCTCACACGGCGCAGCAGGCAGCGCAGCATGCAGTGCAGTATGCAGTGTGCAGCACAATGTGCAGTGAGGAGGCACCCTGAAGCATGCAGCCAGGGGCCAGCTGGGAGGGGACACACCACTGGCCACCACTGGTGACAGCCACAGCCCCGTGGCACCCGGCTGAGCATCAACGCCAGGTGGGACGGGGCAGCAAACGCCTGCCCCAGAGCAAGTACTGGTGCTGGGGACAGAGCCCAGTGCCACCTCAGGCTGGTCTTACCTTGACGCCTTCAGAGCCCGCGTGCAGGGCGTGCGCCCCACTGCCTGCGCTCTGCCCGCTCCCCGAGCTGCGGGCAGAGGCCACGCTGCCCGTGCTGCCCAGGCTGCTGCGGTCGCCACCTGCACGGGGAGAGGAGATGCCATCAGGGCACTGAGCCCCATGGCCAGGCTGAGGGATGCTGCAGCGTGGCCGTGTTCTGCCGGAGCCACTGCCACGTCCTGGTACGTGTCCCGCACCCCGGGACGGGGAG
>NW_009954113.1:1227492-1228470 GCF_000747805.2 Chaetura pelagica | reverse complement strand
GGTTCCATGGCCATGCCCGGGAATGCAAGTTCTGTCCCAGGGTGACAGTGACCAGCCCCAGGAACCCATCCTGCAGGCCATCCTCTCCCTGCCACCAGCTGGGGACAAACCCGTGCTGGCATGTCCCAGTGCTCCAGCTCAGCCAGGCAGAGGACAGGGACAGTGTCCCTGTGCAGAGCAGGATGGGGACATGACTCAGTGTGAAGGAGCAAAGACAGCCAGGCAAACTCAAGCAGCGGGGACCAGGGTCCCCACCCCACCATCCCCTGGCCAAGACAGTGCTGGCTGTGCCCCTGTGGCTGCCTGCACCAGGCTGGGGGAGGACACAGGGGCCGTGGCACTAGATGCTGAACCCCTTGCACTCTCCAGGGTGTCCCGCGGCAGCCAGTAACCCGTGGCTGACACCCCAGTGGGTGGGGCATAGCTCAAGGGTCACCCGGCTCCTCCACGGGCTCATTGCGCTTCCTGCCTCTGCTGAGTCCCGCTCAGGATTTAAAGCAGCATGATGAGATGGACGACAGCTCTACGAGGTCCAAGGCTGCAGCAGCCCCCCTGCTGCCACAGCCTTGCCACTGGCCACCAAGGAGCCCTGCCCTGCCACCAGCCACGGGGCACTGCCACCCGCTGCTGCACCGGCCGCTTCCCTCATTAAACCACTCGCCCCGTTACCGGCCGAGCTGCAGCAGGAGGGTGCAAGTGATAAATTCACAGGTGGAGCGCGACAGGGAACACACAGCCAGGACACGACCAGGCTGGGCCACCCCTGAGCCACGGGTGCTATGGTGACACCGAGAGGAGCCAGCGCTGCCCGGGCAGGCACTGGGCTCTGGGTGACCCGGCAGGGGACAAACCCGGGAAAAAGCCTTGCTGCCTGCTCTGCACTGCTGGCGGATGTCAGATGTGGCTGGCCCGGCGCTCTCCCAACACAACCAGCACTGCCACCGCACTGGGACACGTGCAGAGACCCCCGGCCCCCTC
>NW_009954113.1:1223943-1226981 GCF_000747805.2 Chaetura pelagica | reverse complement strand
TGAACGCGCCGCGGCAAAGGGCAGAGAGGCCGGGCTGGAAGAAAAGACTCGAAACAGACTTTAAAAGGCAAAGAAAGAAATCCAGCAAGAGCGGGAAGCGAGCGGTGAACTACCTTGTCCGTAACGCGGCTCGTCGGCACTGCTAGGGGAGAGCCTGTGATAGCCAAAGGAACTGAAAAGAGTCTGATGGGAATGTGGTGGTGGAGGTGGAGGTGGAGGCAGGGAATGGAACGCATGGGACGAGGCGTCACCGTTTAGCACAGCAGCCCCGTAAGCCGGGAGCGGGATCTTTTGGTACTGTTGGGGGATTGTTACAGTCTCCCATGAACCTGATAATAAAACATAACAAGAGACATAAATGAAAAGAATCAAAATGATAGAGAATAAAAGCCAAAAAAAAAAAAAAAAAAAAAACAACAACACCAAAAAAACCTCAAAAAATAAGAAAGGAAAATAAAAATAAAAATAAAAATAAAAGAGGGGGAAAAAAAAAAGCAGCCAACAAAAAGAGCAACCAAGGGAATGTGGAGAAGCCAGAACTGAGACCCAACTGGTGCAGAGCAGGGAGCAGCAGCGGGAGCTCAGCGCAGGGCAGGGCAGGGTACAGCCCATGGGCACATCCCACAGACCCCCCGCGGCCCCTGCAGGGCACCCACACCGGGACAGCCCCTGCTCCAGGCAGCAGCAGCTTTTGGGGCTTCCACAGCCAAGGGTCCTGCCCCCCCCCAAGGTGTCCTGGAAAGCTGGGGCTGCCATGGCTGGGCTGGGGGCCACAGCACCAGCAGCCCTGTGCCCAGCAGGCCAAGCCCTGGTGCAGCTGCCACCACGTTGCTGTCCCACTGCACAGGGGCCAGGGCTGCACCAGTGGGATGACAACAAAACCTCAGCCCCAGCAAACACCACCTGGGCCCGGCAGCATCCCTCCGACCTCAGCCCCCTGGTATCGACACAGCCTGCCCCCAGAGGGCAGCTTTGCCTGCCCAGCACAGGCACCTCTATAGCCTCTGGCACTTGTGCCACTGCTCCCCTGGGACCTGGTTCAAACGCACCATTCCCTGCCCATGCCTGACCTGAGATCACAGTGAGCAAGATCATGGGGGAGAAAGCTGGTGGATGTGGCACTGTTCAATGCTACCCACAGCAGGCATAGCCCTGGGGACTGTGCATCCCACCAGGAGCCTACAGGGATGGGGATAGGGACAGGCAGCTGCAGGGCAGTTGACCAGGGTCCAATCCTTAAGATGGCCTCTGGCCAGGGCAAGGGTTCCCGTGGAGCAGCGCCAGGTCTCTGACACCCCAGCTCCTCTGCACAGACCCCAAGTGCCAAATCCCCTGGCAGCACAGCTGCACCATCCCCCCAGACTGCAGTGAGACCCCCAGCTTGCCCCATGCGTCAACCTTCTGGCACCACAGATGCCTCCCCCAGGCCAACACCAGCCCAGACCCGGGTCTGCCCCTTGAGCACCTGGCATTGACCCCCACGTGCACAAGCTGGGCACCAATCCCACAGGAACAATGAGGGCACCAGCCCCACATACACAATGGGGACACATACGCAGTGGGGACACTGTCCCCATACCCTTCATGGGGCATTGACCTCACATGCACAATGGGAACATCAACCCCATGCTCTTGATGGGGATGCCAGCCTCAGACACCTGAAGGCACTGTCCCCATGCATGCAATGGGGACACCAGTCCCATGCACTTCATAGCACACTGACCCCACATGCACACTGGGGACACCAACCCCAGACACCCAAAGGCACCATCCCCATGTACACAACGGGGACACCAACCCCAGACACCCAAAGGCACCATCCCCATGTACACAACGGGGACACCAACCCCAGACACCCAAAGGCACCATCCCCATGTACACAATGGGGACACCAACCCCAGACACCCAAAGGCACCATCCCCATGTACACAACGGGGACACCAACCCCAGACACCCAAAGGCACCATCCCCATGTACACAACGGGGACACCAACCCCAGACACCCAAAGGCACCATCCCCATGTACACAACGGGGACACCAACCCCAGACACCCAAAGGCACCATCCCCATGTACACAATGGGGACACCAACCCCAGACACCCAAAGGCACCATCCCCACGCGTACGACAGGGACACCAACACATGCATGACAGGGGCATCACCCTGGCTTCACCAGCTGCATCCCTGGCACCGCCAGACCGAAACAGGGGTCCTTGGGGCTGAGGGTTTGGGAGCAGCCCCAAGGGGGGAGGCAGGAGGGGGGCCATTATTTGCCTGTTCGTTTGCTTATGGCCTCGACGAGGCTGGAGGGGAAGTAGCCGACGCGGTCGTTGCCGGTCCGGTTGTCGTGGATGCAGCCCTTCCAGCGCCCGTCCGCGTGCTGCTCCAGCACCTGCAGGCAGGGGCAGGGTCAGAGGCTGGTGACACGAGCAGGGCCCCCCCCAGGCCCCCCCAGCTGCACTCACGGTGATGACATCCCCGGCTTTCACGTTGAGGCTGGTCAGGTCGTAGTTGTTGCAATAGTCCTTGACGGCCCGGACCTGCAGAGCAGCGGAGGCATCTGTGGGGACAGAGTGGGAGTGTTGCTGGTCATCCAGTCCTGCCACAGGGGCTGTCATCCCCAGCCTGGCACCACCCCAGTGCTACCATCACCATCCAGACCCCGCCCTGGCCCCCCCTACCCCGCAGCATCTGCTTGATCTCCTTGCTGGCCTGGCTGGTGGTGAACTGGTTGACGATGTCGAGAGCTGTCTGGTTGTAGGTGTTCCTGACATGGGCGTTGATCCCGCTCTGCAACGGCATGGAGAGGGCTTGGGAGGAGACTGCCCCCCCTCCCTGCCACCCCCTGGGACTCCATGGCCACCCCTAGACCAGAGGGCACAGCTCACTGCCTTGGCGTGTCCCTCCTGAGACCCTCACCCCCATGGAGAGGCTCTGCAGCCCCCGGCTGTGGGTTCTCCCCCTTTTTCCTTAGCCCCTGCCCTGGGCTGGGGGTTGTTGAGGGGTGTCGGGGGTGTCCTTACATCCAGCAGCAGCC
>NW_009954113.1:1221300-1222702 GCF_000747805.2 Chaetura pelagica | reverse complement strand
CCCCCCCGGGTGCCCCCACCGTATGATGTCGATGTGGCCGTTCTTGGCGGCAGGGTGCAGGGGGCTGGTGCCATTGGGGTCCGTGGTGTCCCCCGGCTTGGGCTCCAGCAGCGCCGCACACATGTTGCTGTTCAGGAGCAGTTGGACCACCTGGCTCAGCAAACACAGACGGAGCCGGGCCCCCTCTCACTCTCCTCACCCCCTGTGCAGCCCCCCACAGCAATGGCACCATGGGTCCCCACTGCCACCCCTCCCTGGGGCTGCCCTGTGCCCCCCAGGCTGCTCCTGCACCCTCAGGGACCCCGATCCCCTCTCCCTCTCCTCCCCCCCTGTGCAGCCCCCCACAGCAATGGCACCATGGGTCCCCACTGCCACCCCTCCCTGGGGCTGCCCTGTGCCCCCCAGGCTGCTCCTGCACCCTCAGGGACCCCGATCCCCTCTCACTCTCCCTCTCAGGGGTCCCAGCACTGCAAGGACTTACCCCAACCCGGCCAAACTCGCACGCCAGGTCTAGGGGAGTCTTGCCTGAATTGTCCATGATGCAGGGGTTGGACTGGTGCTGCAAGAGCATCTCGGACTATGGAGGAGAGAGAGCCCAGCTCAGTTAGGGCAGGGAGGATGGCACGGCCCCCCACTCTGCCACTGCTGGCCCCACCGTACCACGTCGTAGTGCCCGTGCTGTGCTGCCAGGTGCAGGGGGATCTGGCCCTCATCTGATGGGATGTTCACAGAGGAACCTGCTTTCAGCACCATTTTCATGGGCTCCTTCTTGCCTTGCCAAGCAGCATAGTGCAGGGGCCGCATGCCTGTGGGTGGGCAAGACAGGCACCGTCAGCCCCCGGCAAGCCAACAGACCTGGCTTGAGCCTGCAGAGGGCTGGGCGTCATAGCCAGGACCCCAAAACTTGCCTTTGTTGTCCTTGATGTCCACGGCAGCCTGTGCCTCCAGCAGCAGCGAGATGAGCTCCGTGTTGCCGTTGAGCGCCGCATGGTGCAGAGCCGAGAACCTGGGGAGCAGCCACCGTGTCAGGGGTCCTGTGCCCTTGTCCCCTCTGCAGCCCTGCCAGCCTCTGCCCATCAGCATAGCCTTGAGCCTGCACCCAACACAGGGAGCCCATTCTCCCTGTTCCAGCCCCCTGCGTGCAGGTGTCCCTGGCAAACCTCACCTCTGTGTCCCTCTGTGGCACCCGGGGAAAATGCTGCTGCAGGGAGCAACTGTGGCCAAGCCAGGAGCTGAGCCAGGAGTGGCCACATCCCGGAGCACAAAAGAGCCAGAGGCTGGGATGTGCTGGATGGCAGAGGTGCCCCTGCCTGGTACTGGGCCTTGCCATGGGGTGAGGAAAGCCCCCAGCCCCGCCGTGCCACACGTCACTCTGTTTTCCCCGGGAACAGCCAAAGCAGGA
>NW_009954113.1:1216554-1220124 GCF_000747805.2 Chaetura pelagica | reverse complement strand
AGGTAGGTCCCCGCAGCCGCCCTGCACACGCGCTCACGCACAGACACACCTGCCTGCACCCCCAGACGCCCCTGCATGCACACATGTGCTGGGCACCAGGGGTGCCCGCTGCCACCGCCCTGCTACCATGGCCCTGCCCAGTGCAGGGGACAAGGAGGGACCCAGCTGCTGCAGCCGTGCATCCCTAGGGGTGCCCTCTCATTCCTGACCCCATCCAACCCCTCTGCTCACGTGCCATCCTGCTGGCCACAGCTGAGCCATCCCGGGGACCACCTGGCATTGCCCAGCATCCCTGTCTTGCCACCCCAGTCAGGGGGGACACAGGGCAGGGGGGCTGGGGGGCAGAGGAGGTGGCTGCTGCCCAGCCCTGCAGGCATTGCTGCCTGCTCCCACTGCAGTCCCCAGCTCTTCAGGGCTCTGGTGCCCTTCCTGCACCTAGTTAGCTTAATTAGCGGGTGCTGAACCTGCAGTCCCTGTCCCTGCTCCCCTCCACTGGTTGGATGCCAGCAGCACCAGCGGAGCCCCCAGCTGGAATAGGCTGGGAGACGTGGGGCATGGCCAGCACCCCAGGGCACACGTACCCCTGCCCATGCCCCCCCACCTGCACATCCAGGTGCAGGGCTCTCCCTTACCCGTCCGTGTCCTGGAAGTTGACGTTGACTTTCTTGGCCGATCCAAGGAGCTCTGGGGGGAAGGAAGGGGACAATGTATCAGCATGGCAGGAACCTGGGGTGTGCCAGGTTTCCCTCCCCACCGAGGTTTTGGCTTCCTACAGCTCTGCAGCCTGGGGGTCTCAGGGCAGGGGGCTCAGCACGCTCCACCAGGACCCCCACCCCTGCCTGTGTGGGAAAATAAACCTCAGCAGGGCAATCCAATTAGCACCACAAAGAACGACGAAGCCAGATTTACATAAGATTTAACCGAAAAATGCCAGTCAGGCTTTGCAGTGAGCACTCTCTTCCTCACAGCTCCCAGGGAAGAGCCAGAGCAGGAGGAAGAGGAGGGTGGTTGCAGCACAACAGCCAGGGCTGGGGATCCACAGCAGCCCCTGTGCCCACTGCAGCCTGCAGGAGATAACTCAAAGTGTGCTATTCAATTATTCAGCACAAATGGGGCATGGGGAGTATCAGGAAGGGTGGCTGTGCCTGGCACTGACATCCAGGTGTGGGGAGCAGAGCTGGGCTGGGCCGCCCCTGCACCACAGGGTCCTCAGGGTGGAGAAGACCAGGGCACCACAGAGTCCCCAAGGGGCAGAGAGGACCAGGGCACCACGGGGTCCTTACAGCCAGCCTCACTCACCCTCCTTAGAATCATAGAATCATTAAGGTTGCATAGGACCTTAAAGATCATCAAGCTCCAACCCCCCTGTCATAAGCAGGGAACTCTACCACTAGGTCGGATTGCACAAAATCTCATCCAACCTGGCCTTAAAAACCTCCAGATACGGGGCATCAACAACCTCCCGGGGCAATCCATTCCACTTCCTCACCAACCTTATAGTGAAGAATTTCTTCCTAATATCTAACCTAAATCCCCCCTCTCTCTCATTACCCCTTGTCCTATCACTATCTTCAAACTTTCCAGCAAAGCAAATGCCAACAGCCCGACCCCACACGACAGGGTGCCCTTGGCAGCCCCCCTTGCCCTGGCAGCCCATACACACATTAACAATTAACCATCTAACACATTAACAAACCACCCAGGCAGCAAATGCCCACCAGGAAATCCAGACCCCAGGAGCAGCTCCCTGCATCCCATCCCCACTGCAGCATCCCCAGGAAGGGTCAGGCAGTGCTGGGGGGTAAAACCCCCTGTTGCTGGGAGCGATGGCAGTGGAAGGGGCCGAGCAGGTCCCTGCCAGCCCCAAGCTGTCGCCAGGCTCCCCAACAAAGGTGCCATTCAGTCCCAGTGGAGAGGAGCCCAGCGCTGCTTCCGCTGCAGCTCCCAGGAGAAGGGGGCCGAGCCGTCCCCCCCGGGATGCAAACAGCGGGCAGACAAAAGCTGCCCAGGGGCGCGGGGGTGGCACCGTGCCCGGCACTGGCTCCAACCTCCGGCCCCGAGACGGGCCCCGCTCCGGCTAACGGGTCCTCGGGGACGATGGACGGATGTCAGCAGGTCTGCAGTACTCGGCCTTTCCCACGGGCTGCTCCCAGCGAGGGGGTGGGACGGGGTAATATCCAGGGATCCACGTCGCGGGGGCCGTTGGTGTCACCATTGCACCCCATGTTATTGGTCCCTGGATCTGCTCTGGCACCGGCCAAACCGGCATCATCCGAACACACCGTAGGGGCAAATCTCTCCTCTCTGCACCTGCAGGACAGGCTGCGGCTGCCAAAATCTCTTTAGCACTTCTATCAGCGCCGGTGCCAAGTGCTTAGTCAGTGATTTCCAGCCATGCAGCGGTTTGACTTTCCTTACAGCCCTGCCAGCAGCCACAACCTGCCCAGTGGCCGTGCCGGGCTGCAGCGAGCTCAGGGCCTGGCATGGCTGGGAGGGCTGTTGGGAGAAGGTTTTTAGATGCAGCATGGGTCTGATGAGGAGCAGCCAGGTGGTGCTGGGGCGTAGCACCCCAGGGTGCCACCAGCTGCCCAGCAGCACGGCGAGGTGTGGATGGTGGCACAGTGACTGGCACCCCCACAGAGCCAGGCCAAGGCCACCATTGGCACTGATGAAGAATCAACCCCATGCCTGCACCAGCACTGAGCTCCTCAGGGAACACTGGCTTTGCCTTGGCAGTGCAGTGCTGGCAACAACCGGCACCACCAAATCTCCTGAGGGACCACGAGCAAGAACTCATTCCCTGGTCCTACAGCCCAGTAATTAAGTCCCTTCTGTAATGAAGTGGTGTGCTTGCCTGGCACGGCACCAGCAGCCTGGCACCGGGGCGTCAGAGCTGTGCTGAAAGCAGCACGGCCCTGTTGCAGCTGGGCACTCGGGCTTCCTGGGGCAGGATGAGCACTCCGGCACGATGCCATGTCTGCAGCCAGGACATCCTGGCCCCACTGCCATCATGTGGGACCTGCAGCCTGTCCAGGGTCAGTGAGACACGGGAGAGCTTGTTAATGGCTGGGGAGCACAAGGGAAACTCCTCCACCAAGGAGGGGGAGGGAAGGGAGCCGAGAGCCCTGTCAGTTAACAATACCGGCCACAAAAGGAGCCGGGCATGATGGAAAGGAGAGCAGGGCTCCTGCACGGCCCCAGCTGGAGGGGTGACAGGGGGCAATGAGCACCCCTGAGCACCCCTGAACTTGGCCTTGCCGGGGCCATTGGGAAGATGCTGCAGCACAGAAGGACGTGGCACTCCCGGTGCTGGCGCCCGTTCTCAGACCACCCGAGCCCCACCAATTCCCTCGGGACACCCCGATGCCCCTTCTTTGCTCCCCACAGGCTGCTCAGGTGATGATTATGGCACATAAGTGCATTCTTGCATCCCAGCCCCACAGCGTTCAGAGCACCTTGCACCCCACGGGCATCCTGAGGGGTCAGGATGGGAAAGGGTCGGGCAGGACCACCGGGAAAGGGGGACGTACCGCGCTGCGGGATCCAGCGAGCCCCCCCGCACCGGGAGCC
>NW_009954113.1:1213603-1215794 GCF_000747805.2 Chaetura pelagica | reverse complement strand
CCCCCCGGCCCCCACAGGCTGGATGACACCGAGTAGCCCCGGGGAAAACATTCACAACAAAGCCCAGCGCCTCTTTCGGGGGAGGAGGGGAGGGCCCTGCAGCGGCATCGCCGTGAGCTGCCGGATAAAGGAAGCATCCAAAATAGCTGCTCTTAATTATATCCCTGCTGACGAGTGCCACGCAAACAACGGCACCGCAAGGGCTCGCTGCACGCGGAGCCCTGGCAGCACGGGGCTTATTCCTCACAGCGGGGACAGGGTCCACGGCGTGGGGACCCCACAGAGGTGGCTGGAGCAGCCCTGGTGAGGATGGGGACGCCGGGGAGCCCGTTCTCGCTGCTGTCAGACAGGGAAAGGCTCGTAACTCCTGCAGCCAAGGTCATGTCAAGCGCCGAGGCCGGCGCGATGTTCTGATGCTAATGAAGCCGTTATCATCTTCTGATCGATTCTGACTGTATAAATAATGCACCGGGAAGCTCCAGGGCTGCTGGGCCATGTGGGAAGGGATGGCCTGGGGCAAAGAGATGGCAGGATCCATTGCAGCCCTGTGTTCACAGCTGGATAACTACTGCCTAGCACAGCTGGATACCCCAGTGCCCATCACAGCGGGACACCCACCAGCTGGACGGCCAGTGCCCATCACAGCTGGATAACAACTGCCCACCACAGCAAGACAAGCCAGTGTGCACCACAACTGGACACCCATCACAGCTGGACACACTGCTCACCACAACTGGACACCACAGTACCAAACACAGCTGGACACTCATTCCAATCATATCTGGACACCCCATCACATCTGTACATCCACAGCTGGGTGTGCCAGTGCCCATCACAGCTGGACACCCACCAGCTGGACAGCCAGTGCCCACCACAGCTAGGTACCAGCTGCCCATCACAGCTGGATACCTCAGTGCCCACAACAGCTGGATAACAACTGTCCACCAGAGCTGGACACCCCTTCCCATCACAGCTGGCAACCCACAGCTGGGTGCCCTGGTGCCCATCACAAGCCATTCCCCAAATCCCAGGGCACTTTTTGGGGGATGCTGTCCCCGTGGCCCACGCACCTGCTGGCCTCTGGCTGCCCAGCCCTCGTGCATGGAGCCTTCCTCAGGGATGGAGCAATCTGCACTTCAGAATCAATAGGCTGTGGCAGCCTGAGTCACGGTGCTGCAGCAGCACAGGGCTGTCCCCCGGGGCCGGGATGAAATAACTTAAATGCAGCTTCCAAGAGGCAGCCAGGACTCCTCTGTGATTCTATTTATTTATTTATTTAATAAGGGAAACCTTTCATTCCAAGGAGTATGAGGAGCTGACCCTGGGGGCTGCCAGGGCAGGCGAGGATGAGGGATGTGGATGCACCCAAAGCAGACCCACTGAAAACATGGGGCTGGAGCCAGCCAGGGCACCCAGCAGCCCACGGTGCCCATCAGTGCCATGTTGGTACGGTGGGACTTGCCAGCAGCCACCGTGAGCACCCCCAGCCATATCCTCACCTGACCTTTGCTGTGTGGTGCTGTGGAGCCCAACCGAGCCAGTCACCCTTGGTGTTGGATCAGCAGGATCCCCCTGAGCAGCTCCCCAGCACTGCAGGGCCACCCCCAGCCCCGGTGTGGGGCTCAGCCATGCACAGCCCTCTGGCTCTGCAGGGCTCGTGTCTCCCCACCCGTTCGTTTCCCAGCAGAGCCGGCACCAGCATCCTGAGTGTCTGAGCAGAGGCTGCCCAGGACAAGGGATAGAGGATCCTCATTCACATAACAACCTGTTTCACCTCCCCCCAGCCCTCCTGCACGTGCCAGTGTGCCGTGGCTACCCACCCACCCTCTCTCTACATCACAGTGGCTTTCCCAGTGGTGCCCGTGGGCAGACGGGCACGGTGATGGGCAGCTCAGTGATGCTGTGCCCACTGCCAGAGCAGAGGGGCAGCACACGGATGTGCAGCCAGGTGAAGCTGTGCAGCTGCCCTGGAAGCAATCCCGTGCAACTGGCTCCTGGTGAACCTGCTGGAGCAGGGGGCCGATGGACTCCAGAGGTCACTTCCAACCCCCACCATGCCGTGGGTCTATGATACCCTGCGTCCTGGGAGCCCTGGCAGTGCTGGAGGGGAAGAGCAGGGATCACAGGACCTGTGCTGGGGGGAAGCAGGCAGGGGCAGGGCTGGGGCTCAGCCAGAGTCCTCACCCGCCGG
>NW_009954113.1:1211194-1213457 GCF_000747805.2 Chaetura pelagica | reverse complement strand
GCCCGGAGCCCGCGGCAGGCCGGGGAGCAGGCACTGCCGGAGGTGGCCCCGAGCACATGGATGCACAGGGCAGATGCACACGCAGACACACGCGTGCACATGGATGCACCCCGACGCGCACCCAGGAGCACACGGATGCTCTCGGACACGCGCTGGCAGAGCAGTGCTGGTGCAGGGCAGCCGGCCAGCAGCAGGCACGGTGCTGGGAGCAGCAGTGCCCATGGCAGCTGCTGGAGCACCAGCTCCAACCTACTCCATCTCCAGCTGCTGGGAAGTAGGGCACAGAGTGGGGTCCCATCGTCCTTCTGCACCCCAGGGGACCCCAGCCCCACAAGCACCTCAAGCTGCTCAGTTCTCACCAAGCACTGACCTTGCTGGTGAGAGCCAAGGAGACCCAGGCAGGTTCAGCATTCCCTCACCAGTCTGTCTCCCACACCAGCCCAGCACCACCCTTCCCTGGCTGGGTGGCTTGGGCTCTGGCACCACCCGTTCCCACAGCAGGCCAGGGCTGTCAGGCCCTGCCCAGGCCAGCGCTGCGTCCCTGGCTTCCCATTTCTCAGGCTGATTGCTCCTGTCACTGTGGAGCCCAGTGTTAAATACCTCATTTTCTACTCCTGTATTGAGTTGGAAAATACTATTAACATTTCATTACAGATTAAAGATCCCTCTCAGCCCGGCCCAACGAGCCAGCCTGCCAGCAGGCTCACTCCTGCCCCAGGCAGGCTGCACCAGTCACCATCTCTCTGGGAAGAGGGGACAGGGAGGGCAAGTCCCACGTGCCCCAGCTGCAGAATGGGACAGAAACCCTGGACAGGGGGACAACAGCACTGCAGGCTGGCTCAGCAACCAGCTCCACATGGCCTGTCCTCACAGCACGTTTGGCCACAGCTGGGGCAAAAAGAGGTGATGGAGCAGCAGTGTTGGTGCAGGCTGGCACAAGCCTGAGTGCTCCCAAGTGGATTTTGCTTCCCAACACCTTTCTGTTGCATGTGGGAGCCTGGCCTGGCAGTAACACCATCAGCCACTAAAAACCAGCAGATGAGTTCAACACTCCACGGACCGTGTCTGGACACCAGAGAAAGGCACCTCTATCCGCCTGCTGGCGCGGGCAGCACACAGCAGCTTCACGGCCGTGTCCAGCCCCAGCTCTTTGTGGCAGCCAGTGGTGCCCAGTCCTGGTACATCAGCACATAACTCCTGGCACACACTGCTCCCTCACCAGCACCAGGATGGAGACCACCCCAGCAAACACGTGCAGGAACCGCTTACCCCACAGCTGGGTAAGTCCCTGCACCCCTCACAGCGACCCCGCAGCTCCCACCAGCCACATGCCAACATTCACCACAGCACAGTGCCATGCAGCCACCACCCGTGGGCATCACTGCCACAGGGCACAGCAGCTGGAAAAGGGGTAACTGGTATCAAGACAGGTGAACTGGGGAGAAATTCCAGGCCAGTGAGGGAGCCTTGAGCTGGGAGTGGAGCCACCAGCCCATGGCCCTGCTGCTCCTTGGTGCTGGTGGCCACAGCCCTGAGTCCTCTGCAGCATCCCTGGGTGGCCAGGGACGCCATGGCTGGTCCCTGCGCTGGGGCAGCAGGGGGGCAGAGGAGGGTTTGCATCTACAGCTCTGGCCCAGCTGGAGAGAGAGGCAAGGAAATGTAAAATAAAAGCATATCACCCCAGACTGAGTAGTAATCCCCCTCTGGAAGGAAACTTGGCACACGCCAGCATGTGCCCGCCTGCCAACTCCTGCTGGGAGCAAGGTTTCACACACAGGCTAGAAACCCCACGAGGGAGTTCATAAGGGACCTGCTGACACATCGTCACGCATGGCAGCAGCAGGAGCTGCTCATCCCAACCAATATCCCAAACAGGCCTCAGGTCCCACGCCTGGGACATGGCTGGGCTGCACACCAGCATTACCCGGCACCAGCACTGCCCTGCAAGCACTCCTTGATGTTTCACCCCTTAGTCTGTACCAAAGGGACCAGGGGAAGCCATGAAAGCAGTGCCTGGACACAGGACAGGGGGTGCATGGGGGGCTCAGCACCTCTTTGCAGCCCCACAGCTTGGCTGAGCCACCACAGGATCTGGCCCCACAGCCCCTTCCTCCCACTCCAGACATCCTGCCTGGCACTGGTGGCTCCAGAGGCTGGTGGCACTGGGGGTCTCCAGTGAACAGCCCCCTGTCCCTCCTGCCCGGGCTTCCCCTGCAGCAAAGAGGGGGCTGCCCCAGCACTTGTGGCCAGGGAGGGGCAGCAA
>NW_009954113.1:1207660-1210804 GCF_000747805.2 Chaetura pelagica | reverse complement strand
ATTAAGGGTGGCTGCTGCACAAGGAAGTTTCTTGCTTTAGCAGAGGGCCAGGGGAAACCAGGCAGCTCCAGCAGCTGCTGGCCACCCGTGCCCTGGGCACTGCACCACAATTGGATTTGCAGCTGCCCTGCCTTTTACTGCATGGAAATTGAATTGTAAAATGTCAAAGACATTTCCTAACTGCGCCATATTAGCCTGGTTTTATTAAATACTGTTATCAGAGATTATTAATGCAATCAAATGCAGGCAAAAAAACCCAGAATTAACTGGCCACTGCACAGGAGGACAAGCTGGAGTGAAGCTGGCAAGGCCCTGTCCAGGGACCCCATGTCCCCGAGGGGTCTGGCTCCTGCCTCCCACTGCTCCTGCATCCTGGAGTACCGGCAAAGCAGCCATCCCACCCTGGCAGCACTCCAGAGGGTGATGAGCCTGGGGGTGCTCAGTGAGCTTTGGGGTCCCTGCCCTGCTGCCCATGCTGCCTGCACCATGCACGCCCCTCCGAGGAGCTGCCTGGCTCCCGTCCCGGTCTTTTCCAGGTGTTCCAACTGGGGTACCCAGAACTCTGGTGGCACACGAAAACACAAACCCCAGCTGCAGCCCTGGGGGACCAGGGTGGCACCACGGGCCAGGCACGGGGCGGGTGGTGCAGCCGCACGGGACACCACGGGGCCACAAGCACGGGTGTCTCCTTTGCCACACGAAGCCACCACACACACAGAAGCACTTTGCAAAGCCCCTCAGCCCCGTGGGAGGAGAAGCCGGGACAGAGGGGCCCAGCCCTCAGCTCAAGGTCCCTCCTGTGGGTGCCACGCAGGAGCAGTTTCCAAAGCTACCAGTGACACCGTCTCGCAGGGAAGGAGCCAGTTCTGTCCAACACACCATGGCCAAGGAACCGCGGCTTTCCCGTGCGGATCAGCACAGCCCTGTCTCCGGCTGCACAAAGCTCCGGGTGTCCCGGGTGGGGACCATGTGGCAGGCACCGACCTCACTGGGGATGCCCCGGGACCCAGTCCTGTCCCACGGTGTCCGAGCTGGGAAGCGGAGGGGAAAACGCCAAGTCACTACAATTCTTCGAGGTAGCACCCGGGAGGAGGGGACAGGGAGGGAAACAGTTTGCTGCCAAATCTCTGCATCTGATTTGCGTAACTTTCAGACAACCTCATCAATTATGGATGCCCGGGCAGTGAGCCCCGAGCGCTGCGGCCGCCCGGGCCCCACAAACTCGTACTCCACATGCTAAATCGGGCCCCACGTTGCCATAGCAACCCGTGTTAATTCACACAGGGATTTTTAAAATCTCATTTCTTAAACCCCCCCATGAATAGGATATTATCCAGATAACAGAGCTAAGTTCCAAATCTTCCTGGTGCGGCGCAGCACGGGGAGTGCCAGAGGCACGTGTGGGACCGGGGGATGTGAGGGCACCACAGCACAGGGACAGGCCCTGCTCGATGCTCTCCCACCCTGTGCTGCTCCTCCAGCCCTGCTGCTGCGAGCAGAGTTGCTCACACACCCCAGGCCAGAAGCATGGCATCCACTGCCAGGTCCCACGGGGAAATGGCTCTGGATCAGCCCGGCACCAGTGGGTTTAGCAGAGCTGGGGACAGGGCATGGAGCAAGCACCAGGCCCACAGTGGGAATCTCCCCAACACCAACCTGGACAGACGCTGCATGTCCCTTGTCCCTCACCCATGAGCCTGTCACCAGGAGCACCGGCAGCTCCCGTGGCCATCCCACCCAGCAGTGCCCAGCAGCCAGAGGGTTCTGCAGAGGGAGAGCAGCTGGGGTGGGAGATGCAGCAGAGCAGGGCTGGGAAGGAGCGGGATGAAGGAGGAGGTGGTGGCACTCAGGCCGTTGCCACAGCAACACCAGCTGTGAGCCCGGGGACAGGAGAGGGGTGTGGGGGGGGACAGCATTGGGCACAGGCCAGGCATCATCATCCCAGTCTCCACATCCTGCAAGATACGGAAGCAGCAACACCTGGAGTAGGTTGGGATGAGGGGGACTCTGAGCTGAAGCCCCTTCACTTCCCACACAGGCCCTCAGCAGCAACAACGATTGTACTGGGAACACCATGCTGGCCTTGCACAGTACCAAGACATGGGGGCCACCTGATTAGCCCTGCACAGCACCTGGGACACCACACCAGCCCTGTGTGACACCAGGACCCTGTGGGCACCGCGCTGGTCCTGCACAGCACAGGGGACATGCTGGATGCTGCTCTAGCCTTGCACTACAGCAGGGCTATGGGGGTGGCATGCCAGCCCTGCTTGGCACCAGGACACAGGGGACACCACGCTGGCTCTGGTCAGCCAGGAACAGCCCTGCACAACCTGGGACAGGGACACAGCACCAGCCCTGCACAACTCCAGGGATATAGGGGTGCTCATGGGGTGCTGGCCTGGGAGGGAGGGATGGGGGTGCAGTGGCAAATGGGCTGTGTGCCCAGTGACCCAGTGCCATGCATGTGCTCCCCGTGGTCCCTGTCCATGGCCAGGGACGGTTCCCAGCCCTCCCGGGTGGGCTCCACGCACCAGGCCTGGAAACTGCAGCTGCATCAGCACCATGAATAATTCAGTCCCGGGCGGAACGCCTCAACGGAGCGGCTAAATCATAGCCAGAGCAGATCCTCGCGGAGCTACACACACGGACACACATGTACAGACACACATCCGCCCCCGCAGCCGCACGCCCAGACACACGCACACGGGTGCACCCACGGAGACGTGCAAACCCCGCCGCAGAGACGCGCCCGGGGAGAAACCCGCGGAGCAGCTCCAGCCACCCCCGGACCGAGAAACACCAGCACAGCCCAGCCAAGCTCACATATGCCAGGGTGCACCCCGCCACGCAAACACAGACACGCACCCAAACACAGGCACACACGCACAGCCCGCACGCACGCACACGCTCACAGACACATGCAGATGTGTGCGGGCACCGGCAGCTCCCCAGCACACACGCAAGGTCTGTGAACACAAGCTCCAGGCACACGCAGATGCCCCCAGCTCTGCCCGGCCTGCCCGGGCTCACACCCCCCTGCCCGTGCCCCTGCCGAGCCTCCCGGTGCACCGGCGCAGTTCCCGGGGGCACGGGAGCTGCTCCCGCCCGCAGGGGCAGGGCAGCCCGGCCGGGCACCCGCCG
>NW_009954113.1:1205725-1206929 GCF_000747805.2 Chaetura pelagica | reverse complement strand
CGCCGCACAGCTGGAGCGTATAACGAGCTGGCGGGGTCTCAGCGGTCCCGGCAGCTGCGGGGGGAGAAAGAGGAGCGAGGCTGATGGGGGAGGGTCCCCGAGGCGGCCGTGCCCCCTCCGGGAGAGAGGAGCTGAGGCTGGGGGCTGCAGCCGGGCCCAGCAGACCCCCACCCAGGGGACCCCGGTGTCTGTCACTGGTCCTTATTCCGCCTCTCTGGCCCTCCCAGTCACCGACCGCCTGCCTGCGGTGGCTGGTAAGGGGAGCCAGAAGCCCTTATTACTGCCTAATTTTCCACTTTTGTCGCCGCAATGGCCGGTGACATTTGCTCCCTTCCACTTTTTTTATGGCTGAAAAGCCCGAGGCACTAAGGGTGTGGATGGAGGGTGCCCGGCTCTGCTGGTGCCCGCTCAGTGCAGAGCGAGGCCATCGCCAGCACAAATCACACCCCGATTTCTGCTCGCCCAGACCAGTTACTGTCTGAAGCCTTGTGGAGGTCCTAGCTCTGGCAAACCAGTTTTGGGGCACATCGGTCCAGAAGGCTGGTAGCCAACTGGCCAATACAGCACTGGTCACTGCAGAGCAGGCAGCTGCGTGGGGATGGGCTGCTGCAGACCCGGTGAGGACCTGTGGCACAGGGAAAAGTGGAGGGAACCGAGCAAACTCCAGACAGCCATGAATCAATCTCCTTGTGATGCCCTGCTTCCCACCCTGTGCTGGCGCGTGTCCCATGTGCTGGAGCCCAAGGATGCCCTCTGCAGCTCTCAACTCCCTCCACAGTCCCCCACAGCTTTCTCCGCAGCCACCAGTTCCAGGCCGGCCCCCCCTCGGTGACTGCAGGGTCCATCTCCTCTCCCCACTCCCAGTTTCCAATCCAGGACATTTGGGTTGCCAGCGTGAAACGCCGTCTAATCTGCCCTCTAATCCCGCAGCCTGGCCGTGTGCGGCTGCATGGGGGGCCTGAGCTGCTGCGGATCCCCCCCGGCTGGGGCTCAGGGCTGGGGGCTGGGGCTTTGCACTCGCCTGGGGGCCCAGGCGGGTCGGGGGCTTCCCTTACATCTGCCACCACTTCATAACAAATGAAGCTCCTCAACAAAGGTCCCTTTGTGCCCCGCAGCTCTCTCCTGCCAGGCTCCCAGTGCCAGCACCCAGGGACCCAGCACACACACACGGGACGGGGCAACCCCTGCCCCGACGGCCCCGATG
>NW_009954113.1:1201333-1205247 GCF_000747805.2 Chaetura pelagica | reverse complement strand
GCAGCGGCCCCAGCTCCCCCCCCACCCCGCCTGGGCAGGGGGCAGAGCCACAGCCCCCTCCCGCACCCGGCGGCGTCTACGAAAATACTTTATTGCGGGACAGGCAGGAGCTCTCTGTACAAACGGCAGGGATGCAGTCACCAGCACAGATGGAGGATGGTGGCACTCAAAGCCCACCCTTGGGGTGCAGCAGGAGCTGGGGGGGCATTCTGCACACCCCTAGGTCACTTTGGGCCTGGCCTTGAGGCGGATGATGGCCCTGTAGTCCCGCACCAGGTCCCGCAGCTGGTCCAGGTAGGGGTTGACATTCTCCTCCATCCACTCCTCCACTGTGTCAGGGAAGTAGACCCTTTCCAGGTGGGTGCGCAGGTCATGGACAAAGCTCTCCCAGTCCTCATGAAGCCTAGAGGAGAAGGAGAGCAGGGGTTCCAACTCCCTCCTGTTAGGGACCCTGGAGCCAAGCCTGGTACCGCTCCCAGCTCGCAGCCCCACGTACTTCAGCACCTTGCTGCCAAAACTCTCCATGTTTCGGGGGTTGCCAAACTGATGCTTCCGGTGATAGGGGCTGAACCACCCCTTGATGGCACTGGGGAGGCACAAGGGGAGTGGGAGGTTCAGAAGCCACCCAGGGATGGGGACCTGCACACTGGGCATGCCCCCACCCCTGTGAAAACTCTTGTGCTCCAGCCCCATGGCCAAAGGCAGCCCCTCCTGCTCCTCCTGCTGCCCCTTACCTTTCCTCCTCCAGGACTTTGAGGATGCTCTCCTTCAGGTGGCCATTAACTTGCTCAACCATGTGGTAGATCTCTGCACCAGGGAATGCCCCCCTGCCCTCACTGGGAAAAGGGAGGAAGGTGAGAGTCCAACATGTGGGGTGCCCCAGCCATGCTGAGACTCGAGGCTGGGTGAACCCCAGCACCCTGCATAGCTGGAGGGCACCCACCCTCACCACAGGGGGGGCTGGGACCAGGGCACTTGGGCCACTAAACCCCACTCGCTTCCAGTGCATCCCATTGGAGGCGATGGGGGTGGCAGTCCCATGGCTGCCCCTGCCATGGCCAGGCTGTGCCACGCACCATGTGCTCTGCTCCAGCTGCACACTCTGGAACCCCAGTGTGTCCAGAACCTTCCTCTTCATCTCTTCTGTGAAGGCCCCTGGGAAGGGCAAGAAGAAAGGCAGAGGGGCTCGGGCAACCCCACCATCAGGCACTCACCCCTAGCTTCACCTCGCCCCCAAATCTGGGGGAGCTGAAGCCTCCCACCCCCCTCCCAACATCCGCCCCTGCCTGCAGGACGAGGGTCTTGCAGGCAACGGCTGCCCATGGTGGGGGGGACGGGGGACGAGCCGATCCCTGCCGGCTGCTCCAGCACTCACCGTTCACCAGGGTCTGGAGGCAGAGGGCCAGGGAGGGGATGCCGACGGGCAGCAGCTCACAGAGCACTGAGTAGTGATCGTACCTGCAGAGCAGGGCCAGGGCAGGGCAGGGGTCCTGCCATGGGGGCCGGATGGGCAGCAGGGAGGGCAGGGGTCCCACCGCCCCTCACCTCTGCCAGCCAGTGAGGACGATGCCCTGGAAGTGCAGCGGGGCCAGCCGTGGCAGGGCCTCCATCACCTTCAGCCAGCTCAGGTGGTTCTTCAGGTGGTAGCTGAGAGGGGGCCAGGTCTGTGCTGGTCCTGTGGTGCCCTTGAAGGCACTGGCAAACCAGACTGCCCTGAAGCCACTCTCTGCATACTTGGTGAGGAACGGCCCTGCAGCGGGACAGGAGTGAGCTCCCAGTGCCACCATCCCCAGGGGGCTGGGTATGGCCCCCCAGCAGACTGGCATGCTGCCTTACCAATCTGCTCAGCCTCGAAGTCAGGTGCATAGAACCACACCACAGGTGAGACATGCTTTGCTATCCCAGACTCTGTGGGGAAAGCAGGGATGGGGATGTGGACACTGGTGCCAGTGGCAGGAGGATGCCCAGAGCACCTCATGCTGCCCTGAGACACGTCATCACAGGCCAGACACGGTGTCCTGCCAGGCATTGGACACTGCCTGCCATGGTGACCACGTGCATGGGCATTGCCAAGACCCCCAGCTCAGGTGCCACCTTTCCCATCCTCTCACCCCGCAGGGCTCCCACGCTGATTTTCCGCAGCATGTCGTCCCACATGAGCACCCGCAGCCCCCAGTACTGCGCGGAGATGAAACCCAGCACCTCCTTGACATGCTTCAGATAGATAGTCCCTGTGTCCCCCTTGTTGCGGCTCATCCAGTTCTTGGAGTCCAGCCCCTCCCCGAGATGGAAAACCTGGATTTGGGAGAAAGGAAAGGGATGCTCAGCACCCCTGGGAGCATGCCTGGCTCCTGGGGTGAGGGCTGGGGTCCCTGCAGGGCCCATGGCCCACCTCGTCTGCCCCGATGTGGATCCAGGTGGAGCGCTTGTGCTTCTCCATCACCTGTGACAAGATGCTCTTGAGCAGGACCAGGGTGTCTGGGACATGGGGGTTGAAGCTGTTGGGGAAGCGCTCGACCTCCCGCAGGTGCTGGTACTTCTCGTGCTTGAGGATGAACTGCACAGGAGGAGCCGTCAGGGGCTGGGAACCCTCTGCAATGTGGGCAGAGGAGCGGGACTGGGACCCCCTACCTCCACGTGCCCGAAGGTCTGCACCAGGGGAACCACCTCCAGCTTGTGGAGCTCTGCCAGCTGCTGGATCTGCTCGATGTCTTCCTCACTGGGAGTGCAGGGACAGGCTCAGGGCAGGTGCTGGGGCAGAGCAAGGGGCGCTCCCTGCTCCTCCTCCAACACCCTGCCCATGGGGCCCCAGTCACCCCACACCTGTGTGGACTTTACCACAGGGACACAAATATTGACCCGGCAGGGCAGGGAGCTGGTCTGGTGGCACGGCCTGACACTGACCAGGGTTATCATGGGCATGGGTCCAGGGAAGTCACACCCAGCACACCAGGACCAGCCCCTGCCCAGCTCAGCCCCAGCTCACCTGTAGGCGTACGGGGAGCGGAGGATTTCCAGCTCCCCCTTGAAGGGGAACATGTCCTCGTACTCAATAAGGATGCCGTTGGCTCCCAGCTGGGACAGGAGGGGAAACACCTGCAGGGTGGCAGGGGTGGGCTTGGTTGGTGGGGGTGACATGGTCCCTGGGGGCCGGCGGGGACAGCCAGTGGGGACAGGCAGCAGGTTGGGCCTTGCTCTGCCTCTGTCCCCTCATCACATCTCCCACCAGTCCCCAGCATCCTCACCTGCTCCAGGTAGGAGACCCTGGGGGCAGCTCCTTTGAGATCCAGGTGGACCAGCCTCATCTCAGTGGCACTGACATCCCTGGGGACCTGCTGCCTGGACTCTTGCCTCGGGGCTGTTATCTTTGCCACAGACAGCTCCAGAGCCTGGCTCTGGGGGCCAGTGTCCTGGCCAGTGTCCCCCTTGTCCCCCCAGAACCCGTTGTCCTTGCTGACGTGCTTGTGCAGCTCCAGGGTGAAGCTGAAGGGAGCAGAGCAGGGCTGGGGGTGCTGTGGGGCATGGGGGCACCGGCTGCCCCCAACACCAGGCTGCACAGAGACCCTGGCCCACGCCTGGGGTCCTGCTGTCACCTCACCTGTCACGGAAGAGGAACTTGATGCCAGCCAAGGCCACGAGGAGCAGCACGACGAGGCGCAGGAGGTTCAGCCGGTGGCTGCGCTGGAAGGCCATGCCTGTGGGGCACACACGGGGGTCCGGCAGCACCCCCAGGGACCCTGAGCACAAGTGACCCCCCACAGGCGAGGCCCCACACTGCTGAGCAGGGCAGCACCAGACCCAGAGGAAGGGGACATGGGGAAGACCCCTCCCACCACCCTGGTGCCCGTGTCCCTCCTACCTCCTGTGCCCCAGCACGGGGGCAGGCGGTCGGACCCGCCTCAGCCCCTGCCTGC
>NW_009954113.1:1200130-1201234 GCF_000747805.2 Chaetura pelagica | reverse complement strand
GGGGGGGTCCCCGGCCATGCCAGAGCCCAGCGAGCACAGCACCAGGGGCACTGCCACCGACGGTGACACTGCCACCACTGGGGACACCGCTCCCTCAAGTCCCGGGGAGCCACTGACCTCTGCAACCCCAATGCAGCCCCCCGGGAAAGCACCACAGCGGGGAAAAGCCAAGCCCACCTCATGTCCCCCTGCTCCTGCAGCCCCCTCGGGCCCCTCCTTGCCCACAGCACTGCTCCCAGGCGACAAGGGAGCAGCAGTGACACCTGATGTGCAAGCTGCACATCTCCCATGGCCCCTGTGGCAGGGGGCAGCACAAACCACCCTGGACTCTGCAGGATTTGCCATCATTTCTGCCCTGACCCCTGCCCCCTGCCCTGCCCATCCCCTGCCTGACCCTGGGTGCTCCAGGCAGCTCCAGCAGGGATGTGCCAGCCTGGGAACGGTTCCCAGCAGCCACAGCCAGGACATGGGAGGGGGAGCTCAGTGCCCCCCCGGGCCCGGGGCAGGTGGGCACGGGGAGCCCAGCACCCAGAGAGGCCATGAATATGCAAAGTGCTAGTCATGCTGTCATGGGAACACAGCGCCTGATCGGAACAGGGATAAATATTTCGACAGGTGCTGTCAATCCCAGCAAGCCTGGGCGTTTTTAATATATTTGAGTTTCTCTGAACACAGAACGAGTCTCCAGGGCTCCCTGGCACAGCCCAGGTAAGGGCAGGTGGGACAGACACACTCTGGGGGCTCCGTGTCCCTTGTGCCAGAGGGAGGTGCCTTCACAGAGAAGGCTCAGATGGTGGATGCTGCCCCCCTAACCCAGCATGGCACCCACTACATTTATTGATGTGACATGTTCTGCTGCCAGCCCTTTGGGGACAGCGCTGGCATGGCCACCAGGAGGCTGGGAAGAGCCTGCAGCTTCTCACGACAGCCAGCCTGGCTCAGGGCTCCCAGCTCTCCCAAATCAGCCCAGTCGGGCCCTGCCCCTCACTCACACCCCAAGGGTTTCCCACGGGATGAGCTGCCCCTCGCAAGGGCCCACGGGGCTACCCCCCTGGCCGGGGGCAACTGCCTGGGGAGGACCCCCCGCAGCAGGAAGGGGCTGCG
>NW_009954113.1:1189579-1197054 GCF_000747805.2 Chaetura pelagica | reverse complement strand
GGTGAGCCCACCCCCGCGGCCCCGGCCCCGCCGCGGGCAGGGGGCCGTGGGTCACCCCGCGCCCCTCGTGTCCCCCAGGCTACCAGCACATCCGCATGTACGACCTCAACTCCAACAACCCCAACCCCGTCATTAACTACGACGGCGTCAGCAAGAACATCACCTCCGTGGGCTTCCACGAGGACGGGCGCTGGATGTACACGGGCGGGGAGGACTGCATGGCCCGCATCTGGGACCTGAGGTGGCGGGACCCCCTGCAGCAGCCCCCGGGGCTGGGGGAGCTGGTCACACACTCCCGAACGTGCTCGTTCCTCCCCGTTTCCTTGCAGGTCTCGGAACCTCCAGTGCCAGCGGATTTTCCAGGTGAACGCGCCCATCAACTGCGTCTGCCTGCACCCCAACCAGGTGAGCACCTGTGCCCTCAGCTCGTTTACCAGCCAGGGCCTTTGTGCTGGTTACCTGCGGGGTTTTCCAAAGAGACAGGGCAGTGCTGCGCTGGATCTCTTGTCCCACACTCTTCTGGGGCAATTTATATCCAAGAACACATCCAAGGGGACGCGATGGCAGTGGGGCTGGTGGCACAGGGCAGGCTGGGAGAGCACTGCCAAGAAAAAGCATCTCGGGGCCCACAGCTCCTGTTACCTTTGGGACTTTTGTCAGATTTGCCTGAGGTTTCCCAGTCAGTTCAGCAGCTGTTGAGGAACAAAGGAAGGGCTGGGAAAGGAGCTAAAAGGTGCATTAGAGGGGAGGGCGGGGAAAATCAATACATATCATTGCAGCATTAATAACCTCTCTGGTCCATTTTGTACTTACAGGGCTTCTGGGTTGGGTGCAGACACTGCAGCTCAAGTCTTTTTAAAAAGCTGATTAATAGAAATGCTTCTTACCTTGTGATTTTGCAAAGGTTTAACGTTGCAAATCCTGAATTTCAGACTAGATTTGAGATCAGTTGTTTGGATCAGACTTTAGATAAATGCTGCTGATGCTCCTGTAGGGTTGGTGCTGTGATAACGTGTTATGTTTGAACAAATATTCTTCTTGTGTGTACATCTTACATGTGAAATAATCACTTAGGAAGATGCTGCTGAGCTGGCTTGTGAGCAGACTGCAGTTAACTGAGCCCAGAGGTGGCAGTGTTTATGCAGAAAGCTCCATCACTCTGTAATCCCCTGCTGCAACCACTCTGATCCAGTTATCCCAGAGAGATTTCTCAGGGCCTGGGTAAAGCTGTGGTAGCTTTAGCAATTGCACTTAGAGCTGCTGGGCGGGGGCTTGAGGACTGAGGCGTCGGGAAGACGCTCCTGGGCTGTGCAATCAGCTAAATATATCGAGCCAGGATTGTCTTCCTCAGAAACAGGCCCTTGCTCACAGCACGGAATTAGCTGTGCCTGATGACCTGATCTCCTCTAGGGATCCTGCTAAAGTTCTGGACAGCACAAGCCTGTCGATAAAAGCCCTGGTTTCAGTGAGGGCTGCCAGCATTGTCTTCTGGTCTGAGCACGGGATTGGAGCCAGAACTCCTGCCCTTCAGCTGGCTCTTATCCTTCCCCTGAGAAGCGGGGAGAGAGAGAAAAACCCATTTAGGCTCATGTTTTTCAGCTATCTGTGGATTCTTGAGTGCTTCAGTTGTTCACTGGCCAACTTGCATCTTAATGCCCACTTCTCAGACGTGCTGAAACTCACTTGGCTTCTGTGGCTGCTCTTTGGAGCTGTGGCTCTGCAATGGTTCTAGAGCTCAGGCAGCTACTGCCTGCTCTGGGGTTTGTAAAATTAGCAAACACTTCTGTAAAGGTGAACAACCTTTTTGCAGAGCATTGTGGAGCTCAGTACCTCGCTTGCTCTGGGTATGCAGGGGTGGTCAGCAGGCTGCTGGAGCTCTGGAACAGCACTGCTGGGGAGGGATGGGGCAGAACAAGACCCTGAGGCTCAAAACCAGAGCAAGGCTCCTTGTGCTGCACAGGTGTGGTCTGGGCATCAGCTAGAGGGGTTCTCCTCAGAGCACTGAGGCTGCTGTTTTCTTGCAGGCAGAGCTAATTGTGGGTGATCAGAGTGGGGCCATTCACATCTGGGACCTGAAGACAGACCACAATGAGCAGCTGATTCCAGAGCCTGAAGTCTCCGTGAATTCCGTTCACATTGACCCCGATGCCAGTTACATGGCAGCTGTCAACAGCTCGGTGAGCTCTGGGGGCCTCAGCCATGGGTGGGACTGGTGGGGCTGTGGGGGCTGCTGGGCTGTGCCTGCTGTGGGCAGAGGCAGCTGCTCTGCACACCCCAGCATTGCTGGGACCAGAGGCTGCTCTGGCTGGGTGACCACCAGCCTGGGCACAGATCCTTCTGTCTCACCACAGGGAAATTGCTACGTGTGGAACCTGACGGGTGGCATTGGAGAGGAGGTGACCCAGCTGATCCCCAAGACCAAGATCCCAGCGCACAACCGCTACGCCCTTCAGTGCAAGTTCAGTCCCGACTCCACGTGAGTGCCTGTCAGCCACAACCTACCTGTCCTGGGAACAGGCAGCCCTTCCTGGGTAGGCAGAGGCCAGCTGTGCCTCCAGCTGTTGGCTGATGCGGGTTCACGCTGCCCTCCAGGGAGGAGTGGGAAGGAGGCACAGGACACGCTGGGAATGGGTTGCTGGCAGCAGCATCCCAGCCTTGCGCTCCATGGTCTCAGCAAGCTTTGCAGCCATGAACTGTAGCTGGGATCAAATTGCTGATCACTGGGAGCAAAGTGGTGACCTTGGTGTGCTCCTTCACTGAGTTTGTTCTGCTCGAATCTCAGGTGATGCAGGTGTCAAGAAATCTGGTTACAGTCAGCACAGGTCTCCAGTTCATGCCTGTTCCAGGCCCACAGTCTTCAGGCCCTTTGGCACATGGTGTGACTCATGGGGTTGACCTTGCCTCTCTCTTCTTTGCAGGCTTTTGGCTACATGTTCTGCAGATCAGACCTGTAAGATCTGGAGGACTTCAAACTTCTCTTTGATGACAGAGCTGAGCATCAAGAGCAATAACCCAGGGGAAACGTCTCGGGGCTGGATGTGGGACTGCGCCTTCTCCGGGGACTCCCAGTACATTGTCACAGGTGAGGTGCTGCTGTGCTCCTACCCTGGCCCACAGCTTGGGCTGCACCAGGGCCCTGCACTAGCACAAGACTCAGCAGTTTCTCTAGCTGGGACACTGCCAAGCCCTCATGCAGCACTATGTGAGGAGGGAGCACCCAGCCTTCCACCCGCAGCACAGCTACTCACTCCCTGAAGCATTTTCCCTGTGCTGCAGAACAGCAGCTGTTTAGACTGCAGAGATGATCTCCATGTGTGCAACAGGTTTGCTGGGACCAGTGGCTGCTTTGGCTGGGTGACCACCAGCCTGGGCACAGATCCTTCTGTCTCACCACAGGGAAATTGCTACGTGTGGAACCTGACGGGTGGCATTGGAGAGGAGGTGACCCAGCTGATCCCCAAGACCAAGATCCCAGCGCACAACCGCTACGCCCTTCAGTGCAAGTTCAGTCCCGACTCCACGTGAGTGCCTGTCAGCCACAACCTACCTGTCCTGGGAACAGGCAGCCCTTCCTGGGTAGGCAGAGGCCAGCTGTGCCTCCAGCTGTTGGCTGATGCGGGTTCACGCTGCCCTCCAGGTCCCCCAGGGAGGAGTGGGAAGGAGGCACAGGACACGCTGGGAATGGGTTGCTGGCAGCAGCATCCCAGCCTTGCGCTCCATGGTCTCAGCAAGCTTTGCAGCCATGAACTGTAGCTGGGATCAAATTGCTGATCACTGGGAGCAAAGTGGTGACCTTGGTGTGCTCCTTCACTGAGTTTGTTCTGCTCGAATCTCAGGTGATGCAGGTGTCAAGAAATCTGGTTACAGTCAGCACAGGTCTCCAGTTCATGCCTGTTCCAGGCCCACAGTCTTCAGGCCCTTTGGCACATGGTGTGACTCATGGGGTTGACCTTGCCTCTCTCTTCTTTGCAGGCTTTTGGCTACATGTTCTGCAGATCAGACCTGTAAGATCTGGAGGACTTCAAACTTCTCTTTGATGACAGAGCTGAGCATCAAGAGCAATAACCCAGGGGAAACGTCTCGGGGCTGGATGTGGGACTGCGCCTTCTCCGGGGACTCCCAGTACATTGTCACAGGTGAGGTGCTGCTGTGCTCCTACCCTGGCCCACAGCTTGGGCTGCACCAGGGCCCTGCACTAGCACAAGACTCAGCAGTTTCTCTAGCTGGGACACTGCCAAGCCCTCATGCAGCACTATGTGAGGAGGGAGCACCCAGCCTTCCACCCGCAGCACAGCTACTCACTCCCTGAAGCATTTTCCCTGTGCTGCAGAACAGCAGCTGTTTAGACTGCAGAGATGATCTCCATGTGTGCAATATTTTGCCTGGGAGCAACGCTGCTTGCAGCCTGATCGTGCCTTCAACACATAGAGGTTGTCATTCCCACAGTAACTTCTCTCCAAAATCATTAAAACCCCACGGAATGCAGAAGTGCTCTGCACAGCCCCCTCACCTGTCACCAACAGCACTAATCCTGGTGTGGAAGGAAGAGGGAAGTCAGCATAACGGGGGGGAAAAAGTATAAAGGCTAATGCAATACATCCCACTCTGTTCCAGCCTCCTCTGACAACCTGGCCCGACTCTGGTGTGTGGAGACAGGGGAGATCAAGCGGGAATACAGTGGGCACCAGAAGGCTGTTGTCTGCCTGGCCTTCAATGACAGCGTGCTGGGATAGCAGCCACCCTGGGAAGAAGAGGATCTGTTTGTTTTCCCTTGTCCTACAGTGGCCCAAGAGACACACATGTAACCATCCCCTCCTCTGAGGGAGAGGGCTGGGTCTCTGGCAGAAGCAGCTGCATCTGCCTGGGGTGGCACCAGGCTCCAGCCCCAGCAGGTCCCTACTGAAGCTTGTGGCCTCCAAGGGAAGCTGCTGGGACTAAAGGAAATGGGAGGGGGAGGCATGGTCCTGCACAGGGGAGCTGGGTGTGCTTCAGCTGGAGGAATCCCTCTGGCATGGCTGCTGACAGCTTCGTGATGTTCTTGTACCACAAAGTGGGAAATAAATAACTAAAACGTCAGCCTTTCTCCATGATGGAGGAGGCTGAGCAAAGAGAGGAAAGGCAGGAGCTGTTTTCTTGTTTTGCAATCCCTTTATTCAGCGTATTTCACAGACTGACTTGGAGAGCTGCACTCGTAAAGCCAACCCCTACAAGTGTCATGCCCTTGTATTGAACAAGGCACTTAACCATGCACAGCAGCTACTCCACATGATTCCTCTAGGCCTGGATCTCTTACTACCTATGGACAAGGCAGTCCTGGAGCTGCAAATGAAGTGTCTGTATGAAGCAGAGTCCTCTTATTGTTCTAAACTCCCCTGAACTGCAGCATGAAATCAGCAGGAAGCTTTTGGAGGATATTGCAGATGTTACCTTTCTTGTTGACATCAGAGGCTTTTCAGGAATCCAGTTCAAGTATGTAGAGCAGTGAGAGGGCATCCACTGCCACAGGACTTACTCAGGGAGGTAATAGAAGCAGATTGAGACACAAATGTTGCTTGGAAAACAGATGTCGATGCAAAGGTAGATCAGGCGCTGCCTCCCTGGACCTGCCAAATAAGCAAGGACAGCAGCAGAGTGAGAGGAATGCTTTGCAGTCCTGCAGAGTCCCTGGGGAGCCAAACAAGTGGGAAGCCTCAGGGAATGACCCTTCTCATTAAAGCTGCAGTTAAGACAGAACTGAATTCAAGCTCTGCCAGCTGCATCTGGTGAAGACAAAAGTGACCCATGTTAAGGCAACAATGGTTTGATTTTGGACTAGAGGTCACCTGTCCCTGTCCTGGGAAGCCTGTCCAGGATGTGCAGCAACTTCTGCACAGCAGAGCCTGCTCCTCTTAAAAGATGCTACACACACCACGTACAACTTACCCTCCCCTCTCCTGACCCAGAAGATGGATGTCTGCTCACACAGGGTCTGGACAGCCTCCCCCAGGCTTTTGGGGTCCACCTGTTCCCCTGTCAGGATGCCCAGGAACTCCCGGTAGTACTTGGTCTGGTTGTTTTGATGGAGCAGCTGATTGGCCTGAAAAAAATGTCCCTGTTAGTCCCTTCCAAAGCACTTACCTCCTCCAAGCCCCACAGCTCTGCTCTTGCTCTCAGGGCACCCAAGGAGCAGACTCTGCCCTGGCACAGGCAGGCAGCTCTGTGAGTGATGAAAATCAGCATCCTCAGCCTGTGGGCTGGGACAGAACAGGGCTGAGCTGAGACTCCTCAGTGCTGGGTCCCCACAGGGGCTGCTGCCAGCCCCACCACCCCCAGCTCCTCTACATTAAGGAGTCTCGGGGCCTGGCAGATGCTTCTCCTTTGCTTCCCCTCTGGTAGTCTGCTCTCATGGGTGCTGGGTTCCCACAGTCCTCCAGGTTAAACAGTGCCCATGGCCTCCCAGATAGGTGGGAGCAGCAGGTGAGGGCCAGGGAGCCCCCAGGAGCTGCTGAGGAAACAGAGCAGGTGGCAGGGGCACAAAAACACGAGACCTTCTGTCTCCTTGAAACAGAATCTGCCCCTGCCCGTGCATCCATTAACATTGTGTTCAGAGGGTCTGTACATCAGTTACTCCAACTCCATCCCCTGGCAGTCGCTAACAAACCCCCTTTGTGTTCTGTTCCCCAGATTTTCAAGCAGGTAACAGAATCCAGTGGGAGTGGGTCCTGCGAGAGCCCTGCTGTTCACCTCGGGGGGGACACATCCCCCTTCCCTGCAACTCTGCTGTTTCCCACAGGACATGGAATCAGTGAAACTGGGAGTTGCTGCCCTGAGCTCTCATGCTGAGCCCAGCACTGCCAGGCAGAGCTCTACTCCTCCACAAGGTGCCAAACAAACCCTCCCTAGAGCAGAGAATATCACCCAACAGGGGGCTGCCACCCCTCCACCCCGGCTGGGAGAACCCAGCCCCAAATTTAGCCATTTGGGATGTGGGTGTACAAGAGCACCACAAACACAAACCCAGGCAGGAAAGAGCCTTCACTGAGCCAGGAATCCATGCAAAGCCCAGTTCAATGGCTGCAGCAGCTACTCACTTGCTGCTCAGACGTGTTTAGAGACATCTGGAGGGCCTGGAGGTCCCAGGTGTCCATCCTCCTCAGGTAGCACGTGTGCTGCTCCACTGGCTTGTAGCAGACGTAGCCCTGCAAAACAAGATTGTGTCCCACTGCAGCAGGCAGCAGCACACACCCAAGAGCCCCCAAAATGACATTCTTCCTCACACCCTGTGTGAGGAAGAATTCCCCTCACATCTTTCCCCTCATTCCTTTCCAAAAGGTGGAGAGAAAAGCACCAAAAGCACCAAAGAGTAGCTGGTTGATGTTCTTCCCTCTCTACACCTCCTGCTCCCACCCCAGCAGCAATTCCCTCAGCAGCCTGGGCTCCCCTACTCGCTTCCAGGCTGGGAGGCAGGTGATGATCCCAACACACTTACCTTCCTG
>NW_009954113.1:1187647-1189559 GCF_000747805.2 Chaetura pelagica | reverse complement strand
AGCACTGTGGTTACTCTGCGAGGTTACGTAGTAGGTCACAGTGCTCTTGGACTTGTCCACCAAGGCTGTCTGGTTCCTCAGTGGTTCCTGCTGGCCCTGGAGCGTTATTCGGATGAGCTGCGAGCCAGCCTGGGCACAGAGACAGGGAGGGCAGCACCAACCATCAGCTATGCCCAGCATCTCCCTGCCAACGTCCCCATCCACACCTTGTTGCTTGTCTGAATCATTTTGCAACAGAGAGCAGCAAACTCTGAGCCCCAGGAGGGGAGCAGGTCTGTGGACAGACCCCTCTGGCAGCAGATACGCTGCCCCTCGCCCAGAGGTTGCAGCCGCACGCTGGAATGTGCCTGCTGAGCAAGACACCAGCTTGGGGCTGTAATTACAGAGGATGGGCTGAAGTTCCTCTAATTTGAGCAACAGTTTCTGACAGGCACGTTGCAGGGGTGAAGCAGACCCTGCTCAGCTCCCTGCAGCACTGCCTGCCCCTGCCTGCAATGGGGGAACCAGCCAAACTCAGCCTTGACCTCCCCGTTCATCCCTCCCAGCAACGATTCTGACAGAGAGGGCTGTGGGCAGGAGGAGGCTTCCTGCCTGGATTGGGATCCCATACCTGGGAAGAGCTGGGAGAGAAGCTGAGAACACCCATGACGCTGATCCCAACAACTGCAAAAAACAAGGCAATGGACAGGATGATCCAGAAGGTCCTGGATGGAGCTGGGAAGCGTGCTGAGCCCCTCCTGTCCTGGAGCCAAGGCAAAAGGAGGAGAGATCAGGGGTTACAATCATCCCTTCTGCTGGTTTTTCTTTACCATAAAACACACTTCCCACTCGTGACACAAATCCCTGTGCAAACTGCTGGGGTTGGAGAGTAGAACTGCCAGAACATCCCAGCAGTTCCAGAATAATTTCATTTATCCCCCAGTGATGGAGATTCAGCTCTGACCTGCTGGTAACCAGCTCTTTCCTCCCGTGGCCAAGGAAGGGCTGGAGCAGGAACCTTTCCACTAACAGGGGCTGCTTTTCTTTAGCAGAAAATATAATTATTTTAGTTTCTAGGAGAAATCCCCAGGAGAATCATCAATATTAGAAACAGGCCCTGTGTGGCATGATTCTTCTTCCTTGTCCCTCCAGATATTTGGCTGTATTTTATTTCCTTGATCAGTTGTTCTCCATGCAAACCAAGCTGTTACTTGAAGTAAAGGAGCTTGGCACTCGTGTGGCATTTCTAGTGGCTTGATTAAAATTCACTCTAGCTCTTACATTGAAACAATTCAATTTAACTTAATGGCACAGAAAATTATTTTTACAGTGTGCTTTCAGTAAGGGAGTTTCAACCACACATCTGTTTCTCAATCTTTTGGAGAGAAATTCAATAAATGCCCATAGTTGGATTTGCTGCAGATGCACAAGGAACAGGCTCTGCACCCTCTGGGTCAGTTAGGGAGCTCTTTTGGTAACACTTAACCTCCAGATATTTTCCACCAGAAAAGCAGCAAGTCTTAACGAGGTCAGAGCTGCACAAAGCTGAAATCTTATCAACTCCAACACCCCAGAGTCCAGCCCCGCAGTAACAGGCAGGTTTTTGATAGCTAATGAAATTTCCCCCGGGGGGGAAAGGTGCAAATAAAGAAACCCAGTGGCTCCTGTGCCTCAGCACACGCACCCGAGCAACTCAGCAGCTCCTGGGCATTCCCCACCTGGCTGCTCTGTCACACCCTGTCAGTCTGGGCACTCACAAAATCACCCACTGGTAAGTGAGCTGCCTTGCCAGGAGCTGAACTGGGGGGTGCTGGGGTTGGGGTTGAACCAAACTGTACCAGGATCCATGCACGGCGGGAGCTGAGCCCCCTCAAAAGAGGGATGGAGCAAGCAGAGAGTGGGGCTGTCCCTGTGGCAGCTGGGGACAGGGACA
>NW_009954113.1:1186786-1187139 GCF_000747805.2 Chaetura pelagica | reverse complement strand
CTCCCCGCGGAGCCAGCGCTGCCGGGACCATTCCCGCCCTCCATCCTGCAGCTCAGGCCCGGAGCTCGGTGCCGCAGCTCTGCCCCCGGGAACACGGGCTCTGCATCCTCCCCAGCTCCAGGAAACACAAGCGTGCACCTGCAAAGTGTCCACCCTTGGGGACAGAAGGCTTCCCAGCCAGGAGCTCCTGGGCTCAAAACCCCCAGGGAGGTGAAACCTTAGAGCTGCCACCTGGGGAGAGGTGAAGGGAAGGGGGGAGTGGGGCTGTCGGGCTCTTCCTGCTCACCTGGCCAGCCGGCTGGGGGGGCAGGAGAGGACAATGGGGGGCTTTGTGTGCAACACACCCGCTCGCA
>NW_009954113.1:1183381-1186768 GCF_000747805.2 Chaetura pelagica | reverse complement strand
GTCTCATTAAGAGACACAATGAACAGAGAGAAGTGGCAGCCTGCCCTTGTCATCAGTTATTTCTACATTTCAACATGAACTCTGTGCTGCCGGAGCTCCCTGGGCTGAAGCCAAGTGTTTATCCTGCGGGCTGCTGCCCTCCAGCCTTGGCTGCACAGATGGGCTTGTGTTCCACCTACAGCCCTTGCTTCATCCAGAGCCCAGGGAAGAGCATCCCTGCTCCAAAGTCATGGCCACAACTGCAGTGGCACTCCTGCAAACACCCATGTCCTGTGATGAGAAACACCTGTGGGGCTCCCAGGTCACCAGATGTGGTTTTCCTGAGCAGTCCAGGAGCCCCCAGGAGCTTGGTGTTCCTCAGACATGCCAGCCAGACATTACCCAACTGAATGGAGGCATGGAAAGCTTAGCAACATTCCTGCACATGGGATCTCTTAAGGGGCAACACAGCTTTTAGACATTTTCCTATCAAATGTGGCTCAGGACTGATCCAACGCCACCAAGAGGGTGGCTCATCCTGGAGCTTCTTGTCATCAAGGCACTAGAAACTCCCCTCCTCGCTCAGCCTCTTTCCAAGTCAAAGAGCAGCCATTTCAGAGGATCACCATCCTGCCCTGGCACTCTGCTTCTGTGGGATGTGAACTCCAACTCCAGACCAATGCACTCCAGAGTGCTCTGGCCACCGGAGTCAACCAGCCATCACCTCCACTCCTTTCAAAGTAGCAAAGCTGAGAACACAGATCAGCAGTGTCTGCAGCTCTGGAAAGGGGGGGGGATGGTCACTCCACCAGTTCTGCTTCTGCACATGGGCATTAGAAATGAGGAATTTGCTGCAGCAGAGCTTAGCAGAGACATTTCAAAACCAAGCTGCAACAGCTTCTCCCCAGAGAGGTTCTAACAGCCACACAGCAGCCACGTCCATCCTTCCCTGCCCAGGGCACAGGAGTGATAACACAACATTTGTGAAAGGATGATTGCATTCTGCTCTGTGCTGTGCTCAACTCCCAGCCCATGCTAAGAGCCCTGTGCAGCTCTGGGCACCACAGAAATCTGCTCCAGGGTTTGGATTTCCTTCCCTGACACTGCACACAAGAGTGGATGATACACTCAGAATGCCCCTACCCCAGGACTCCCACACATTCAGCTGCACCAAACCTCACCCAGGTGAGACTACAAAACCAGACAAGGCCAAAGGAAAGCAGGTTTGTAAGTTTAATGTGAATTCAAGTAGAGGCTCGAAAACCGTTTGGAAGCTGATACAGAGTTTTGAAGCAGGACTGACACCTTCACAGGGACATTGCAGCAGAGGTGGCTGGAGGTACGGGTTCCCTGGTGCAGTAAGCAGTGCTGACAGGAGAGCCAGTGAGGCCCAGCACCTCCCCGGGCACTGCCTCCTCCACTCAACATGTTCTGAGTTTCTAAGCACCAGAGACAGGAACTGAACCAAAGACACACCCCTAATTTTGGCCCTACCTGCAGCAAACTCCTAAGGTCCATTTCCACCTTATCCAGATAAAGTCAAAGTTCTACCTGGAAGTGTTTCTTTACCCAGTCCCAGCCTTCCAGCTGGAGGCAGGAACAGGGGAGGGATTATCTGTGCTTCCCTCCACTCCCCCCCAGATACAAACACCCTTTGACAAGATCCAGCTGATACTCTGGGAACACTGACAGACAACAGGAACCACACAGTTATTGCTGTACAAACACAAGGCTAAAGTCTGCTCGTTTCGAGTGTCCGAGTGGAAGGAAATGGCCTTGGCACACTGCCAGCCTATCCAGCTGAGCAGTGGGAGAGGAAGGAAGGCCAGTGCTTAAATTCACCTGCTGATACTGGAATCTATGGAATAAAAACATGTTATTTGCATATATAATTTCTCACCTAATTCTGTAATGCAGAAGCTTTCAGCTGCAGCCTTTGATTCAGCCAGCATAAAAATAAAAATCTCCCCGGGAGCCCCAGCTGTGCATCACCCACAGATCAGTCTGAAATCACCCTGAGCAAGAGAGCACTCCAAGCAGCCAGAGCCAGGCCCCCCAGCAGGCCCCCGAGGAAGATCTTCCCCTCAGGTATTTAAAGGAAGCACATGGTGTTGTCACATGCAGCCAGCACCCACAGGATTACTTTGGAGCAAAGCTGGACTGTGCCCTGCATCCACCCCCCGTGGCCTGAGCCTTAAATCCTGTCTGCAGCTGAAGCCAAGGGAAGCAGCTATGTCGATGCTGAGGGAAGTACAAGAAGGAACTTGGTACCAAACCAGTTATTCCTGGGAAGCAGCAGTGGTGAGGGACAGTCCTATGTGGCTACTCCTTCTGCATTACCAAATGCAAAAACTTTAGAAGTAGTACTGTGATCAGTGAAGTACATTCCTCTAATCCTCCCTTCTGGGAAATGATATATTATCATATACTCTCCTTAAATTTATATTTTAAATATATTCTGATATATATTCAGGATGGGGGAGTTCTCGTATGTACATGTGCTTTACACATACACCCAATGGACAAACACAGCAGACACCGTTTGTGTCCTGCGAGTGGAATCATCATCTCATCCCAAGTGCCATTGAAAAGGTCACATCAAGGAGATGGATTTCAAGGATCTCAGCTCCCGTGACCTGCTGCCACACTTGCAGCAGCTGTACCCTAAACAGGACCTTGTACAGAAAGATCATCACCCCAAGGCCAAAGGCTAATTCCCAACACAGCCACTACATCACCACACGTGCCAAGAGTCATTTCCCTGAATAAACCAGACTGAGCCACGGCCTGAGGATGCACCACCAGACCTGGGGGTCTCCTCAGATCAACCAGCTCGACTTTCCTCAGCTCAGTCTAGAGGACAACGTGACATCAAGTATCACAAACACTGGATCGATGTGTTGCTTATAATTAAAAACAAAAGCCCCGGCCTCCAGAGGCGGGTGACACCGTGACGCCCTCTCCGTTTCAAAGTGCATTTAAAGACCAAGGTGTAAACAACATCCTACCGAGAGGACAGGCGGGCTAAGCGAGGGGTTGCTAACTCTGGGTGGTACCTAGTGAGTGCCTGACTGCCACAGGGTGACTAAGGGGGCGCTGCGGGGTCTGCCCTCTACGGGTCACCCAGCGCCGGGAGGAGGTCGGCGATGCTGTCGACGTAGTAGTCGGGAACCAGGCTGTGTCGGCTGGGACAGCTGCTCTGCTGGTGGCCCCGCACCTCGTCCAGCGTGGAGACCCCGGTGAGCGTCAGCAGGGTGGTGAGGCCGCAGGTGTTGCCCATCAGGATGTCTGTGTCCAGCCGGTCGCCCACCATGAGGGTGCGCGCGGGGTCGATGGGGAACTCGCTGGCCACGCAGTCGAACATGTAGCGGTTGGGTTTCCCCTCGCTGAAAGCCTCGCCGTGCGCCG
>NW_009954113.1:1171383-1181593 GCF_000747805.2 Chaetura pelagica | reverse complement strand
CCTTGCGGGGGGCCCGGTCCCCCGGGGGGAAGGGTCCCGGCTGTCTCGGTGCCCCGACCCTTCTCCGGGCTGCGGGGTCTGAGCCCCGGGCCCGGCCGGGCGCGATCGCCCCGCTCCGCTCCAGGATACCGGCCCTTGGCTCCCGGCCCCGGGGCTCACCGGGACACTCAGGGCTGAAGTGACGGTGCCTTGTTCCTAACCTGCCGCCTCTTCCACCGCAGACGAAGATGACGTGCACCGGTGCGGCCGCTGCCAGTCGGAGTTCACCTCCCTGGAGGAGTTCGTGCAGCACAAGCTGCAGAAGATGTGCCAGCGAGCGCCAGAAGCTCCTCTCGCTGCCGCGCCCGCGGGGCTGCTCGGCCAAGAAGTGCAAAAGGTGACAGCAGGCTTCTGCTCCAGCCCTGCCTGAAAATAATTAGGATGCTACGGTCTGTTGGGTTGGCGGGGAGAGGAGACAGCACAGTGCTTTTCAAGGTAATCAGACCTTTCTGCTAAAATGTCATCTGTCCCGGCAGGTCGTGCCTGCTGTGGAGGAGGCAATAACTGTTGCTCACATCGTGGTTGAAGCATCTTCAATAGCAGAGGAGATCAGCGGCGCATCCGCCATCGTAGGTGAGCTCCAGGCACCTCCTGCTCCCCGGCCCTGCTTGGGGTGAGCTGGGCCTGTCACACCACAGGGTCACTGAGCACCGGGCCCAGGGACCAAGTGTCCCCTCAGAGGGGTGAGAGAGGCAGCCCCAGAATGGCTCTGCAATTCTCTCCTCATGAATACACATGAGGTTTAAGCTGTCACTCCAGAGCATCCACCTGAATCACTACGCTTTGCACAGAGCTCCAGGTGTGAAAGGCCTGGTTTTCCTTCTGCTGCTCAAAGTGCTGGACCAGTCAATGGACCCAGAGGTGTAAAGCTGCCCTCTGTAAAGAACATAACTGTCATCCTGTCCTCTCCCAGGCAGCGGGCACATCAAAGAAGTCATCGTTGCAGGAGAACACGTGTTTGAGAACCCCAATGGTCACGTTGATGGGGAAGTCACTGAAGAGCAAGGCAACCCTGAGGAGCAGGAGCAGGACATTTCCACAGAGCTGATCAAGGTGAAGCTGCTGGTTAACAAAGAGGGACGATATGTCTGTGAGCTGTGCCAGAAGACTTTTAAAACAGTGAGTATCTCTGCTGCTGTGCTTGGGTGAGTGGGTTATTCCAGCTGGCTGCTGAAGGGCCCTCAGCACCACAAGGTGCTGCTCTGCTGCACGTGGCGCCTCCAGAGGGAAGTTCTGCTTTCAGGAGCCTTGTTGTTCTTTACAGCTGACATGTAAAAGCCACAACCGTTTTGGAACTGCTTTTAAAATGACATTCCTTCCCTAGGCCAGCATCCTCAAAGCTCACATGATCACCCACAGCAGCAGGAAGGACTATGAATGTAAACTCTGCGGGACCTCCTTCAGGACAAAAGGGTCCCTGATCCGACACCACCGGCGCCACACTGGTAGGACAGAGCTCCTCCTTGCTGGAGTGTGCTGGGGGGCAGGGGGGGTGATCCAGCTGACCTTCCAGTGCAGTTCAGTGCTGCTGAATCTGTGGAGCTCCCTGATGTTTGGGGTGCTGGGAGACAGCACGAGGCCCTGGGATAAGCCCCCTCTGCTCTCTGAAAGTGTTCTTCTAGCAGCCTGTCACTAACTGCCTGGCTGTGGTTACTTTAATACTCTTGTTTTTGATTCTCATGATTTCCAGATGAAAGACCTTACAGATGCAAGAAATGTGGGAAAAGCTTCCGGGAGTCGGGAGCTTTGACTCGGCACCTGAAATCTCTGACACCTTGCACTGAAAAAATTTGCTTCAATATGAACAAAGAAATAGTGGTCAACAAGGATGATTTGCCAACAGGTCAGTGACACTGTCAGTCCCTGCTTGTGTCTGATAAAACTGAGCACACTCCTAGCACATGAATGATAAATTCTTCCTCAGTCATGAAAAAAATATTTCTGTGATATTCAGCTTAAATCTTTTATACAGGAAGATTAATTTATAGAGCTCAACTACTAACTACTTTGTTGACTGCAAAGAATGAGAATCCAGTACAAAGATGGCTTGAACCTCAGTCTGAGACACACTGTCTGCAGGGGTGGCAGCCTGCTGGGTGATTGATGGTGCTGCTTTTCTTGCAGGCTCCTGCAGCTCCAACACAGACCCTGTTCCATCCATGGCCAGCGAAGCCATCGAGACCTCGCCCGTCATCCACCTGGTGACAGACGCAAAGGGCAACGTTCTCCGGGAAGTCCACGTCCAAATGCAGGAACTTCCCATGGTGGATGCAAAATCCCTGGACCAAGACGTGAGTGTTGCTTCTCTTGAACACCCTTGGCGTGTTTTCTGCAGGGAAGCACTGTGAAGTATTTCACCTCATGAACAGAACATCCTTGGGTGCTGAGAATTAGCCTGTGTGGTGGAAGTAAAGGGGTAATTAGCTTCTGCTCCACCTGAGAACACAGAAGGCAAACTGTGCTCTGCCCTTTTCCAGCTGCCTGGGGGCTCAGCAGCACGTGTAGAGCAGCCAGGGAGGTGCAGGGTTCCCCACCACATGCTGGATGATAGACACAGTGAGGGGGTGTTTTTGTTGACCATTCCCTGTGGTGAGACTGTGATAGGAGCAAAGGCCTCATCCCTGGGGCTGCATGTTTGCAGAGCACAGAACCACCTCACCTTCCTGCCCACTCCAAGACCTTCCCCTTGTGGATCTTCCAACCTACATCACAGCATCAGACACCCAAGGAAATGACCACTGTAGTGATGTGCTTTAAAAAAAGGGCCAAGCATGTCTGTGCTGTTCCAGTGACCAGTCTGTTTGTTCCTTCAGTCGCAGCCCGAGGAGCTGCCCTGCGAGGGGGAGGTGAGCAGTGAGAACCTGCTGCGCCAGGCCATGAGGAACTCGGGGATTGTCATTGAGAGGGTGGCTGTGGAGGAGATCCAGAAGCCTGACCAACCTGCTGTAGCTGCCACAGAAGAGCTAGAGAACCAAGTGGTGGAAGCAGAAGAGGAGCCAAGTGGGGAACAGTGTGTTGAAGTAGAACAAGCAGAGTCTGTATGTTTGTATTCCATAAAGAGATTCAGTTTTTAACTCTCCTTGCCTGCATGTGGTTGTGGACAGCAGTGTTGGCCTCGCTGCCCCACATTTCCCTCAGCACTTCTCTCCCTCTGCCTGGGTCTTTGTGTCAGTTTTTATAGTTATGCTTTTCACATGTGCTTTAAGTCTAGTGTCAGTGCACACGTGTGCTCTCTCTCCTGTTAAAAATATAAATGTCTTTCATGTTAAAGCTGGAGTATTTGATGAGTAATTTGGTTAGCAGCACTCACTGTACACACTAGTGCAAACACTGAGGTTGTACCTCTTTCTTTCCAACAGACGGGTGCAGAACGAACAAATGGGTACAAAAGTTACGTTTGCCCTCACTGTGATGAAGCCTTCAGTGAAGCTGCTTCCCTCGAAACACACATCAAAGGGCACATAGGTAAAGCTCTGCTGCTTATGCTGTCACCTAGAACGTGCCGTGTCTTGATTGATCTCAGACGTGGTACAGCTGCTGTGCTTCCGGTTCCTCACCTTTACATGGCTGTTAGCCAGGAGAGTTTTCCAGTTCCAAGTTGGAACTGCTTGAAAGGCACCAAAGGCTGTAAAAGCAACATCTGAGCAGAATTCACTTATAAATGAGACAAAGCTCATACATGCAGTGGAAAACAGAATTTCCTTCCTTTTCTGGGTTAAATTTTTGGTAAGAATTTTGTTAACAGCATGGACCAGATACTTGTTCCTGCTGGTTGTCCTGTATCAGCCACGCGTCTCTCTCTCTCTCTTTAGATTACAAGCCTTTCAAGTGTGAGGAGTGTGGCAAAGAGTTCACCAAGGGCTACCTGCTGAAAAAGCATCAAGAGGTGCACGTGAACGAGCGGCGCTTCCGCTGCGGGGAGTGTGGGAAGCTCTACAAGACCATTGCCCACGTGAAGGGGCACCAGCGAGTGCACTCGGACGAGCGGCCCTACTCCTGCCCCAAGTGTGGCAAGCGGTACAAGACAAAGGTGGGCTCCCTCCCAGCAGGCCTCCCTGCAGGCTCCTTTCCAGAGCCAGGCCTTGGGAGAAGTTGGGATTTGCTCCTGGAAACAACAAATGCCAGCTCATCTGCCTCTTGGAGGTGCAGAAGCTGCAGAAGGAGCTTTTGTTCCAGTGGGGAAAAGAGGGACAGGTGTAAGAAAACTTTCATGTTTGTGGGGAAACTTCCTCCATGTGTGAAAAAAATAATAATTAGTAATAATAGTAATAATAATAACAACAACAATAATATAAAAAATAATAATAATGCCAAGTATTTCTTACGTCTTACGTGAGAAGAAGTCCTCAGAGATGTTAACTTTTACCCTGGAAGCTAAAATACTGCCTGCCTGAGTTTGTCCTTCCCTTTCTCCTGCCTGTCTCCTTGCCCAGAACGCCCAGCAGGTTCATTTCCGAACGCACCTGGAGGACAAGCCCTTCGTGTGCCAGTTCTGCAGCCGGGGCTTCCGGGAGAAGGGCTCCCTGGTGCGCCACATTCGCCACCACACGGGGGAGAAGCCCTTCAAGTGCTACAAGTGCGGGCGGGGCTTTGCCGAGCACGGCACTCTCAACAGGCACTTAAAAACCAAAGGTGAGCTGGCAGAGCTGCCCTGCCTGGCGGGGTGTGGGTCTGGGGTGGCCTGGATTGGGTTTGGATAAGCTGCTGAACGATCATGACTCCTCCAAGCGGATCTCACGACCTTCAGCCAAGGCTGTTCATCTGCATCAGGAGGAGATGCATGATACATTTTTTTAATCTACATTAATGGATATTTCTGTTGTGACCTTTCTGACCAAAACGAATGCTGAACAAGCAGCCATAAACCTGTTCTAATATAAAATCTAGATCATCTAAACAAAGAGAAACAAAATACAATTTGCATTAAGAATCTAACTGCAGGAGCGTTGCGGGTGCTCTGCTCCAGACCTGGGCACATGAAGTCCTGTAAAAACAAGGATGTGGACATTCTGCAGGGAAAATGTCTTAAGTAGAGAGAGTTCTCACATATAATCTTGTTTGATTGGATTAGTTGCCCTGCACCTGCTCATCCCTTAGCTCCTAAGCATGGATTTTCAGACTTCTTTAGGTAGTGATGATAATGTGTTGAGATTGTAAAGGACAATTCAAGTTTAGTGGAGGAAAAAAATGCTTTCCTTGGGTAGATACTGACATGTAATGCCTAAGCAGAAAAGATCTATGACAAAGTATACCAAAAGTCTTACTGTACATTCTGCACATATGGCTTCTGCATTCCTGTCTGCCTTTAGTTGTGTATTTTAACATTGGACAGCTGCTCTGCTGGAGGCTCAGTTCTGTTCTCATTTAATCCAGTATTTGGCCTGTCTTGATGGGATGAGGGGCTGTTGTCTGGCTGCTGGTCACTTGGCATCCTGTCAGAGGGGTCTCATTTGTGCTGCACAGTATTTTCCAGGCATTCTCCTGTATTTGAGATGGTTACGAAAAATAACATTTTTCTGGCATTTTTGGAACACCATCCAGGTGGCTGCCTCCTTGCTTTGAAGGAGGTGGAAGAAGCAATGGTATCTGAGGAGAGTCAGTCAGCTGACAACTTAGCTGCAACAGTCATCTCTGAAGATCCTCACACAGTTCTGGTGGAGTTTTCCTCAGTGGTGGCAGACACTCAGGACTACATCATCGAGGTGAGAAGCAACAGGCAGCCTCATTCAGAGCCTGGCACAGTGCTTTTACCAATGAAAGCTGCAGCTGTGCATGTTCCTCATCTAGGTTTTTGGGAGAAGATAAAAGTAGGATCTGGCAGTGCCACCCTTGCCTGCAGGACCTTAGGGATAAGTAGGATTGATCTTGTTGAGAAGGAGAGCACCAGAAGCCTCCTTCACCACCTGTCTGAAGTCCTGCATGTAACCTAGGCAGGAGAATGAGAATGCTAGGACTCAGATCTTCTGACCATACCACGTTTTGTGTCTGTACAAGCTGACTTCAGCTTTCCCTCAACTTTCACCTGCTATTTTCTCCCATTTCTATTTAGCTTATTTTGTGCAAAATAATCCCTGTGGTTTTAACAAGCCATGGCTGCCATGGGCAAGGAATGACACACTTCACTTTCTCCCCCTTTGTCACCAAGAGCCAGGGCTGCTCCTTGCACAGCAACTCCCTTGGTTTACTGAGTCCCTTTAGTTCTGCTACAGTTTTTCTCCAATAGGACAAAATCTGCCAGTTGGCCAAGTCCTGCTGAGAGGGTTTGTTCTCTGTCAGTTATTTGTGAACACTCTGCGTTACTTCTAATTAGCTCTCAATAATGGGATTTGGGGGGAATTACAAGAAAGAGTTGTCTTTAGAGTAGCTGCTGCATTGGGGGAGGAACAGAAAGATCTTAGTCTCTTATATCTTGGCAATAAAATATTTTTTGTAATAATCTAAAGAGGGAATTTCATATTTTGTCTTTCAAGACTGCCACTGAAGACATGGAGACCAGCGAAGCTACTGAAATAATCGAGGGAACAAGACATGAGGTAAAGCTGCCACATGAACAATGATTTTGGTGACTTGTAGGTTAAACAAATCACTTTTAGTCTCTGAAAGTCACACTAAATAAACCCAACTTCCAATAATTAATTTTCCATACCTCTGTAGTTTTGCAGACCTGTCTGTATAAAAAAATCATACTGGTCATACTGGGTTTGAGCTCAGTTAACCCCAGATCCTCTCTGCAATGGTGGCCAGTGACCTGCAGGGCTTCACCCACAGGAGCACAGCAGCTGAGTAGAATCGTATGGTTGACACATCAGCCTTGGGGAGATGGTCTTCTGAGGCATTCTTGAGTGCTGGCAACGATGGGTGCTGCAGACTCAGAGGCTGGCTGGGCTCCTGACTTGCAGTCAGTCCGTGTAAATGTCTGGGCATGCACTGGTAGGGCTTTTCCATTAACAGTAGACTTTCTGTAGGCAGTTCCCTGCTGGTGAAGCATCTTCAGCAAGACAATGTGTGACATGTTGCAGGAGTTGTCTGTTCTTAGGCTGATGAGAACTTCAGCTGGAGGAAGGTGGAATGCAGTGCTGCCTGTCATACTGCCCTGCTGGTCATCAGGCCTCGTTTGTGGCAGTGACAACTGCCTGTACTTCTAACAGCACAACACACTGAGAAATAACCTGGCCTCTTCTCTTCCTGTAGGTCGACAGCCACATCATGAAGGTTGTGCAACAAATAGTCAATCAGGCAAACTCTGGTCACCAGATCATTGTACAGAACGTCACCGTGGCAGAGAACTCTGAAGTGACCTCAGACACTGCAGACACCATCACCATCGCCACCCCCGAGAGCCTGACGGAGCAGGTGGCCATGACATTGGCTTCTGCCATCGGAGAGGGAGCTGTGCTGGCCACCGAGGGCAGCATCCAGACAGAGGAAGCCACAGTGACCATGGTGGCATCTGAGGACATTGAAATCATGGAGCATGGAGACTTTGTGATTGCCACCCAGGAGGGGGAGGTGGAAGTGCAGACAGTGATTGTGTAGTGCTCAGCGTGCAGCCAGCAACTGCTGCTCATCTAAAACCTACTCTTTTTTTCTCCACTTTGGGGAATTTGATCAGTCCTGAGTTTGCCATTATCATTGTTCAGAGAGCGAGGGCAAGAACACTTTGAGAGGTACCTGGTTTAACAGGGTGGCACAGCCCTGAGGTGTTTGCTGCTTAACATGGAAATAACAGTAGTTAAAAACCTCTGTGGCAGTGACTGACCCGCTGCATCTGAGGCTCTCGGTGGCTTGGGCAGCTGCCTCAAAGAAAGGAGGTTCCTTGGTGAAGCACTTCCGAGCACAGGACAGCAGCCTTCTGCTGTGGAAAGGGATTCAGATGGTGAACAGATCTGTAGGGTCTCCTAGGAGATGACTTAACCGTATGCACTTAAAACAAATCAAGAAAACCAAACCTAAGGAGTTGTGGTGTGCATACACCACCACTCAGAAACTTTCATGCCTTTAACCTCACTGCTTTAGCCCTCCCAAGGCATGGTACTGCAGTATTTGTATTTTATTTTCTATCCTGGACAAGTAGCCTTATGTCCTGGTCTGGCAGGACAGGTCGCTGCAGCTGGCGATGCCAGGCAGGCTGCTCTGGGAGTGGCTCTGTCGGGATGTAAAGCCATATTGTATAGGATTTTTTTAAAAAACATATATGAATTTTTATTACATATTGTACAGATTCAGCATGTAAATAAATACATTTAAAAAAATAAAGTTATTTAAAGCTCTTACTATATTTTTCCAATTTCTGTTCTGTTACCACTCCTGAGAATTCTTCACAAGGGCACAGGGCCACAGAACACCAAGCTGTAGAAACCCTTGGGCCAGTCAAACACCCTGTTCTCCCAAACCAAGCCCAAGTCTCTAAGAGCAGCTGGTACCTCTCTGCTTTGGAGAGCCTTGAACTGATCCCTCATCCACCTTCCTTCAGTCTTGATACCATGTCCAAAAAGCCTGACAGGCCCCTCTCACAACCCCCACAAGGAGTGTTACTGATGACTTTTTTTTTTTTTTTTTGAAGAGTGGCTTTATGAAAACATAGTTTTCAATTATTTAACTGGAAAACAGTAATCTTAATACAAGAGGTGTCTGAGGCTTCAAAGCATTCTGCTGAAATAAAGTCCAAAAAGTCTAAAAATGCACATAAAAATAGTATCTTCATGTCTTCTTCTTCCTTTCCAACACTGTAGGAGGCTTAAACAGTTCCTGTAAATTCTTCCAGACTCCTTTAGAATAAATGTTTTTGTAGACAACTTGTCTGTCATGAGGCTGCAGTGTTAGATGGTGGGACCACCCATATCTTCTGGACTTACACCATTCATTGGAAGTTTGGTTGGTTAAGGCCAAGTAGAGATAGAAGCAGCAGTATGAACCCAGCACCAGGGTGAGAAGAATAACAAAACCAAGCATGAAGACAATCCTAGGGAAAGCCAAGAAAAGGTGCTGCAAACAAAGAAAATAATACCTTAGTTAAAAAGTTGGAGAATGAAACGCCAGGGAGGCAGGTGGCACTGCAGCACACCAGCTGAGCAGAACTGAGTGAGTGGCCCCAGAAACAAGACCACAGCCCCATCCTCCATCCAGCTCAGTGATGGTCCATTCCTGAGTGAATCTCAGAGTTAAGCACAGAGATCTCCAGACATGTATTTCCTCACAAGCCTTGCTAATCTGTGGAGTATTTTACACACCCATCTCTCTCTGAATGTTTGTATTTCAAACTGGATTTATGCTTGTTTGTTTTTTTGTTGTTTGTTTTTTTAATAAAAAAAAATCATTAATGCAGATGATCTCCAAACAAACTGTCAAATGAAGAGACTACAATCTGGTGCAACTTCAGGCTTTGCTGACATGGTACAGTTTGAGCAGCTCTTTTTGGAGTTAAATTCCAGCACTGCTCAAACATGGGCAAACATTCCCTAACTGAGAGCCCTCTATTAAGAGTCCAAGGCTGAAACATCTGTTGTCTAGGATGAGGGAAAGATAAAGCATTTACTACTTATCTCCCTGCCACACTGCAGAAAGGGATGAGGGGATTGAAATGCAAACGGCTCAAATGCTGGAGAGAATCAATGTCACCCCCTTTGCTCATGTGAGAGAAAATACTGAGGTATCTGAATTCCAGGGTAGTAGGGTCCTGCTTTAACATCTCTGTGAGGATACCTCAAGGATTGTAGACTGCTTCCTGAAAGTTACTAGAGTAGATGGTCAGTAGAATGTGAAGTCATTCACATCCATAAAGATCAGATCTGCTGAGTGAAAGCAGCCTGGGGACAGAAATACAAAGAATGGGAGAGTGGAATGAAGTGCTGTGAGAGAACTCCTGTATTTTTTTTAAGCATTCTGCAAGGGCAGTTTCCTAAACTTCATGAGCTGTGTGAAGCTGGTAAAACCCCTGCAGCCTGCCCACACCCTGCCTGCCAGAGCAGCTGCACTGACACGACACAAAGGGCTCTGCCACCAGCAGCCCAGGCAGCACACACCTACCTGAAGGAGGAAGAGAACCTCAACAGGCTGCTCGTGCCCTTGCTCATCGATGTACGTGCTGTGCATGGCCCTGAAGAGCAGCCCCAGCTGGATGAGCAGGGCTGCCGTGACGGCTGCGATGGCGGCGGGGGCGGGGCTTGGGGGG
>NW_009954113.1:1166776-1171361 GCF_000747805.2 Chaetura pelagica | reverse complement strand
GCGAAGGCCCGCCCCAAGGTGGGAGGGCGGGCCTGCCGTGACGGCTGCGATGGCGGCGGCGGCGGCGCTGAGGGAGCCGAGGTAGAGGCAGAAGTACCCGGCGTTGGCGGCACCGATGCAGTTGTTGACCCAGACGCAGTGGTGATCGAAGCGGTGCACGCACCTCCCGCAGAGACCTGCCCGGGGAGAGGGGCAAGACAGGCACTAGTGCTTTTCTTAAGTTATCAGTTTCATTTGGGTTAGTTTTTCATCTGAAAAAAAAAAATGAACCTAAGACTTGTGGTCATGATCTAGCCAGCAGCTTTTGCAGCAAATACACTGATTTCATAATAAAAATCCCCAATACTAAACCCAGACCTTTATCTCATTTCCTCTTTTATTCACCAAAACTGCAGCTCAACAACTTTGGCTTCTCCAGCAGTACTGCCTAGCAAAGTATATGAAAGGTAGAGATTGTAGCCCCCAGATTTCTTTTAGATGTAAACAGCAAATTCTGCAAGAGAAGCACAAAATCCTGAACTCACGTCTTGACAGGTGAACATTTTTTGTTTAACTTCTAGGTGTGTAATTTTAGCCTGTTCCTGACCCCAGGCAACACCTTTGGAACCGGCAATTTCTGAGAAGAAACAGCAGCAAAACAGTTCCATGGGTGAGCAAAGAGCAGCTGTGATCTGGGAGTCCAGTAACACCTACACAAACCTGTGTGCATTGAACTAGAGAACAGAACAGGTGTTGCGTGAACTGCAGTTATTGATGGAGATTTAAGTTGGGAAAGTATGACTTTTATACTCATCAAGGAAGGCAAGATTCTTACTGCAATGTTTTGATCTGGCTGGCTTCTCCACGTTGCACGTAGGACACACGATGCCTCTCTGAAATAACACTCCATCATAGGCATAAATCTTTACCAGGGACGCATGGTTTGATTTTGTTATGATACCTGCAGAAGAAACAAGAAAAATAGCAAAAGTCGTGGTGTTTGTAACACTTGTTAGGTCCTGTTTTCAAACAGCTACAGCTCATGATCAGAGGAGCTTACCAGGATTGGCCCGGGAGCAGAGAAGGAAGAAGCCCACGTTCCCAGCCAGCAGCAGGTAGGGCAGCAGCAGCAGCAGGAGGTGGAACTGCAGCTCCCAGCAGTAAACAAACACTTCCCAGGTGTACTCCCCAAACACTGCAGCTTGCAAGGTGATGTGCAGCACAACAAACAAACAGTTTCTGGAACAGAAAGGGAACGGTCTATTTAATACTCAGCATCCTGATTAACAGGTCAAGTACACGCAGAGGTGATCAGCAAATACTTTCCATATGCAAGGAGACACCTCTTTTAGGTTTTCAGGCCAGCATGGATTGAATATTAATAGTGTTTCATCCATCCAGTGGCTTCTCCTCTTCTTCCCACAGATGCTCCTTTAAATATGCCAGCTAAATTCACGTCCGTTACCATCATGTCCTTTGGAATTTTTTTTCCAACAGCAGAATCAAGTACAAAGCACCCTTGGTGCTGACAAAATATGCCACTGCCACAAAGCTTTCTGCCAGAAGACAACTGCTATGTGCTGCTATGAAAGCAAACTCCAGTAACAGGTAATCTTAAAAAACCTGTAGCACTATAAGCAGCTGTTAGGAAACAAGCGTGGCAGGAGGTAGCAATGGCCATCACTAGTCCCAGCATGTCCAAGCTCCTGCCAGGCAAGCTGCCCAAGAGTTTGGCATGCAGGTTTGTTTGGGATGTGTCAGACTGAGCAGCAACTCTCAGCAGCCTGGCAGAAAGATGCTCAGACAAGCCACGGGTTAGGAGAGCAATGTTCACTTACTGCAGCTCTCTGTGTCACACATCAGTTTGCTGGACTTTCATTACAAGTTTGAAGTAGCTATTGATGTGTATTTCACCACAGTGGGGAGTCTGTTGCAGACAAGCTCTCCCCTGCTGCTCTCTCCTGCACCAGAGAGTCTGCAGAGCAGGCAGCAAAGCCAATGCAGCACAAGTGGCACAGCTGTACATGTGCCCACCTGCAGTGCCTGTCCCAAAGCAGTTGCTGCCTGCAGAGAAAAGGTGTTTCAATAGTTCCTGAAGCAGATCCTAAAGCACCAACCTTTCCTGTAAGCTACAAAATTCACCTAATACAGCAGGCTGCACGTTGGCAGCTGTGCAGCTTCCCCCTGAGCCACCTGGACATCCCAGCTGCTGGACTAAGACTAATGGGATTTGAAGGAGAGGACAGGGATGGCTGGCTCTGTCTAAACTCATTCTGCAGCTGCTAGAGAGTCTGTTGTAATTCTCTCATGGGTGCTGCCTCCCACCAGTGCGACCAACATCTGTTACACTGGAAACTCCTGAACCACATTATCTTTATTTGTCAATATGTTCCAACATTTCAGGGCACCATCTTCTCAACGATAAGCAAGGCACAGACAGATAACAGTGTGGCAAACTTTAAAGGGAACCTGTAATCCATGACAAGCACCTCCAGTGAAGAGGGAGTATCTAAGGATAACACTGAGAGCTCTGATGGTGGCAGGTCACCAAGAGTGGCCAGAAATACTAGTGAAAAATAATGTCAGAATTGTAAATAAGAAGTGCAATACCTTGTGTGGAAGAGCCTGTGAAGTGCCCGCTGTGTCACGCTCTGGAGCTGCGTGGGGATTACAAATGACAACACCTGAAGCAAATGAAAAGACTGTGTTACCTGAACTGCACGTTGCTCTGCCTGTGGAACATTCAAACAAAAACAAAAGTCACCTAATCCCTCAGTTCTCTGTCACTGCAGCCATATGACTGGGGAGGAAGCTCATTTTCAGGGACACTGAGAATAGAGGCTGGGGTTTGCAACGTGGGACAGAGGCTCCACATTCTCAGAAGCCCAGAAGGCATGAACAAATGTATCTGGGTTAATGTGTGAAAGTTCTAAGGAGCTTACACTGGGTTATAGACTGGGTAACTGGTTAAGCAGGGGATAGAACTGAGCAATTTCTCAACTACAATATGCTTCACCAGGACATCTGACAGATGCAAGTGGAGATGAGCAAAGGGATAAAGCCTGCTATCCTCCAGAAGAAGGGAAAAAACCCAATAACCCAAACCAATAAACAATGCCCAGCAAACATCCCCCTGCCCCCAGTTTCTTCAACTACAGCTGTGACCTGGTAATTCCATGTCTATCCAACTGCCATTTCAAAAACAGCTAGAGACAACAAAGAAGAAAACTGCCTGTCTTCATTAAGCAAAGTTCTCAGCAGTAGGAATTGTTTGACTCTGCTGCTCAGAAGGTGAGAGATCTCTATAGCAACATGCTGCTCCATCCTTGGTGGAGGAATTAGAGCAGCTGAGCCTATTTCTAGTTGACAGGGAAAGAAAATATGCAGTGAGAGCTTCTCCTCTCAGATGTAAAAGACCAGAAGGCAAAAAGCATATGTACAGTTGAGAAGATGTTAAATATTTTTCTTTTAACTGTTATGCCTCATATCAGCAGCTCAAGTGACAAGTCTTTTTTAAAAGAGGCTGTGTGCTGCTAAAGGAAACACATAATGAAACAATTCATTCCCTGCTTTTACAATAAAATGCCAATTCTTAATCCTCTTTTAAAGCTCTTCATTCCTCCCTCTAAGGAAACAACAGGCTGCAGCATCATTCCATACTCACACTAAAGAGCTTCCCCTACAATATTTGCTACCACTTATAATTCTCTCCCTATTTTACCTCTAAAACCTCCCCCCTCCTTTTTTATCTTAGTAAGGACAGCAAATACCACAAAACTGCAAATACTTAAATAACTCATTGTATTTAATTTCTCAAAGCTGATGTGTTACAGTGTCACTGAAAAATGTCCTTTTAGTATCACAAGAAGCTCCATCCTTACTCCTACCCTGCAGGAGGTGGAAGAGGGTTTTTTTTCACTCCATGCTTGGGAAGGATTTCACCAGCCCAAAGTATTTCCATTTGGTGAGACCCAGGTTGCCCAGTGAAGCTGTGGCTGCCTCATCCCTGGCAGTGTTGAAGGGCAGGTTGGATGGGGCTTGGAGCAGCCTGGGCTGGTGGGAGGTGTCCCTGCCCATGCAGGGGGGTTGGATTATTTTTGGGGACCCTTCCAACCCAAACCAGTCTGGGATTCTATGATATCTTCAATCCCAACGGGCAGTTGTAAAAATAAAGAGTGACATATGAACCACACCACGGCTCAAACCACACAACCCGGCAGGTTTTTTTCTGTTGGATAAACACCCGAATCCCAGCACAAGGAAGCAGAAAGAGGCTCCTGTTTTACCTGGCTGAGGAAACCTCCTCCCCTCCTCCTCCCGGAGCAGACGCAGAGCAGGGCGGCAGCAGCGAGCACCGAACACAGATAAACCAGGAAAAGCGTCAGGAAATCCATTCCCGAGCCCTAAAAAGAAAACACACAACAGAAGAGGCCGAGAGTGAACGACAGAGGCCTCCAGGGACCCGAGGGTGCCCCGAGGCTCCCACCGGAGCAATTCCAGCCCTCAGGAAGCCGGGGGGGGGACGTTGGTCCCCCCATGAAGCGCAGGGTGTCCCCGGGAGCTGCCCCCCCCACACACACACCTGCAGGCCCGGCGGCTCCAAGGC
>NW_009954113.1:1165254-1166310 GCF_000747805.2 Chaetura pelagica | reverse complement strand
TTCCTCCCCCTTTTCCTCCCCCTTTCCTCCCCAGCAGAAAACAAAGGTTATAACCGGTCGAAACAAGCATGAAATCTGTTTTTATAAAGCTCAGGAGCTCTGTGTGGAGTTGTTGCGGCCCCGGGCAGCTCTGTTTGCTGCTGGTCTGTGTGATGGTCTCTGTCCCATGGGATTTCTTAGGGATCTGCTAAAATCTCTGCACGTTTTCTACCTTTGGTGAAACCACTGAAGGAAAATCCTTTGGTGTTCTCTGGGAGCTCGGAGGGTCCTGTTCCCTTCCTTAGAAATGAAATGTAGTGTTGGTTTTGCATCCTAGTGTTAGGAGCAGAGTGTTGGGTTTAGTGTTGTTTGGTTTGGTTTAGTGTTGGGGTTTTTTGCATCTTAGTATTAGAAGCACATTGTTGGGTTTGGGTTTTTTTAATATACCCTAGTGTTAGGAATATAATAGTTAAGAGAGAAATGAGATATCTGCACATTCCAGTGACACCTGGGATGGTTTACAGTCCAAGGAACTGAGGGACTGAATTGGGCTCCATCTGGGGGATCCGAACATGGAGCAGGATTTATGGCCAAGATCAGACCCAACAGAGCCACTTCTGTGCTGCTCCTCAGGGCAGGAGGACACCAGTAGGTTTGTTAATTGGGAAGACAGCCCAGGGGGCAAGAAAGGTCAAAATTTTACCTTAAGAGGTAAAAAGTAAACTGCTAAAATGGAATGTGTAAACAGGGGCGGGAAACTTATAGGATAACTTGAAGCGTTGGATGGGCTGGAAACCCTGGAGTGCCCAGCCAGTGGGGAAACAGGGGAGGGAAATTTGCGTCGGGAATAGGGAATATAACCCGTTATTCACCTTACTATGGGTGTAAATAAACTGTGCTTCGTTGAAGGATCCGTGTGGGCCTGTTCACTCCATGTGGGCTCTGGAGCTGCAGGGCCCAGGCCGGGCCGGGTTCGGCTCCTGACGCGGCTCCTGTCAACTGAAACCGCCCGTGCGCAGCCCCCGCTCCCGACCGGCTGATTGGGGTATGGGGCCTGGGGAGAGGTTGCCATAGAAA
>NW_009954113.1:1163703-1165123 GCF_000747805.2 Chaetura pelagica | reverse complement strand
CTGCGTTGGCACCCGGAGTAAATGAACTGGCTTGGTCAGGAGATGTGGTGGCAGGAGATGAGGTTGGGTTTCAGGAAAGGGATCCTTTTTTCGCTGGTAAGTTCTTGTCCCTCAAAGCACCAAACTAGAAGCCGGGAGCAAAAAATGCAGCCAAAATATTGTGGGGCACAGCTGTCCTAGAGCACAGCCCGAGGACGAGCCCACAGCCCTGTGGTACAGCCCCAGGCTTCTGAGAAAGGACGTGGTGAAAGAGCTGTTTTTCCCCTCCCTACTGGTGCAGCACAATGTCTCTACTGCTGCAGGTTTAGTTGGGACACTGGATGTAACCAGGCAAGCCTGGCAGGGTGGAAGGGGCCTTGAGGTTGGGGGGCCGGTGGTTTGTTTGGGGGCAGACAGGCAGGGCCTGTGCCCTGCAGTCCCTGCACACAGTGTGGAGCTGCCTGTGCAGGACACCAGCACCAGCACTGAGCTCAGTCCACTCTCAGGGGCCTGGTGGGCTGTGCTCAAGGACAAAAGAGCCAGCAAACACTTTAATAGCAGGTTAAGCCTGAGAGAAGTGAAACTGATTCCATCCAAGCACTGAGCAAACGAGTGGAAAGTCTTCTCTGATCAAAGTCCAGCAGAAAGTCTTCAAGGAACAATATTTTTATTAGCCTGGAATCCCATAACTTATTTCTTGCAGGGATTAAAATTCACAGCCAGTGTTTTAAAGTACTGAAGTCACTTAAAACAGAGGGAAGAGAAGAAATTACTTCACTTACTGAAAAAAACCAATAATATCCACTGCAGTTTTGCCTGCCAGTTTGGGCAATGATAGCAAAGATGCCGTGAGGTTTTGCAGGGAGGCCTGTGCATTTCAGTGTGGACATGGGAGGGCAGTGCATGCTCCCCCAGCGCGGGACCTCAGCTGCTGGGGAGGAGGTTTGTGTTCGTGCAGAACCTGCGAGCCTGTGTCCATCTGTGGCAGAGCAGCACCAACCCCAGAGCTGGGGAGGATGGGGGAGGAGGGGTCTCCAGGTTCTTTGCAGCAGTGACATGGATGAACATGAAGAGCACGAGTGGGAAAACGATTGTGCTCACCTTCAGGTGGGGTGAGCAGGTCCCTGCAGGTTTCCCGAGGAGGTTGTTTCCCGTCCAGCCCAAGGCTCAGCCCACGCGGGTGCCAGGGGAGGGCAGGATTGCTGTGTGGTCCGTGATGGGCTGCAGACAGCCCCTCCTGATGGTGCCACGGCAGGACGGGTAATACCCTAAAACCTCTTAGAGTGCAAATCCTGGATCCCTAAGTGCTGAGGAAGCAGAGAAAGACAGAAATAGCAGCTTAGCTAACAGTTGGTGGCAGCGCAGGGTCTGTGCTGCCCTCAGCCCAGACCCCCACGCCCTGCTCGGAGCAGCCAGGCTGGGCAGAGCTCTCCTGCCGAGC
>NW_009954113.1:1157679-1161803 GCF_000747805.2 Chaetura pelagica | reverse complement strand
CGGCAGGTCCCGCTCTGCTGCCGGCCGGGTCTCGGGGGCCACAGGTAAGGCTGCCGGGGGGCTCAGGCTGCTTTGGCACCCGGAGGAAATGAACTGGCTTGGTCAGGAGATGTGGTGGCAGGAGATGAGGTTGGGTTTCAGGAAAGGGATCCTTTTTTCGCTGGTAAGTTCTTGTCCCTCAAAGCACCAAACTAGAAGCCGGGAGCAAAAAATGCAGCCAAAATATTGTGGGGCACACCTGTCCTAGAGCACAGCCCGAGGACGAGCCCACAGCCCTGTGGTACAGCCCCAGGCTTCTGAGAAAGGACGTGGTGAAAGAGCTGTTTTTCCCCTCCCTACTGGTGCAGCACAATGTCTCTACTGCTGCAGGTTTAGCTGGGACACTGGATGTAACCAGGCAAGCCTGGCAGGGTGGAAGGGGCCTTGAGGTTGGGGGGCCGGTGGTTTGTTTGGGGGCAGACAGGCAGGGCCTGTGCCCTGCAGTCCCTGCACACAGTGTGGAGCTGCCTGTGCAGGACACCAGCACCAGCACTGAGCTCAGTCCACTCTCAGGGGCCTGGTGGGCTGTGCTCAAGGACAAAAGAGCCAGCAAACACTTTAATAGCAGGTTAAGCCTGAGAGAAGTGAAACTGATTCCATCCAAGCACTGAGCAAACGAGTGGAAAGTCTTCTCTGATCAAAGTCCAGCAGAAAGTCTTCAAGGAACAATATTTTTATTAGCCTGGAATCCCATAACTTATTTCTTGCAGGGATTAAAATTCACAGCCAGTGTTTTAAAGTACTGAAGTCACTTAAAACAGAGGGAAGAGAAGAAATTACTTCACTTACTGAAAAAAACCAATAATATCCACTGCAGTTTTGCCTGCCAGTTTGGGCAATGATAGCAAAGATGCCGTGAGGTTTTGCAGGGAGGCCTGTGCATTTCAGTGTGGACATGGGAGGGCAGTGCATGCTCCCCCAGCGCGGGACCTCAGCTGCTGGGGAGGAGGTTTGTGTTCGTGCAGAACCTGCGAGCCGTGTCCATCCACCAGCCCCAGAGCTGGGGAGGATGGGGGAGGAGGGGTCTCCAGGTTCTTTGCAGCAGTGACATGGATGAACATGAAGAGCACGAGTGGGAAAACGATTGTGCTCACCTTCAGGTGGGGTGAGCAGGTGCCTGCAGGTTTCCCGAGGAGGTTGTTTCCCGTCCAGCCCAAGGCTCAGCCCACGCGGGTGCCAGGGGAGGGCAGGATTGCTGTGTGGTCCGTGATGGGCTGCAGACAGCCCCTCCTGATGGTGCCACGGCAGGACGTGTAATACCCTAAAACCTCTTAGAGTGCAAATCCTGGATCCCTAAGTGCTGAGGAAGCAGAGAAAGACAGAAATAGCAGCTTAGCTAACAGTTGGTGGCAGCGCAGGGTCTGTGCTGCCCTCAGCCCAGACCCCCACGCCCTGCTCGGAGCAGCCAGGCTGGGCAGAGCTCTCCTGCCGTTTTGCAGGAATCCATCCAGGCTCCCAAATCTCAGCAGTGAACTGCGTGTTGTTTGGCAGACACGTATTCCCGAAGTCCCTGGTTTCCCACCCAAACTGCCGGTGGCGGGGCCAGCGAGGTGTCAGCACGCCCCGGGAGCAGTGACCGTGTCCCTGCTGCTTTGCCGAGCTCTGTCTCTTCGCATTTGCCCGTGGGGATCAGAGATTTCCCTTCACGGGCGCTAATCTGGTTTTTCTCCTTCCACCTCCTAATTCCCCCCAGATCTGCAGGCTCAGGCCCGCACCACGCTCGGCCAGGACCAGCAATTAGTCTGTCCGTGCTTCTCTTTGCCATGGACGTAAAGAGAATTAGGAAAGGAAAAGGCAAGAAAGACCTTCCTTCGTGCCCGGCACTGGTTCAGAGCAGCTGGAAGGGCACAGGGCTCAAGTAAGAAGCTGGGGAAGGGGCAGCCACCCCCTGCCCGCGGGGCTGCCCCGGCACGGCAGCCGTTTCGCCCACTCCTGGACCAGTGTCACACGTGAGGGCCGTGCCCCCCGAGCCCCGGGGGCTGCAGCAGGGACGTGGGAGCCGAGAGATGCCCCCGGGAGCCCGGCAGGTAGTTGGGACGCACTTCCAGGGGCGATGCAGCAGAACCGAGAAAGCCTTGACCCTGTAACGGGACAAACCTGGCGCCGCTGAGAGCCCGCCCGGCTCGCCTGGATGGCTGGAGACTTCTGTAAGTGCCCGAGGGTGCAGAGGTGGAAGGGGGTGAGGCAGCTCCTGCAGCTCCTGCAGCTCCTGCAGCTCCTGCAGCTCCTGCAGCTCCTGCAGCCCGGCTTTGCCACTGAGCTCAGCCCGGAGCGGTGCTGCTGGGGCCGTCCCAGTACTTACTGGGCTCTTGCTGGAGCCTTCAAACCTGCGCTCCGCAGCCCCAGGGATGTCCTGGTGTTCCTTTGGGTTTCATCCCTCTGTTGCCAGACGTGCCTGATGCTTCACTCAGCACTTCCCCTCTGTCCTTGACACCCGTGCCTGCTAACGTGGCGAGCAGCTTGATTTCCTCTTTAAATAGTAGCAGTAACCCCTGATTTTTATGTGGCATTTTAATCAGCACTGTTGTATGAAGGAGGACAAGATGATGACATTGGAAACAGTAGTTACAGCATATTGTTTGGTCCTTTTTAACATTTCCTTGTGAAGCTGGTGCTTCTGGTGCCCTCTGCAATACAGCTGTGAGGAGCTGCTCCCAGGCAGCCGAGCAGCCCCAGGTCATTAATGCCAATTTCTGCTTTAATGCTGTTTTCCTTGCCCATCCTTACCATTCTGCTCTCACAGCAAGCTGGGCTGTATTGTGGCTGCTGAAAAGGGACACGAGAAGAGTTCCTTTCATCTCTGGCATGTAACAGGGTGTTAAACAACGTTTTCAGTGTTACTGAGTTTTGACCACGGGTGCTTGAGACTTTTTGATCTGAAGAGCACAAAACTCAAGGTGCATTTGTAAGGATGTTTTCTTGAGGGATTCTGAGTCCTCCTAGTCTCCATAAGATAATTCACAAAATTACAGGCAAAATAGCCCGTGTTTCATTTTCTGTAAAGGCTTAGGGTGTGGTAAGGAACGTGGAATGAACAGGGGAGTAAAAAGCATCTTCCCAGACAGCTAAGCTCAAATGGAGAGAAGATCTGCATGCAAATTGTTTTAGCCAATGTCAGCGTGCAGAGGAGGCACACAGGCATCAGTGGTGCCAAAAGGGCTTCCAAGTGAGCAGTCTAGGTCAGCTGGTTTGATGTACCCTGAGCAAAGGCAACATCTGCAGACGCTGGGGGCTGATGTGCCCGATTTCTCCTTGAGCATCCGTGGAGCCAGTCCTAACCCTTCACATGAGCCACAAGCAAGTCCTTTTGAAAACCCTTGTCTTTGTTTTTCGGGGTGCTGTGACCAGGTTCATGTTGTGCACAGGACAGGGAGGGCACGGAGGAATGTTCCCAGGAAAGCTGAGAGGAACTGGCAAATTCTAATGAATTTGCAGTGATTTTGCAGTTGCAAACTGCTAGAATATTGAGTATTGAGAAGAGCTGGTTAAAATAAAGCTACCTTAAATCACTGGGTGATCTTTTCATTAGCATGACATGCCAGGTAAAGGAAATAATCATTGCTAGATAAGTAAGTCCATGCAGGTGCCTGAAGGCACCTCCTGGGGGTGGGGGTTAGGCAGGTGCCACTGACCAGTGGGACAAGGGCTGTGCCAGGCCATGGTCTGGGTGCCAGGGGTAGCTCTAGTCTTTCCAGCCCACTCAGCTTCCTGACTGCTACTCTGCCAGCAGCCTGCCAAAAGAAGAATCAAAGCTATTTTGGGGGGGAAATATAGAGGGAAAATGTCCCTCTAGGGGCATTTCCTCCCATGATGGGGGTTGTGGCACAGACTAGAGGCCCCACACCGGGCAGGGCACACACGGCATCTCCAGGAGCTAAAGTTAAGGATGGAAAAAAGGCACCAGAACTCCTTTTTTTAAGAAATTGTTTCTCCCTTCTCTTGCAGTTGTAGCCATGCCGGCAACCAACCAGGGCTGGCCCGAGGCGTTCGGGTTCAAGATCAGCGGGAGCGGCCCGTGCTACGTGGTGTGGGTGCAGGAGGGCAGCAGCGCGGGGCTGGCGGGGCTGCGGCCGGGGGACGAGGTG
>NW_009954113.1:1152554-1157500 GCF_000747805.2 Chaetura pelagica | reverse complement strand
GGTCGCCCTGGGGGGTGCCTGCCCGGGGGGGTCCCTGCGGCTCGGGCTGCTGCGGCCGCAGTGCGGGGCTGGCGTGCGGGATCCTGTCCCCAGAGCCACCGCCGTGCACAGGGAGAGGAAGGAGAAAGCGCAGGAATTCAGCAAAAAGGTAAGGCCGGGGCGCGGGGAACCCCCCGCACCGGGCGGGCTGGAGATGGTCCCGCTCAGCCTTCGTGCCGGGGTGGGAGGATGATCCTGGCTCGGCCGCAGGGCTGAGCTGCAGATCCAGGGCATCAGCATCCGAGAGAAGGGGCTGGTAATGACTGGGAGAACACAGGGATGCTGCAAAGGGCCTGGAGATCCTCTGGGGGACGACCACAGGTGCTCATTCCTTTGCACAACAGGAGCGTGTGGAAACTCCCAGGGGCTGATCCCTCTCTCCTGCGTGTCCTCAACCTCTGGGCACATCATCCCACAGGCATTTTAGCTCTTATTTTTGTTGCAAAGGGAAAACCTCGCTGTGATTACATCTTTGTGTTCCTAAAGGCTGCCTAGTGGGTAGTTTACCAAACACATCACCTTGTGCTAATTCTAAATTTGATCATGCTTGTTTTTTTAATCTTTCTAATTTCCATTTCAAAGTAGCCTGGTAAAATACTGTTATGAAAATAGCCAGGCTCGTGGCTTTTTTTTGATCCTGAGCTGATAAAGGAACAAGACATTCATACAGAGGTTCATGGCTACCAGCTGAATCCCCTCAGTCAGCTTCTACATTAAATATTCACAAATAGGCACTGAGGTTTGGATTCATGGGGCAGAGAATCACGTGTGAAACAGATACCTGCTGATGACAGGAGATTAACAAGAGGATGAGCAGTTATTCCATGCTGCCTCCATCTCCTGAAGCCACATTAAACCATGTAAACTTCTCTCAGGTGCTCACAGGAGAGCACTTTGAAGTGAGCAAGCAGGTCACGATGCTGTGAGCACCCACAGCAGCACCCCTGCCCCCTCCTTCCCTGTCCAGCAAAGCCCCCTGTGATGGTCCTGACCAGCCTGGGCAGAAACAGGTGTGTGGAGCACCCGTGCCTCTGGCTCCTGGGTGCTGGAGCACAGCTTGGCTGTCAAATGCCTCTCTACATGGAGCTGCTGGCACAGATGTTTTAAGTGGCTTAATTTTTCTACATGAAGCAGATAATAACAGAAGCCAGCAGGGTGCTTCACCCCCTGGGTGGCCTGGGAGCTGTGCTCTGGTAGGTGCTGCTGGTGCCAGTGCTGTGAGCTCCCAGGTCTCCTGCCCACCTTCCACCAGGCTGGAAGGTCAGAGGGGGCTGGTGGCCCAGGGTTTGTGCCCACATTGCCCACAGGCCCACATCCCTAACATTATGGAAGTGCTCAGGGTCTCAGTTCCAGGTCAGCATCTCCTCTTGTCCCCTGCACGCTCAGGGCCACAGTGAGGAATGCATTGACACAAGGGGTGGCAGCACCCCTGATTCCCACCCCACCAAGCCCTTTGGTCTCAGTGCACGCAAAAAAATCATAGCACTGTGCTGGGATTCAGCCCACCAGGAACACCACAGCCTGTCATTCCCGTGCTGGACCTTGGGACTGAAACCGTGCAAGCCTGCCCAGGGGATGCAGCTGCCGAGGCTGCCCCAGATTCAGTAACCTTGAAGAGCTGCTGCTGCCAGGAGCCCTCCCGGTGCTTTGCGACGGCTGCGCAAACCCAGCGGCACCCAGAGGGCTGTGGGGGGGTCACAGCAGTGCCCATGTGCCTCCCTGGGGAGATGCCAAGTGGGACAAGTGCCTGGAGGAAACAGCTCTTCCACTTCCCTGGGCAAGGGCCTCTCCCAGCCAGCACGGGGGGCTTGGCCAGCCCATCTTGCCAGCTCACCACAGGGGTGCACAGACACCCACTGGTGTTGGTGGGGCTCCCCTCCCCTGGCTGCTGCTTCCCCCTGCACAGGCAGAGCTGGGGGGAAGCAGTTCAACCTGGTGTAAGCAGAAAACCATCACCTCACAGGAAAAAACAAGGTGTGCAGGGACTGCAGGGTGGGCAGGAGGAATTTTCCACATTCCTGGTGGATTTGCTGCACACAGCTAGGCTGCAGGAGAGGCAGCACACCCCCTGCCCAGCACAGCCCTGGGGTAAGGGACAACCCCTGGCCTGGGAAGGGACTGAAAGGGACAGGGTCCCATGCAGGGTAATTGGCTGGATGATAATTAGCTAATTAGTCTGCCTGCCATGGCTGTCACAGATGGAGAGGATGGCTGGAAGCTGCTTATGCCTTTTCCAGGGCTGGTGTTCACATCCACGCTCCTTCTCCCCAGTTCCCTGCAGCCTCCCAGAATTAATAGCAGGGCAGTGTTGACCAGCAGGGTCACAGTGTGATTAGAGGCTGACATACCTGCAGGAGCTCATCATAGTGTCCTCTGTCAGGTAGACTCCAGACCAACACATCAGCTGCCTGCCCAGCCATGCCCATAGGGCCTCTCCTGCAGGGACCCAGCAGAGTTTTGGAGTTTGCTGTCCCAGTGCTGTTTCCAGTGCAATATATGTGTGTTTAACATGCAGAAGAGAGATAATGGGGGCATTTGTGAGGCCCCAGCTGTGCTGCATAATGAGCTGATGGGAGAAGTTTTGCTTTCCTCTCTGTGTGGGTTCCCTCCTTGTCTGCTGACCAGGTGCTGCAATGAGATGGACATGTTTTCTGCTCTGTCAGTGCCTCCATTAACTGCTCTGCTGCTCAATGTCCCTTCCCTTGTCTTTCCTGGCTCCCATGCTGCAGGTAGATGACATCCTGGGTGACCAGCCAGAGGTCAAGGAGAAGGTGTTCACCATCCTGAAGCAGTACGCAGCAGAGCGGAAGGTGGAATACTTGGCCTATGCCCTTTGCATGGTCCTCACCCAGGAGTCCCACCAACATCTCATTGACAACATCAGGTATAGGGTGCCAGCAACCTCTGTGCTGGTCTTCAAACCTCAGACATCCATCTGTCCACTGGTGACAAGCATGTGGGGCTAAATTGTTCAGGCACAGAGGGGTCAGAAGTTCTTGTGGGGAAGATGCCAACAATCCCTTCCCAAGGTGCAGCTGAGCTGAGTTTGGTGGAGCCGTTGTTTCAAAGGGTGGTGTGGTTACTTGCAGAGCAGCTGGTGAGTCTCTGAGAGCCTGGCTAGAAAACACACCCAGCTCTGGGCGAGGGGTGGGCCAGGGCTGCCAGCAGCACCTTGAGATGCTGGGGCTGTGGTCACACATCCCGAGATGCTCTGGCAGTGCTCCATTTGGGCTCAAGGCCCCTGGCACCCCCAGCAGCAGGGCCGTGCCGTGGGGGTGCAGCCGCTTTGCTGCTCTTCCCGCCGCGCCTGCGGGACCGCGGGATGGTGCCGGTGCCTGGACATGGGGTGGGGATTATGGCCAGGCTGAGACCACGGCCATTAGGGAATCAGGTCTCCATCTGGCCCCACTCTGGGCCTGACTTTCCAATTCCTGCTTTAATCAGTGGAATTGCAAGATATTACAGTTACCATAACAACATCCGTGTGCTGGGGTCTCTGCCGCGCTGCCGCGATCTGGCAGTGGGGAGGGTGGGGAGAGCCCTGGCCACCCAGTGTGCCCCTGCTCTGCCATGGCTCTGCATGGGCCACCCAAACCTGAGCGAGGAGGGGCACAGAACCCTGCAGAGCCAGGGTGAGGAAGGGACCATCACCTTCCCAGCAGCCACCTTGCCCAAGTGCCCATGTCTGGGCTGTTCTGTCCCCCCAGTGTCCTCGGGCGACCTGGCAGGCAAGTGGTTCGGCTGGGGACAGCACCAAGCCCTGTCTGATTCATGAACCCATCTAGTACCAGTCAAAAAAACCTCACCACCGTAGTTCAGAAGAACTTTTCCCAGCCACACTCATGTAAATGCCTCAAAAACCTTGGGGAAATAGATGAAATTTTTATAGAGAGGACTGTGATAATGGAGCCAAACTGTGCCCCCATGTGAAAGGTTAACACTGGGGCTGGGGCAAGAGGCACCATAAATCAGGCAGCTAATCTCATTTAATAGAAATGAAATATTTAGCTTAGGGGAAAGATTTACCATCTAATCTGAATGAAATCAAGTCAAGAAAATAATAATAAAAAAAGCTTTGGTGACCAGGTTTCCCAGCTGTGGGGGTCTCGGGGAGGGGAGGGCAGCCCTGCATGTGCTGCTGTGCGTGAGACAAGCTGCTTATCCTGGGGTCTCCTGTCTGATAGGTTTGCTGCCAAGCAAGAGCTTTTAATGCTTTAATATCTCATGGAAAGCTGGTGAGCAGCTCCCGGGTGCTCTGGGTTTAGGGAGCACTGTGGATTCATGTGGGTGATTCCTGCAAGGGTCCAGCTGGATTGTTCTGTTGCTGGCTGAGGAGGGATCTGGGGTCTGTGCCCCAGCCAGCACCTCGGGGTGAGGAAGGGCTGGGTGGGGGATTTGTCCAAGGAGAGGTCCTGGCTCTGGTGCTAACTCTGGGGATGGGCCATCTCGCCACCCCCGGGGTGCAGGGCAGCTGCCGCAGCAGCACCGTGTGTCCCTGCTGTTTGGGTGGGTGGAGCATCCCGGGGCCCATCCTGCGGGACCAGCTCTGCGGCACATCAAACCCACCTGAGGACAGGCTGGGGACCCTGCGGGTACCCCTCAGCCAGCCCGGGCACCTCTGCGAGGCTGTGCCTGGCTCCCGGGGGCTGTTTCCCTCCGAGATGCGGGGCAGTCCCGCACACCCACACTGCCAGCTCACCCTGCAAAGCGCGGGGCAGAGCTGCCCAGAGCAGCCCTCGGAGGGGCTGGGACGAGCCCCTTCCATCCCTCTGGGGATGGTGGTGCCCATGGGCCAGGGTCTGGGCAGAGATACTGGGGGCGATGCTGGGGGATGCTGGTCCCCAGCACTCGCCTGGTGCAGCCCCGGTTCCCAGCCAAGCCACGGGCTGCGTGGCGGTGTCCCGCCC
>NW_009954113.1:1133919-1150142 GCF_000747805.2 Chaetura pelagica | reverse complement strand
GGCTGCAGCCACCTCCCCTCCCGCCTGCCCGCGGGCTGGGCTGTTCCCAGGCTTGCTGGCTTTTTGTTTAGATTTATTATTTATTTTTTTTTTTCCTTTTTAGCTCAAATGGATTTCATCCCATTTGCCCAGAATTAAGCTCCCGCAGATTTTAATTTGCTGACATTTTCTTCATCCGTTTGGTTGTGGATAGCAGGGATAACGCACGTGCTGCTTTATTAGCTCAAATGGATTTCATCCCATTTGCCCAGAATTAAGCTCCCGCAGATTTTAATTTGCTGACATTTTCTTCATCCGTTTGGTTGTGGATAGCAGGGATAACGCACGTGCTGCGCCGGGTCCTCCCCGCTCCCATCCCCTGCCCATATGGCTGCTCTGGGTAGTGAAGTGCAGGGCTGTAGTTCTGCTCAAGAATGATGAAATTCGGCAGCGAGGGGGAAAGATGAGCTGTCTTGGGTGAGTAAGAACGGACCTTGCCCTGGGAGCCCAGGGGCTGGGAGGGGAATGGGTTTAAAGCAGCTTCATTCCCGAACCTGCTTAACTAACCCCTGGCACCGCGAAAATGATGTGCTAAAAGTTAATTAACTCTTGGTGCCCGTATTGCATCGGAGCTGCCCTTGTCAGGGACTCCGCGGGCGTCGCAGCTCTGCCAGGAGAGGGAAATCTCTTGTTTTGCGTTATTCCATCACCTGCACACGCCGAAGGCTGGGTCTGGCCCCGGGGGACCCCAGGGTTTGTCTCCTCTGCTCCCCGCGGCCGCTCCGGGTGCGCGCAGGGGCTGTGTCCGCCCGGCACCGGCGTGGGGAGGGGAGCGGGTTATTTTGGGCAGGTCGGGGTCCCAGGGGCACACGCGTCTCGGCACTGTTCTTATTCCTGAGCTGTTTTCAAACCAGGGCAGAGCTGTGATTCCAGCAGAGCCCCCGCGCCGGCTCCTCGCTCTGCGGTGCTGCCACAGCGGCCACCGGCTTTTCCCAGGACTCCGGGGGTCAAGGCTGCCCTCCGAGCCCAGCAGTGTTGGGGGGATCCCCACCTGCCCTTCTCAGGGCTTTAGCACTTGCACACCCCGGCCCGGGTGCCGTCTCCCTTCGCCCCGGGGGTTCCCTCGGCGCTCCGTGCTCGGGAACATGTTTGCAGTGGAACTGGGGAGCACTGGAAACGCAGATCTCCTCCCCACTGACCCGCAGTGTTACGAAAGCTGGTGCAGAAGGCACCGGTGTTGATGCTAACACGGACATCGTCCCATTAACCTGGATTTAAACAGCAGGATGTGCCCGCGCTCGGGGGCACAGCCAGCCGTGTTCGTCCATTGCACGATAACTCTCGGGCTGTTCCGACTTCTGAATGTTCTTGTGGGTCTCCTCGAAGTCTCTTTTGCTGCAGGGAGAACAATTAGGGGCAGTTTGTAACTTCGCTGCTTTGGCTTCCTCCCCTCCCGGGGGAAAAGCGGGGGGAGCAGCCGGGGCTGCCGGGCGCTGCTCCCGGTGCTGTCACTTGTGATCCCCGTGACAAAGACAGAATCGCTGCTCATCGGGGGTTCCCTTATTACGCGAGAAATTCCCCCGAGTTCATTTTAATAATGCTCCAAACACAATCTATCGGTCTCAGCTTGTTTTTCACGGCAATAAAATTGCTTGGCATGTTCCCGTATTAAAATACTCCAGCCATCTGTGACTGGCTCGGGATAAGAAATTTCATTTTAGCTATCAGGATTTATATATTAGGGATTGTGCTGCTTTCCTGTTTGTTCCCCCTGCTCCTTCAAAGTTGGGGGGAGCTCTCAGGCTCTCTGGGGTGCCTGGGTCACTCCCTGAACCAGCGTTGCTCCCACTGCTGCCTGATGCAGCACGTGGAACTGGGCACAGCCCAGTCCTCCTGCCCCTGTCCGGGCAGAGCTGCTGCGGAACTGGCAGGCTGGTAATGGGAGGAAAAGCAGCTCTTCTTTGCTTCCTTTTTAAAAAATCCCTAATCTGATAACAGGGCATATGGACAACTGCCCAAAAATGGGAATTAGGGCAGCCGGGAAAAAAAATGTGCTAGTGGTGAAAACAATTGGAAGCAGAGTTTCTTTTCTACCAGCTGAGATCAAATAGGTCGTGACCAAAATGCCTCAGTGCAAAATCTCCTGTTAGGAGATTAATTTCTTTTGGGAAATCAAAGTGTGGCTGTAATGCAGATCCTACCAGCCTGCCCCTTGCACCCCAGTGCTGGTGGGAAACACTGGGTTTGGGAACTGGTTACGTGGTCCGAGTGCTTTCCAGTATCCTACAGAAAACATGGAAAGCTGCACTTTTCCTGGTGTTCCCAGCAAAAAGTAGGTTGAAGGCAGCTCCTTGGCCGAGGGTCCTGTTCTCTGCCGCTCTGAAAAGTGGGGGGTGACACAGGTTTCCACACCCCAGGGTGGTGTGGGGTGCTGGTTCAGGGCATGGGGTGCGATGGAGCCCCATGTCACCCTGGTGCAGTGGTTGATGGGTTCCCATGGGTGGCACAGGGACCTAGGGGACATCCCAGGGGCTGCATCGAGCAGCTGTTAGCACCCACTGACCTGGCCCCCATCCTTGATACCTACTGGTTGATGCTGGGCAGGATAGAGGCTGCAGAAATAGCCTTTCTGAGGGTTTCTTTCAAGGTCTCCCTGTACCCAGCAGCTGACATCAGTTTTGGGAGATGTGAGAGCACCTTGAGGCACCCTGAGACCCCAGCACTGGCTGCTGATGGGGAAGGTGACCCCCAGTTAGGGGGCTGTGGCACTGCTTGTGGGAGGCTCTTACTGGCAAATAACACGGTAATTGTTACTGGTGCTGGTGCAGGGATGTGTCATGAGAGGGTCACCCTCTCCAAAAGCTTCCATGTGGGGCTGGGGCTTTTGAGCTGTCCCCAGGGATGAGTGGGGTGGCTGGGGAAGGGCTGAGAGGGGCTCCCTGCTCTGGTGCACGGGCACTGCATCCCACTCCATCTGTCCTCCTGGGCGGAAATGCGCCTTTGTTCCTATTTAATGCTGACAACAGTCACATCTGCAAAACATCTGCAGCCAGATGAGTCACTATGAAGCTTCTTTTTACTGGGGATAACGGGATAACAGTCCCTATGAAAATCACAGCTCTGCACTCACTGCTGGGCTGGAGTGAGCCCCACCTGCACAGGGGGGTTTGGAGGCACCAGCTCCCCCGGGGCTGCTGGTGCTGCTGGGCTGGAGGCCAGCGTGGGGCTGCCATCGCTCCCGTCACATGGGTGAAGCAGCACGAGGGTTTTCTCCCCTGAACGTGAGTGAATTTTAGCCCCAGGGCTGGCTGGTGCAGCAGAACTGCTTCTCCAGACCAGGAGCTGTCTGCACAGCGCAGACATGATCCAGGTGTAGCTCAGTGTTTCAGTCCACCCTGGAATGTGTTCTTCTGCACAACTGATGGACTCAAGGTCCAGTCCTTGCTAGTTGTTTTGGGGCTAAGTCAGACAGTTTTCATTTTTGCTTCCTTTGGTACTCGGAGATTGTATCTGATGTTGGCAGCTCTGGAAAGCTTCACATCCTCCTCATTAAACGCGAGTGCTGTGTTTACAGATGGTGTTATTTAGTTTAAAGGTGGTTTTTTCAATCTTTTAGCAGTAGTGCAAAGTGCTGCTGTGGTACCCAGGGGGTAAACAATGCTCGGTGGAGGTTTGGGCCCATGACACTGGTCCAGGTCCTGGTCCAGCCCGATGGCTCCACCTGGATGCCCAGGAGCCAATGCCATTTGCCTTTAAGGTTTCTCACCCATTACAGCAGCATGTAATTTAAACAGAAGCACTTGAGAAGTCAACTAATTAGCACCAGGGAGGCATCCCCCCGGAGTTCGGCGCGGAGCTGTGCCCTCCTTTCTGTTACGAGATCGTTCCAGCTGGAAATTACAGCAGCTGCAGTTTTTAGGGAAAGCGAGAAGCTTGGTGGCTGTGAGCTGGGGCAGAGCTGGAGCAGGGAGGGCAGAGCAGGCGCTACAGCCCAAACCGTAGAGAAGGGAGCCGCTGGGTAGATGGTAAATGTCCTCCTGGGACTGAGAGCGCGGCGGGAAGGCGAGGGCGAAGGGAGGCAGGGGCTGAGCCCAGGTAGAGGGCCCATCTGGCCGCCGTCCCCCCGCACGGCGGGGGTGCCAAGTGGCAGGAGGGCACCGGCTGGCGCGCGGTGTGGTTGTTGGATCCGGCCGCGTCGTGGGCGTGAGCCGAGGCTGGGAAGCTGCTGCATGAGGAGCTGAAGCGTCTCCCTTTTGTTCCCACCGCACCCCGACAAATGGGAAAGGACCGGAGCTTCTCTCGGCATTTTCGGTAGGTCTCTCTGCGCCGTCCTCTGCGTCTCCTGCGTGGCCTTGGTTGTGCTGGGAATGCCTGGTGCTCCGGCAGATATCCCACCACATCCCTCCTGGCTCTTGGAGCCGTGGGGACCCTGCCTGCAGCACTGGGGTGGCCCTGCCACCAACCCGCGCCCACCGCAGCAATGGCGCGTGGGCTGGGGGAGCCAAGTGAACCTTGGATGTAAAACTGAGGGTGGGAGCGGCAGGAAGGGGCATCTGGGTCTGCTTTGTCTCCGTGACTATAGTCCAGCAACACAACGGGTGGTGAGGGTGCAGGTTCAGGGGTGCTGCATGGTCCAGGGGCTGCGATGGAGTGAGGACTGGGGATGCCTGACTCCTGGCCCCAGCTGAACACAAGCTCTGAGCAAACTTGGGGCTGGTGGGCAGGCAGCTCCCAGTGAGTGCAGGCTGCAGGAATGGGACTGTCTTCTCTGAGGTGAGCTGCAAGTGACCCACCCCCTTGGGAGTTTTTAAAACAGGGAGTGTGACAAAGACCAAGATGAGCTAAATATCCTCTGCCAAAGCCAGCCCCAGGGAGGGGCAGCTAGGGACAGGGGTGCTGGCAGACAGGCTCCTGCTGGGTGGTTTCCTCGTGGGTGCTGAGTTGCAGTGCCCAGGGCTGGTGCATGTTGAGCCGGTGGGATTGTGCTGGAGCAGGGGACAGGCTGAGGCAACGACACTGGGCAGTGCCACCCCATGTGCTGCTTTTAGTGCGTCCTTGGGTAAAGCCCAGACCTGAGCACACACAGTTCAGAGGCCAGAACCCACTGAGCCACAGCGTGTCAGGGTGCTCAGGGGCTCCAGCCCACAGCAGCCCTGCAGCACAGGGACATCCTGGGCTCCCTGAGGCCACACTGCAAATCCTCATAAAAGTTTCTTTGCAGAAGGAAAGTATTTTGCATGCTTTAATAGGATTATTTTTACCAGTCACTCAGCTCCTCTCCTTGCTAAGACTCCGTTTTACTTCTAGCCCTGAGTCAGTCATGCTGAAACCCTTGAAGTGTGCCCTTGTGCCTGGTTATTGAGCTTGCCCTGCTTTGCTCCTCACCCCCGATGTTTCTCAGCCTGCAGGTGAAGCAGCAGCCCGTGTGAAGTGGGACAGCCCTGCTGCAGCCAGTGGGGCCAGTTTAATTTGACCAGATGAAATGGGAACGTGTTGGTTCTGCCTGCGAGGAACCTGGGCTTGTCCCAGGGCAGAGGCGTGAGGTCACTGCCGTTGTGTCGTGTCCTTCCCTGCATTCCCACAGGAGCCTCCTTACAGCTGGGTCAACTATTTATTAGCATGATTTCACTCTTTTTCTAGGTGCTGCTTAATCACAAGTTGACTGTGAATTGTAACATGTGTAACTTATTTTAAATTATCACCAAATGCTTCGCTTGAGCATATGTCAGCTGTGGGATCTGCCTGCTCCTCTTCAGTGGGAGCATCAGCCCTTATGTTGAGTTCTGCCTTTGGTTGGGGGAAATAAAGATGTCCTGATCCTGGTAGATTGGGATTTGAAGCCTCCTCCTCCACATCTGGCTTGACTCAGGCTTCCAGGTTCCTTTGGTGAAGGATGGGGAGCCCCAGGGGAGCCAGCCCCAGCCAGGCTCCGTTAGCAGCCACCCATGGTCGCAGCCCGGGGTGCTGCAGCAGGGGGTGCAGCCCCTCGCAGCGAGTTGCTCTGGGCCCTCTGGCACCGGCTGCCTGCTTGTCCCTGCTGGTATTCCCGTGGGAGATGTGCTCCCCGGGCAGGGGCTCACAAGTGTCAGAGTTTGTGTTAATGCAGGGAGTGCGTTCTCACGCGCCGCGAGGTGAGGAGCACTAACAACCCGCAAGACAGTCTTGTCTAACGAGCAAAGGCAGCTGCCAGGCGGCCTGAACGGGTGCAGGGAGGAGTTGCTATAGAAACACAGGGAGACAACGGCTCCTCCAGAAGCCCCTAGGTCTGCAAAGGGGAGGGCGGGAGCAGGGGAGGGGGTGTCAGAGTCTCACTGCTGTGGTGGCAGAAGGAAAAAGAAAAGCATCTCCTGGTGTCAGAGGCAAGAGCAAAGCAGATGCATCCTTCTTGCTGCCTCCTGGGATCTTGCTGTGTATCCTTCAAGGGTCTTGGGGGCACAAAGACCCCTTGGCTGCTGACAGAGAAGCTCCTCCTGGGCACAGGGGAGGTGACCTGAAATGGAGCAAGTTCCCATTGGTGTCCCTTTGCCTGCAGCATCACTATGCCTATCCTTATCCATGCATCACCAGAATCTCCCAGGGGGTGTGAGGCTCCTGCCTGGTTGTGGCAGGAGCTGGGGGGGGGCAGAAGCCAAGACTGGAGCCCAGGAGAGCAGAGTCCAGGGTTCCCAGCTGAGGGGCTGGGGCAGAAGATGGGGAGAAAAGTTTTGGGGGTTCCAGAATGTGCTGGGGAAGAAGGAGTCTGGAGGAGGTGGTTTGGCACCAGCAGTCCTGAGGGGCACTTACACACTGGGACCCTGGCCATGGGTACCACACAGCAATGAGCAGGACCACAGCAAGATGGGCCCTGTGGAAACAAGGGTCCTCCTGGTTCCACCATCTTCCTGGCTGTCAGCATGGGGGGAGACAATTAATCTGCTACTTGAGCTGAACCTCATTGTTGGTGCCCAGAGACAGGCAGCTGAAGGGACAGGGAAGAAACAAGCTGTTTGACTCAGCCTCTGCAAGCACTGCACTGTGGAGAGGTCTGACCTCCTCCCCCTGATGGCACCATGCATGGGATGGGGCAGGAGATGCAGCCAGTGTTCCCAGCATCCCTAGTCCTGGCATTCACAGCTCTGGGCAGGCCAAGAGCACACAAGGGGCTGGAGCTGCTCTGACCTTTCCTTTCCCACGTATGCCTGGATCTGGAGCTCTGGGCCACGGCCGCCCCAGTCCTGCTCCTCAGCCCCCTCCCTTGTCTCGTTTCCCCAGGATTTTCATCCCCAAGAAGCACCGGCAGCGGTTTGACGAGGTGGTGTCACAGAGCCTGATCAGCAAGCTCTGCCGCTCCAAGAGCGAGCAGCACAGCAACCGCCTGCGCCGCAGCCGGAGCGAGGACCACCAGGAGCGGCTCCTGGTCTCCACCCGCGCCAGCTCCGTGCCCCGCAGCCACGAGGAGCTCAGCAAGAGCCTGCGGAAAACCACTTCGCTCCTCACCAGCAATGTGGCCTCGGGGGCTGCCCGCAGGTGATTTGGCCTGGAGGGCACCATGGAGAGGGATGCCGGGGGAGGGAGAGGCACTGGGAAAGGGAATGTCTTCGGTGTGCAGGGTGAAATCCTCCTGGGATGAGGGTGGACTCAATGATGTTAAAGGTCTTTTCCAACCTAAATGATTCTGTGAGCAAAGACCTTCTTGAAGGCTGGGCCTGTTTGCACCCGGTGTCCCAGCTTTTCTGCCCTTGCTGTTGGAGGGCTGGTGGGATGCAGGGTGCCCAGCTGTGCCATTGGGATGCAGGGTGCCCAGCTGTGCCATTGGGATGCAGAGTGCCCAGCTGTGCCATTGGGATGCAGGATGCCCAGCTGTGCCATTGGGATGCAGGGTGCTTGGACACAGAGCAGGCTGCATGGCCCTGGGTGTCTGGGTGGGAGGCAGTGGAAGGAAGGACACACAACCCCTGGTGCCCAGGGGATTAACCCATTTCCCGCAGCACATCTGGCCAGTCCCCAGCAGCCCCAAGGAGCTGTGCTGTGCCGTGCTGGAGGCTCCTGCTCTGTTCCCAGCCCAGCTTAGGAACAAGAGCAGCATTTGATCTTCCAGTACAGCTGGGGAATCCTCCCAGGAGGGACTGTGCTGCCACAGGCTTGTCCTGAGCTATTCCCCTGCCTCCAGCCAGTATCTCCAGGGGGTTCAGCTGCAGCACACCTTCCTGCTAAGATAATTTTTGGTGTGACTTACCCAAAATCCAGTTCTTGCACAGTCTCCTTCTCTGCCAGCGCAGGATCGGTGCCTGCAATAGCCTTTCATTTTGTAAATGCTCTTGGTGATGCTGCCTTTCCCCAGATCCCTGCAGGGAACAACTCCCAGCTCCAATCAGCCTTCCAGCAGGGAGATTTCATAATGCTCCTTCCAAAATTTCCTTGCTGATTTTTTCTTTCTTAGCAGCCTGTGAGATCTTTGCCTTCTAAAACAAATTGTCACTCTCACTCTGTGTAACAGATAAACTATGTTCCATGTTCCACTTTAAAAACACGTTGGATTTGAAGGACTGGGCAGTGGATTTATGGATTCCGTGCTGCAGAGGCTGTGCTGGGGGGCTCTGCCCCTGGAGCACCATCTCCTCCTCCCTTCAGGGGGCACGATCCAGGGTCTCCCGTTTGAAAGACACTTTGGTATCAACAGTGACCTTGAGGGGAAGGAATTAGGGAGCATCGAAGGCTTGGCCACTTGGGGGACACCTAAGCTAACGGGGCTCTGGAGGGGCTGGGAAAGGAAACAAGAGCTGAATATTTGTTGGGCTCTGATTTGACATGTGCTTTTTCCTCTGCAGAACTGTGCGAGTTTATAAAGGCAACAGAAGCTTTGGCTTCACCCTGCGTGGCCACGCCCCGGTGTGGATCGAGTCTGTCCTGCCAGGTAAGAGCAGCCCCAGCCACAGGCTTCACAGACACTTATTTCTGTTCTGAGCTCAAAATCTTAAGTGCCTGCTGTTTGCTAGAAAATGGCAAAAGGGACTTTTACAAGGCTCCGTGGTGGAGTTTCCTGAGTTGAGTACCTAGTGTCTTTGGTGTGATTTAGCCTGGGAGCCTGCTCCTGTGAGCAGGGCTCCTCCAGCTGCAGCTCCTCTTCCTCCCCGTGTGTCTAGGGAGCCCGGCTGAGAAGGCTGCTCTGAAACCTGGAGACAGGATCCTGTTCCTTAACGGTCTGGACATGAGGTAAGAGGCTCTTTAAAAGGGGTCCCAGGGGGTGGTGGGTGGCCAAGCACGTGTGTGCTCAGTTGTTCACCCTTGTGCAACAGGAATGAGAGCTGGTCGCCCTGGAGGGTGCACTGAGGTGCACGAGGGGTTTTGCCCCATCTCCTTTACTATTCTTTTACAGAAATTGGCTCTAAGAGTAGCATTGTCAGCTCCATCCCTGCTCCTCTGACTTCTCAGGGCAGAGAACCATGTATAATGCACGACCCACCCACACACCCTGGTTCAAGCTACTCTGAGTTGTCTGTATTAAATACCCAGGGCTCTGCTTTGGAACAGTGCAGAGCATCATCCGGATGACGAACCACTCCCAGAATGGGATCATAAGCTTAAAAGCACATGGGCAATCCCATCTCCACCCAGAAGTTCATTCTTCTCTCTATTATTTGTGCATGATAACAGCAATCAGGCCAGAGCTGAGTGTGCCCCTCACGGGGCAGTGCCCGGGCTTCCTCGGGTTGGTTTTCCTCACAAAAAGAGAAAGCAAAGGATTAGAAGAGGCTACACGATAAGAGGGACTGATGAATATTTAAAGATTAAACATGTGATGCTGCTTCTGTCAGTGCTCAGGTTCTCACCTTTCAGCTGATCCAGCAAACTGTTGGCTGATGCAGCATTGCCAGAAAATAGAAGAGACTGAGTTGGAGATTGTCCTCTGAGCCCACATTTTGGCAGGCACTGTGCCAGGCTGGCCTGGACCTCTCTTCAAGGACACTCTGAGATTTTTTTGCCTATGAAAATGCATTTTCCATCCACCTTGCATTTTCTTTTCATGCAGAATTAGGACAGGCAAGGAGAGATCTGCAGCACTGTAACATTTAAATGGAAAGTTCATCTTTTGGGTCTGAGCTTAAAGTCACTCTGGCTTCACTTGCCATCACAGCTCCACAGGGTGCCTGCAGGGGTGCCCTGAAGTCATTCTTTGCTTCCAGTGCCACCCAGAGCTCAGTCACAGGGGGTGATTCATGGTGTCCCTTGGGGAGGCCCTTTTCTGAGCTAGAAGCAAGTGAAGATTGAGAGTCCTGGGCAATCACAGCAGGGCCCAGCTGCTCTGAGCAGCAAGATGGGGCTTTTTACAAGATAAGCGAAGGCAGCTGCAAGGTCCATTTCATTGCTGCTCTTGTGGAGCTACTGCCCACAGTGCAGCCCAGTGCTGTGTGTGCCTGCAGTGCTGCCTGCAGTGCTGTGTGTGCCTGCAGTGCTGCCTGCAGTGCTGCCTGCTCTGACCTGGGCTCTCCTCTGCCCCGCAGGAACTGCTCCCATGACAAGGTGGTGTCAATGCTGCAGGGCAGTGGGGCAATGCCCACCTTGGTGGTAGAAGAGGGGATCGTCAACTTCTCCAATGGTAAGAGCACAGGGGGAGAGGGCCTGGAGCAGCAGCCCAGTGCTGTGTGTGCCTGCAGTGCTGCCTGCAGTGCTGTGTGTGCCTGCAGTGCTGCCTGCAGTGCTGCCTGCTCTGACCTGGGCTCTCCTCTGCCCCGCAGGAACTGCTCCCATGACAAGGTGGTGTCAATGCTGCAGGGCAGTGGGGCAATGCCCACCTTGGTGGTAGAAGAGGGGATCGTCAACTTCTCCAATGGTAAGAGCACAGGGGGAGAGGGCCTGGAGCAGCACCAACCCTGCACCAGGTCCCAAATTCCCTGCACAGGAGGGAATTGCCCAACACCTCCCTGAGGCTCAGCTGGCTTGACATGCTGCCTGGAGGGCTGCACTCCTGCTGGGGCACGTGGCTGCCCACTTTCTGGGATCAGGCTTAATCCCAGGCTTGGCTGCTCTCCAGAAGGTTCATCCTACTGTATGATCATCCTTGGCAGCCCTTGCCAATGTCCTCTACATGCAGTCTGTGCCGTGTACTTGACCGAAGTAATCCAACCCTGAGCATCCGTGCTGGCTGCGCAAATCCCACCGCTGTGTATGGTCTGTGCTGCTCAGAGGAGCTGCTGCTGTTATGAATAATTTAGCTTGCTGCTGGTGAGCGAGCCCACGGGAGCTGAGGGTGTTGGGGCAGTGCAGGTGGTTCCAGCAGGATTTTGGCAGAGGGGCAGGACCCCAGCCCAGGGCAGAGTGCGGTGGCTGCTGCGCCTCCCGGGCTGTGCAAAGGCAGGAGGGTCAGAGCACTACTAGGGTGCTGCTCCATGGTGCACAGGCCCAGGGATTAGGGACTGGCTCTTCCCTCCAGAGCAGCAATGCATTCCTGAGCGTCACCTTAGGAGCCTTGTGATGCCAACTCACTTGTGTGGGTCCTAGAAACAAACCCGAGCACCTTGGTGCTTCACAGTGGGGAGCCAGTGATGCTCAAACTGCTTCACTGCCCCCAAAAGAAACCAAGAAAAGGTCGATTTTTTTGCTTCCATGACCTTGGCCATATTCCTAGGTGGATAAGTGCATCCTGCAGTCTCGGGTTGGTCCCTTCTCCCAGCTGTATATATTGCCCTGTGCTCGATGCAGAGGTGGCACAGGGACCAGTGCAGGTGGGTGTGGCAAAGCAAATGACCTTCCGTGCTGCAGTTCCCTCCCAGGTAACCTTTGACTGATGCTGGTTTTGAAGTTGGTGATTATCAAAAAGTGCTTTGGAACCTGACCAGAGGCTTTGGGGAGCCAGAGGAGGAATGCCATCTGCATGTGGCCAGTGAAAGTGCAGTAGCAGTACAGTTGAAGGGAGAGATCCCAGAGAGCATCCCAGTCAAAATACCCCTGCATGTGTTCAGCGGGTCCATGGACCTACTGGAACAGCTACAGTTCCAGAGCAGGGACAGTCACAGCTCCAGATGAGCCATTTCACCCTTCTGCCTTCCAGTGAGGGACACCTGGTTTTGCTGGGTAACAGTGCCTGTACCAGCACACCAGGATTTGTATTTCTCTGGAGCACCCGTGTGTGTGGGTGCAGCTGCTCCCAGAACTGACCCTTGGTTTCAGGACAAGCCTTTTAACGCTCAGACCCTTTGTCTGTTGAATTTTCTATTTTCTCTCTACCTGCACCTTGCAGACTCTGACTCTGTCGACTCCCCGAGCACCTCCTCAGCCCTCACCTCCCTGCAGTGGGTGGCAGAGATCCTCCCCTCTAGCATCAAGATTCAAGGAAGGACCTTCACGCAGCAGCTGGAGCACCTGCTGACCCCTGCCGAGCGCTACAGCATCTGCAGAGCGCTGGAAGGCTTCTTCCAACATCGGTAACTCCTCAGCAGCTAATGCTGTGCCCGACCCAGTGGCCGTGCCCATGTCAGTGGGTCTCTGAGCAGGAGGCAGACCTGGGCAGAGAGGCTGCTGGCACTGAGCTCTGCTGGGATCACGTTCTTCACTTTCCCCAGCTGAGAATTTCCCTGTGCACATCCACAGGACATAATCCTGTCTCTCACCAGGTGTCCAACCAGATGGATGACAGGACAGACCCTTGAGCTCTTGAGGTTAATTCAGTCACCCTTTAATCCCTCTTAAAGTGACCTTGGTTCCCTGCAGCATGGACTGTCTTCCTGGCTGGCTGTCCCTGACAACCACGGATCCTGTTGCACCTCTTTCAAGAAGTTTCCCCACGTTCCATCCTCATCTTCTCACTCCTCTCAGCCCCGTGGCTGCAGCGCTGCCGGGGTGGGAGCACGGGGGGGCTGTGGCTGGCAGAGCCCTTGTCCTCCCACCCTGCTGCAAGGGTCAGAACCAATGCCCTGGCAGACTGGAGGCTTGTTTTCTGCCTTTGATCTTTAACCTTTCCACACCACGGTGGATGAGCCATCCCTCCTGGTGCTGGGCCTTGTTTGCTGCCTCTTCCCACAGCTGCTGAGCCAACCGAGCTGGGCTGCCCGGCTGCTCCTGGGGACCCTGGGTCCCACAGGGGCTGTGGGTGCAGGGGCCAGGGCCAGGCAGGCTCCTGCTGCCCTGGTGCCCAGCACACACCTCACTTGCTCTTCCAGCCATGTTTGATGGGGCTGTCCCTCTGGCCAGCTGCGGGCAGCAAGGCTATGGGGGCACCCCCAGCCCCCTGCTCCTCCAGCCAGCTCGCTTTGCCTGTCTCTGCCCCGGGGGGCTCAGTGCAGAGGCCACAGCTCCATCCAACAGTCATTCATCCCAGGTGAGCTGCAGTGGCCTCTAACTGCTCTGACATGGAGAGAAGCCCCCAGACATTGAGTTCACATTTCTTGCCACTGCAGCATGTGGATACTGGCACTTCCCAGCAGCAAACACAGGAGCCTGAGTCAGGACAGCCCTGTTCTGGGCTTTGGCCTTCCTGGGCAGCTTCTGAGCCTCTTCTCCCTTCGGCTCTGCCCGGTGTGCCTGGTCCCTGCCCTGTGGTTGGCAGTGATGGTCCCTTTGATTGACATCAAGACCACAGATTTGGTGCTACATATGCAATCTCCTTTCAGATCTTTATAAGAACTTCTTACTGCTACTTCCACATGAAGGATGCAATAGTTGCTGTAAGCTTAAACCCACCATCTCTGCTCAGTTTCTCAGTAGAAAAGCAGCCTGGCTCCAGCTCTTGCACCCAGGACTGTCCTCCTCAGGCTGCTTTATCCTCCTCACTGGATCGGGTGCTCAGCCCTGCTGTTCTCAGGGACCCTTTCACCACTTCTCCACACTGCAGGGCCAGCCCAAGACCCTGAGCCTGCTGAGGCTGCCAGCCCAGCCACCCTCTCCAGTGCATTTCTCCCTAAGTCTGCTCACCTGCTGATGGCTAAAATTCTGGTCTTCCCACGGTTTCTCTCTGCTTCCTAGTGCTCCTCCACCCCTCTTACTCCCCACACACCATGGCTGACTCATGAACCAGGTTTTATACTGGTGCTGCTGGTCCCTGGGGGTTTGCTCACCCTGTTGGCACCAGCTGCCCACACTGCACTTCCCAAAGAGCTTCCCCTCTTGCTCACTGCTGGGAAATGGTCTGTTGGTGCCAGGGACTCAGGGACAAGCCCAGCAGCAGTGGGGGAGGCCGAGTGGGAAGCGCTGAAGCCCAGGGAAGCGGCGAGGGGGCTGTGCCAGAGGGATGTGCTCACTGCCCAGCCCTCTCTTTCCCCTTTTGCAGGAACATTGACACTCTCATTGTGGATGTGTACCCAGTGCTGGACACACCAGCCAAGCAAGTCATTTGGCAGTTTATCTACCAGCTGCTGACATACGAAGAGCAGGAGCACTGCCAGCAAAAGATTGCCAGGTTTCTTGGTTACAAGTCCTTGGCAGGTGAGAGGAAAGCCCCTGCATTCCAGCATGGACACATCATGTCCCACCAGGTCCCAGGGACCTCGGTCCATGGCTCTGGGAGCAGATTTTGGTAGCGAGGGAGCAGAGAGAGTGTGACTGCCCTGCCTGGCTCCATGTAGAGAATTATAGAGGAGTGTCCAGCCCCTGTTCCCCATGAGGTTGGTCTGTAGATGTCAGGCAGGAGGTTACCTTTTCTGTATCATGGAGCTGTGTGGCTTCGGCAGGAAACTCTGCATTGAGAGGAGAGATGGCACCTGAGAGGTTGTCTCTGGAAGCAAAGGTTTTTAGAAACTGCTTGGGTTGTTAGAGGTTAGGAAGTCCCAAAAGGAAAGAGGCGGTTCAGGGGCAGCGTTCAGACCAGAGACGCAAAACAACCCCTGATGGTGATTCCCTTGGGATGTCTCCAGCACTCAGGTGTGTGCAGGTATCCGTGGCTGGAGGAGGTGGGGAGCACAGCTTCCCTGGCAGTGCCTGTCCTCCCCAAAACACCTGGAAGGCAGCCAGTTATGCTCTGCCTGCTGGTCCCCCTCTCCCCTCACCATTAACCGGGGCTGAGGCAGCACAAAACTGGTTTCCTGAGGATTATGGACTTTTCAGTCAGACAGCAGAAAAGTGAGGGTAAAGTTGGAATGAAATGTCTTAATCTTTGGATTTGGGCTTCTTAATTACTTTCATATTCTCCTGTTCTAAGGTATTTCCATTGTGCTGATGTGTTTATTTTAGACTCAGTGTAGGTAAGAAGAGGTGCTGGTTGAAGAGAGACTTCTGGAGGAGCACAGTTGTCTTAGCACAGCCTTTCCCCTCGCAGGGAGAAACAGCTCCAAGTCCTAGTGCAAACAGTCCCTGCTGTGCATGGAACCCTGCTGGGTACTTGCTCACCTCATCACTACTGCTTTTGTGTGTGCAGAACTGTGGCCTAATGTGTTGTATATTCCCAAGAGCTTAGACCCTAAGAATAGTTTATGAACTCTAGAAGATCTCAGAGAGAAGCCAATAGATTTGCAGTCTGCAGCTTCATTTCAGCAGTACCAGGCAGGTAACCGCAGCTGCTGACAGAGGAGGAAAGAATGGGAGTAAGTCCCCCAGGACCAGGCTGTTTTGGACTCTTGTCCCTGGTTTGCAGGCTGGTCCCTGGCTGCTTTCAGCTTCTCAGGTGAAAGGGCAACCTCTGACCATGTGAAGTTCTGGTTGCTCTGGTGCATGGCTTGTATGTCCATGTGTGAAAGCACAATGGCCAGAGATCTGTTGGGTTAGTCCTTCCTCTGGGCTCGTGCTGAACTTGGTGGTGATCTCTGCTGTCTGTGTGCGTTGGGCTGTCTGATCACTGGGCTGTTGGGTACCAGGGAGACTTCAGTATCTTCATCCTTCTGGAAGTCTGTGCCTCCCTGGGCTGTGGCACTGGACTGCACACAGACCAACCCACCAGACAACGTGGCTCCTCCAGGCAGCGTTTCAGGGCTGGTCCCTGCTCCTGTCTTGTCCCTTGAGGGCAGGAAGGGGTTACCCAGCTCCCACCGGACCAGCCCAGCTCAGGGCTGGGGTTTCACACGCACCAAGAGCTGGTGGATTCCAACCAATCTTGCTGGCAAGAGCAATGGCATGTCCTGCCTTTGGGCATCCATCCCCTCGCCCCGGGGCTGGTGGGAGCGTTTGGAACCTGCTCCGCTCCCTGGAGCAGCACGAGTGGGGGGGTTGAGTGGCTGCCTGGGGGGGCCCGGAGGGGCTGCGCTGGGGGCACGGCCAAGTGAAGGGTCTGGGGGTGTCACGGCGAGGGGAGCTGCGGGGCTGTGCCTCACGCGGGGTGTTTTCTGCCGCAGCCGAGCCAG
>NW_009954113.1:1131598-1133908 GCF_000747805.2 Chaetura pelagica | reverse complement strand
GGGTGCTGGGGGCTGCAAGGGGGGTCCTGCTGCGGGGGGGAGGGGGCTTGGCCCCGGGGGCTGTGCCCGGGCTGGACTTCTGCTCTGCCCAAGCCAAATTCCTGACCTATTCCTAAGCACAAGCAGTGGGAAAAGGTGCAGGTCAGCACGGAGCCAGCACAGAGGATTTCACTGGAATATCCATGTTTTCTGAACCGGTTGAAATAAGCAATTCCAGTCAGAAGACACTTGAGCTGAGGCTGAATGTTGTTTCCAGTCCTTTCCACTGCTCAGGTGTGAACTGATGCTGCTGGGCTGAGCCCTCCCCCTGGGGTGCACAGTTTCTGTCTTCCTTGTAAATTTTATTGGACACCACCACGTTCACAGGGAAAACAGCATCTGTGGAATCCATATGAAGATGATCCCAGTTCATTTTCACTTTAAGACTCTTGATGAACTACACTCACAGCACAAAGCCTCCTTCTCTTCAGAAAGAAGCCCCGTATCTCCCCATTTCTCCAAAAATCCCATCCTCCTGGTACTGCTGCAGGGCCTCCCACAGTCCCTGGATCTCCAACCCTGTCCCCAGCAGCACTCGGGTTGCTGGTTGTGTTTTCAGTCCTTTGGGTCTTTGCCCTCCCAGGTGGCAGGACAAGACATCCTGCCTGTCCCTCCGTCACCCTGAGCTGATTGTGAAGGGTCCTTGACCCACACTTGTGGCTTCAGACCACGACCTCCCCACCATGACCAGCCACACTCTGCCCAGCATTCCCAGCACCCCTCACCAGCAGTGTGGTGCTCCTCAGCTGTTTGGGGCAGGGGGGCTGCAGCCAGAGCAGTCAACTCTGAGAATTTCCCAGGGGAAGATGCCCCAACCTGCCCCCAAGGAGCACCCCTGGCTGTGATTGCAGCATGGGCAGTGGCCACAGCTGCCTATGCCAGAGGGAAACTGCTTGCCTGGGCAGATGCTCACCAGCTGTGGGCAGCTGTGGGCAGCTGCCTTGTCCTCAGCTGCCCTGTGGGAAGAGCAGCAGAGCATCCAAGATGCTGCCTGGGCTGAAAGGACCAGATTTTAGATTCTAGCTCGTGTCCTGCTTCAGTGCTGGGTGACTTCTGCTGCTTCCCAGGGTAGCCTGTAGGACGACCTTCCCTGTTTCACAGGCAGCCCGTGCATGGGGCCATCAGCCACCCTGCATTGGGACCTGCAGCCTTAGGACCTCCTGGTGCTTTGCTGTGTGCCTGGAGGACAACTCCGGGTCCCACCAGGAGACAGGGGGAGCCTCGATGGGTCAGGACCATTGGGAGCTGCAGGGCAGAGGCAGGAAGACTCCTGACTGGTTTGTGTCTTTCTTCTCCACAGGCCAGAGTGACACCGTGGAGGTCCCAGTTCGCCTGATCCCTGGAGAGAGGCAGGCTGGGGATGGCACATCCCTCCCAGAGACACCCAACCCCAAAATGGTGTGAAATGGGGCTGGGGGGACACACCTCTGGGAAGCTCTTGGCCAGCTTATGCAGGACCATTGTGTTCACAGGGAGGGTAGATGGTTTGAGGCCTTTCTGTTAATGCAGGAAAGCAGAAAAAAGGGTTCAGGGAAGGATGTGTCTGCAGGTAATACCTGCTGGTAGCTGACACCAACATCCCTGCCCCAGAGCTCCCCTCTGAGATCACTTCCCTGGCAATGAGTTGGCTCTGATAAGGCTGGTGTCTCCCAGTGACTTCCTGCAGCCACCCAAGCGAGGGCTTCAGAAAAGGCAGACCTGGGTTGGGGTGAAGCTCTATGTGAAAGAGCCAGAGCTGGGGGGCTGGTGGGTCCGTGGTGTCTGTCCTGGCCCCAGGACATCCAGGGCTCTGGGCATTCCATGAGGCACATCTTGATTTGAGCATTTTGTCCTTATTTTTCAGATGTCAGCTGTCTATGCAGAACTGGAAAACCGCCTGATTGGCAGCTTTGCTGGCAAGGTGGGGAACCCTGCCTGGCACAGAGCGTCGCCTCCCCGCGCTGCAGGTAGTGTCCTGCTCCCCCAGCACCAGAGCCTGCCTGGGGGGGCTCAGGCCATAGTGGATGGTGCTGCCAGGCAGGCAGAGGAGAGGACACCTTCCTCTTGGTGCCATTTTATAACGACGCAGTGACAGGGCCACGTGTGAGCCCAGCAACGGCTCCCGCAAAGCTGCATCTGAGGGCAGCAGAGTGGGATGGCAAATCCCATGGGATCCCAGTGCAGGGCAGTGCCCGGGGGTCTCTGCTCCCCGCAGGCTGCACCCGTTACCTCCTGTCACACCCAGTGGGTGCTGGGGCTGCTCACAGCCCATGGCTGGGGGCTGCAGGAGCC
>NW_009954113.1:1130992-1131372 GCF_000747805.2 Chaetura pelagica | reverse complement strand
CGTGCCCCGCGGCAGCCGCGACACCGCCCGGTTCCGGGACGCTCTCAGCGAGCAGCTGGGGCACCGCGTCACCATCGTGGATGATTTTCTCACCCCTGAGAATGACTACGAGGAGGTGAGCACGGCACAGGGCTGGCTGGCACACGGTCCCTGTGCCACGGAGCATCCCCTGTGCAGCCTGTGCCACGCCGGGGTGGGTGCGGAGCTCCTGGGGACACGTCCTGGGGCTCTCTGCGGGGCTGAGGGGGCCAAGGCTGGGGCAGAACCACCCCCCAAAGGTTGGCTGGGCGGAGGATGAGGTGCCACCTCCAGCCTCTCCTCTCTCCCTCACCCAGATGAGCTTCCACGATGACCAGGGCAGCTATGTCACCAACGACGCC
>NW_009954113.1:1121988-1122501 GCF_000747805.2 Chaetura pelagica | reverse complement strand
CCTGTGCCCAGGCTGCACAGGTTGGTGGGAGCTCCCGTGGGCACTGCCCTCCTGCAGGGCTGTTCCCTCCCTGACCCTTTGTTAGGCCCCACATTCAATACCTTGGCCAAGGGAGTGAACTCTCAAGATGCCACGTCACAGGAAGCCTCATAGTTCTTGTTGTCCTGTTTGGACCAAACTTGCTGGGATGAGAAGAGGCTCTGGAAAGCAGCTGAAATGCTGGTTTTGACCACAGGGTCCTGGGAACACTTGCTTTTGAGCTCCCTGTAGGGTGACACAGGCAGGAGCTGCCTGCAGACACCTTCTGCAGCTGTAGGAGGGTCTATCAGTAGGAAACCGTGAGGATGTTTGAAAGCCAGAGGGATGGGGAGAGCACTGGGGCAGGGCAGTACACGGGAGGGGGAGGTGGGTGGGGAGTGAGAGTAGATACGATAATCCTTTGGTATCAGGGGCTTGAAGTGATACAGAACTCTGGAGCTGGATTCAAGTCCCTGCCGGGAGAAGCTGGCCTCC
>NW_009954113.1:1100456-1118911 GCF_000747805.2 Chaetura pelagica | reverse complement strand
GGAGAACTCGGAAGGGACCATCTGGGGGCAGGTATGGAGCAGGGGGTGGGGGCAAGGGTCCAAAGGGCTGTCTAGGGGCTGGTGGCCTGTGCCGAGGCTGCACAGGTTGGTGGGAGCTCCCGTGGGCACTGCCCTCCTGCAGGGCTGTTCCCTCCCTGACCCTTTGTTAGGCCCCACATTCAATACCTTGGCCAAGGGAGTGAACTCTCAAGATGCCACGTCACAGGAAGCCTCATAGTTCTTGTTGTCCTGTTTGGACCAAACTTGCTGGGATGAGAAGAGGCTCTGGAAAGCATCTGAAATGCTGGTTTTGACCACAGGGTCCTGGGAACACTTGCTTTTGAGCTCCCTGTAGGGTGACACAGGCAGGAGCTGCCTGCAGACACCTTCTGCAGCTGTAGGAGGGTCTATCAGTAGGAAACCGTGAGGATGTTTGAAAGCCAGAGGGATGGGGAGAGCACTGGGGCAGGGCAGTACACGGGAGGGGGAGGTGGGTGGGGAGTGAGAGTAGATACGATAATCCTTTGGTATCAGGGGCTTGAAGTGATACAGAACTCTGGAGCTGGATTCAAGTCCCTGCAGGGAGAAGCTGGCCTCCCTGGAGTCTCACTTCCAGCCTCTGTGTCTCACAGTGAGGATGTGCTCAGATGTGCCATATTCTTTGTGCCTTGAGCAGCTGGAGTGGAGCTGTGGGATCACCCTCCAGACCCACCTCACAGCAGGCACTTAAAATGCTGCAGGTCCCTCTCCCCAAAGTTTCTGGAAGTCCCACTTTGACCTTCAGTTAAGCAATTGTGTCCAAGTAGCAAGTGGAGAGCAATCCTATTCTGTAGGAGTCTAGCTGATCAGAAGCTTATTAATCTGTGGAATGGTGCCACCAGCTGCAGGGAGCAAGGGAATACAGGGGGAACCTCCAGGTTTCCTCCCATCTTGTGAAATGAGAATGGGTACCAGCAGATGGGCTTAGTGGCTTGTGTAGAAACTGCCTCCCCAGAGGTGAACAGTTCACCAGGCTCTGGTTCCTGCACAAAGTTTATAGTGACTGAGTCTCCAGTTACAGGACAGGGCCATCAACCTGTCCTGGTTTCTTCTAGGGATGCAGAACTTAGTATGGGATGGAGGGAAGGTGGCCCCGTGCAGGTGGGCAGTGCTGGGCTGCCCCCTGCACCAGCACAGCTCCTGACTCACTCTTCCTCCTCCTGCAGCTTGGGGAAGACTCAGATTACGACAAGCTGAGTGATATGGTCAAATACCTCGACCTAGAGCTGCACTTCGGGACACAGAAGCCCACAAGTAAGTGCCTGAGCCCAGAGCAGCTCGGGGGGGGAATGGGCTGGGTGGGCAGCACAGCAGCCCCTGGTCCTCGCATCACCTGTGGGCACAGAGCTCGCTCATACCCAGTTTGTGGCTGGTGGCACAGCAGATCATTAAGGTGGAGATCACCTCTTTTGGTGGATCTCACAGTGGAGATCACCCTCTCCCTGGATTTTCTTCACGGCCATTTTCTGTTTTCTTTCTGCATCTCAGTCCATCGGGGCAGGGAAACTCGGCTGGAGCATTTTGCTCCCCATTGTGCCCAGCGCTGCTTCCCAGCAGTCACAGTGCCTGCCTGGCCATCCCCAGCCCGCTGGGAATGCCGGGGTGCCAGCACCACCCCCAGTGCCACCAGGGCCTGGTTTGCAGCCCAGACCTGCACCACAAACTGTCATGACTCCTGCACGGCCTCTGCTCATTGGTACAGGCAGCAGGGCTGAGCAGCCAGGTACAGATGGAAGGGGCAGTGGAAGTGGGATGAAATGGGATTCTTCTCAGGGGCTCTCTATTTTTGGGGTGTTTCTGGGAATTTTCTGTGTGTTTCACCTCTCATTTTACTTTTTTCAGCTCCAACTGAGTCCTCCATTGAGGAGATCTTTGAATCGCAGAATTCAAGGATTCCTGGAGCCACTGCTGTGTGCAAAGCATCAGTTCTCCTCTTTCACTCATGGTTTCACTGTTTTCAGGGCAGTTTTTTCCCTGCTGGAGCCGGCTGAGCCTGTCCTTACCCATGATTAAATCTTTCAGTTTCTCTTCCAGAGCCAACTCTCATGCCTGAAAACTTTAAAAAGAAAGACGTGGTTGAAATTTTGTCCCACAAAAAGGCCTACAACACATGTAAGTGAACATCACGGGGAACATACCCCAGAACAGGCCCAGAGATGGGACCAGGGATGTAGAGAACTGGAAAGGTAAAAGGCAGAAGGCTTCATGAGCACCATCCCATGAACAGAACCCCAGCACAGCTCTGCTGGTCTGGGTGCTCCTGCAGCCCAGGGCTCCTTCAGGCTGGGATCAGCCCTGGGCAGAGGGAAGAAAGTGGTTTTAGGGGAATGGATGGAGATGGGATGTGACTCATTGGCCTGGGGAGGGGAAGAGCTTGCACAGCCCTGCGGGGTAGTGAGGGTGTGTGGGAAAGGGCCAGGACCACTTCTCCTTGATGGGGTCCTGGAGGGAAGGAGGGTGGGAGGCTGGGTGGGACCCTGCGAGTCCCAGGTCTCCTGGTTCTGGGGAGATGGGAGAGGAGGGATGGTTTCCTAGCTTGATGTGTTGGTGATGTAGGTGCTCAATGGTGCCCTACCCTGGGGGTCACTCCCTGGGGACCCTGCACAGCCTCTGCAGGGCCTGAGGGAGGGGAATGTCCTTCCTCTCCCCAGGGCTGACCCAGTGCTAGCACAGGCACATGGAGAAGTCCACACCACTCACACTGTGGAGAGATGGAGCTTCCCTTCCTGGCCCCTCCCTGACAGGCAGTCTCTCCCCAGCACAGCCCAGGGTCTGGTCCTCCTCCCTTCCCAAGTGACATGTCTCGCTTCCCTCAGCCATCCTGATAGCCCATCTCAAGCTGTCACACATCGAGCTGCGCCAGATCCTGATGACGATGGAGACGGACCGGCTGGAGCCCTCCCACATCAAGCAGCTCCTGCTGTACGCGCCGGACGGGGAGGAGGTGCAGCGCTTCCAGAGCTACAAGGAGAACCCCAGCAAGCTGAGTGAGCCCGACCAGTTTGTCCTGCAGGTACCTGTGGGCAGGGACGTGCTCCTGGGGAGAGGGGGTCTGCACCTGCAGTGTCCTCGGGATGTCCCACTGTGAGCTGGAGGGGAGGAGAACACACAGGGAAGAGGAAGCAGCGAGCGGGACACTGGTCTGCTCGGACGTGCTGTGGGATGGGAAGAGCTGGTGGCACTGGTCATAGGGACTGCTGGTGAGCGATGCTTGGGCTGATGCCTGAGGTGTCCAGCAGCTCCCACAGCAGCTGTTTGACAGCTGAAGCAAACCACGGTGTTTACTCCACAGCAGGAGTGACTTTGCCCAACTCTGACTTAATTTCTGTTGACAATGTCACTTGTGGATCTCGGCAGCCAGGCAGCTGTGCTCTGTGAGCCATCCCAGCTGCTTCGTGGTGTCACCTGCACTAAGCAAGTGCTTCCATGTACAGGGAAATGAGCCAGGAAGGACACCAGTTAGGAGGGACTGTAGCAAATGGTGACAACAGTGATGTTCCCCTCCTTTCGTGCCCAGATGCTGGCAGTGCCAGAATACAAGATCCGCCTGCGCAGCCTGCATTTTAAGACCACTCTGCAGGAGAAGATAGAGGAGATCAAAGCCAGCTACGAGTGCATCTGCAAGGCCTCTCTGGAGCTGAAAAGCAGCAAGAAGCTGGCTAAGATCTTGGAGGTCAGAACAGTCCTTTTTTCTCCTAACAGCCGCCGGGGGCCCCCTGTGCTCACGGGAGCAGCTGCAAGCAGCTCACAGGCAGCCCAGCACAGCTCCAGCCCCACTCTTGTTCCCTGGAACCCCCGTGTTCCCCTCGGCAGCTCCCGTTGGCATTGGTCTGTGGGGATCCTGGCATGAGGAGGATGCAGGAAGGCCAACTGCAGGTGGCCACACACTCACCCAGCACACAGCAGGGCTGCAGGACCCTGAAACCCACCCAGTGACAGAGCAGAGCTCACCAAGGTTGTCCTTTGGCTGCGGTGGGGCTGGAGGAGGTGTCCAGGCAGTCACTATGTGTGTATCCAGTGCAGGCAGCTCTGCAGGTCCCTGTGCAAGGCTGTGGGCCAGGCAGGGTCTCACATGCTGCCCATCCCTCTGAGGAGGTGCTCTTGGGGTCCCCAGGATGGGCTGTGCCTGGCAGAGAGGTCACTGCACTTGCAGGAGAGAACAAATCCCACTGCAGCTGCTCCTTGACCCTACTGAGAAGAGCTGCCCCAAATTGATGTCAATGCATTCAGGTGTGCTTTTCAAAACAGCAGGTGGAATAAGTGAGGACAAGATGAGACAAAAGGCATTTCCAGGTGAGGGATGAATCTCCCTAACGACTCCTGGCCAGTAACCTCCCAACATCTCATTAAGTCTTTGGAGGATAATGGCTGGTTGCAAGTTAATTGGTGGTGAACAGCAATTCAGAGCATTCCAGGTTGAAATCCAGATAGTCCTGAGGTCCCTGCTCCTCACCATGCTCCACGAGGGATGTTAGGACTCATGTGAGCCCAGGCTGGCCCTTTGAAATACCCCCTTAAAGATCTGCAGATAATGGCTGGAAAAGGTCTTGGGAAGAGGAGAGCTCAGGCACCTGCCAGGCAGCAGAAGAGTCCTTGTCCTGCAGGCAGAGGAGTTCAGGGTGAACCTCCAGACTTGGTCCTGGTTCTGCAAGGAAAAATTACTGAGAAAAAAAAAAGGCAAAACCAAATTGTTCACACCCAGATTGTACCTTTGACACATCCATCCACCTCATCTAATCCACTGAATGAATTGATCAGGTTTTATTAATGATGCTCTATGAGCACATGTACAGGGAGGTGCTCCCAGAAGAAGTCTCCTGGCACCAAACCCTGTGCTTTCCCACTGCCCTGTAGACAGAGAGAGGCTTTTTCCCTCTGCTCCCTCTACCATGTCGTTGGCAGGTCCCTGTGACCCAAAAGCAGGAACAAAACCAGATGGGACGGTGTCAGTGCTGGAGGGCACTGCCCAGTCCTTCACTGAGGTTTCTCTTTGCAGTTTGTGCTGGCAATGGGAAACTACCTGAACAACGGGCAGCCCAAGACCAGCAAAACAACAGGCTTCAAAATCAACTTTCTCACCGAGGTAAGACAAGGCAGGTTTGTTCCCATGCAGGAGGCACCAGTGCCAGGAGCTGCATGTGCCCATTTGTGGTGCCTGTCCTCGTATGAGGCTCCTGGGTACAGCAGGGACTGGTGGGAGGGTGGATTGATGCCCAGGGGTGGCTTCAGTGGTCGTGTCCTTTGGTGTGCTGGGACAGGAGACCTACAGGTGTGTGACACTGGCCAGAGCCCGTGGCCCTCTGGCTGCTGGGGGAGAAAATGAGGGTCTTTCTCCCTTGTGGGTCACTGTGGAGCTTCTGAGGGGTGGGGGACAGGGTGACAGCCCTGGCCTGTGAGAGGGAGATACTGCTGAACATCTTGACACCACTTAATCTGGGTGTAACAAGCTGTGTAAACATTAATTGTCCTATTTAAACATTAATCCACAGAGCGTGGCTGGGAATTGCCACGCACGTGAGCGCAGGGCAGAGCAGGGCAGAGGAGCCCTGCAGGCTCAGCAAACCCACGCTCCCCTGCACAGCAATCTCCTCACTTACTGTGCTTTGCTGCAGCTGAACACGACCAAGACTGTAGATGGGAAATCCACCTTCCTGCATATTCTTGCCAAATCACTTAGCCAACATTTCCCAGAGCTCCTGGGCTTTGCCAAGGATCTTCCCACAGTGCCGCTTGCTGCCAAAGGTAAAGGAACAAAAGCATCTGCAGGTCCCATGTCTTCTTGCACTGTCTCCTGGTTTTGTATGGGTCTGGAATCAGTCACGAGCTGCACAGGGTTGGCAAGAGCAGGATGGCAGCCCAAACAAGGGAGGAATGGTCCTGAGCAAGAGATCGGGGCTAGGAAGGGACAACCTTAGTGACACGGGAGGTCCCATCTGTCCCACCCTGCTGCACATGGGAGTTTCTAGACAAGGCTTTTTCTCCTGACCCAAACCTTCCTTCTGACTTGAAAACATGGTTCCCAAGTTCAGAGGTATCCTGTAAGTGAGGCAGGGAGAGGGAAGTGCCAGGAGCTGCTCTGCTCCACTCACCTGCTGCCTCCTTCCCCCCCGGGGCGCAGCCTCCCCAGCGTGGGTGCCAGCACTATTACTGCTGCAGTCACGTGTGGAACAGAGTGTGCAGCACCCCTCAAATTACGGGGTCACAGTCCAGTTGCAGGTGTGTCACACTGAGGGTCATACGGCTTTGTGGGCTGCAATAAGGAAGAGTCACTTAGCTGCTGGGGTTGTTGCCCATCTGGTGCCAGCAGAGGCTGGCTGCAGGCACAGCCGGGGCTGCGGGCTCCTTGCACATCACCCCCTGACTTTTGTGAGAAATTCCCTTGGGAATTAGGGCTACAGTGGATAAATAAAGGAGAACATTCAGGCCTGAGATGTAAATTTTCCCCTGGTGAAGGTCTGTACCTGTAGCTTTGCTAGCTGAATTTTGTGTCTGGCTTGTTAAGCAGCCCTGGGCCCCTGAGGGCTCCCTGCTCCCTGCTGCAGAGCCAGGCTCAGACTGTGGCTGTGCAGGGCTGCCCAGCCTGGCTGCCCACAGGCCACGCAGCAATGTCCCCTAACACTGTTCTCATGTAGTGAACCAGAGAACTCTGACAGCTGACCTGAAGGACCTGCACACCACTGTCAGTGACATTCAGCTGGCCTGCCACAACATGCCAGCGACTGCAGAGGACAGATTTGCAATTGTGATGACTGTATCCTTCCGAAAAAGGGGCAGAACCATTGTTGTCTTTGTGCCTCCTTGGTGAGCAGCAGGTCCCCTTTGCATGCAGCCATAGCCTGCGTTTCCAGCAGGTCCTTTCTGAGACCTGAGATGGAGCCCAGCAGTCTGATAAGCAGAAGTGATTCTGATCTGTCCCAGACCCCAGTGTGGCTGTTTTTCCTTAAGCCCTTTCTCTCAGTCCTTCCTGGAGAGTGCCCAGCCTGCCATGCGATCCCTGGATGACCTGCAGCACAAGGCCATGGAAGAGTTCAGCAAGGTGTTGTCCTTCTTTGGGGAAGACTCGAAAATGACAACTTCTGAAGCCTTCTTTGGCATTTTTGCAGAATTCATGAGCAAGTTCGAGGTGAGTTGCACTTTCAAAGCCAGCCAGGAAGGCGATTCCTGTCAGAGGTGAGTGAAGTGTTTTCCTTGCATGTGAGCTGTGGAGTGAGATGAGCTTTCTGTGAGCACGTGCACCTGAGTGTCTGCAAGTGCAGGTTGGCTGGATGGTGCAGGAGGTAGAGGGGAGGGTCCATGGTCCAAGCATCAGCCCCATGGAGAGTAAAGCAGATGTTGTCATGGTCTTGACGTTCCTGGTTAATGAAGGCTGGGCTGGGGCACCCAAAGCAGATGCACTGTCAGGGCTTGCCCAGTGGGAAGCCAGGGGAGAATTAAGGCTGTAGTGGGGTAGTACAACTGAAATGTCCTCCCTGTCCACACCAGCTGCCCTTGCCTGATGCTCAGCTCCTGCCCTTTGCTCTCTCCCTGCAGCGGGCACTCAGCGATGTGCAGGTCGGCGAGAGCCAGCGCAGCCCCAGGGTGACCTCCCCCCTGGCCTGGTGACAGGTCTGCAGCCACGCCAGCTCTGACAGTTTATTGTCAACAAAGTGCAATTTGCTCCCATTGAGTTTGGTTGTAAATATGCTGCTGTCACCTGCTGCCACCAAGCAGAACCACGGACCGAGGTGTCAGGGCAGTTTGGATACTGAAAAGTGATGGTGGATGGATGTGAGGGTGAGGCACAGGGACAAGAAGGTGAACACTGTGCTAGGCTTGGCAACAGCTTTCTTAGCACCCTCCATTTCCTGCATATGACTGAGTCAAGGATTCAGCCCCTGCTCCAGCCCCCTGCCCCACTCCAGCCCTGGCACAGGTCACTCCTCCTGCCTGTGGCCAGAGCAGAAGCCCTCACTGCAGCCTCTGCTTACTACACAATCACCAACTGGTGCATTATTTATGGGATACCTTATAACCATCAAATATTTTTCAGTATTTTTCCAAGCCCCCCTGCAGAAAGTGAGGTGTATTTTGACAAGTGATCTGTTTATACAGCATTAAGTGCCAGGTAGTTTCTAGTGTTGTGTTCCCAGAGGTCCAGTCCCCTGTCCCTGCCTCCCCTCTGCCCGATGGCAGTGACAGGGAGATGCTTGCTCAGCTCCTCTTTCCATTCTGGATGTTGCACAATGTGTTCTGTTGATTTTTTTTTAAATTATTATTATTATTTTTATTTTTTATTTCCAAAAAACTTACTCAGTACTTAAACATTTGGATGTTCTTTTGAAACTGTCATTACAACTGTGAAAACGCTGTACATAGATTTTGCTACATGTTGTAACTTTCCAAAATAGTTAGGACTCCAAACCCTTTGGTATTTTTATGTGACTATTTTCAAAGAACCAGAACTTCTGACACACGGTTGTATTATTTGATAACGGGACCATGTACATTCACAGTCCAGTCTCTACCCAATGCCTACGTGCTATTCCTAAAATAAAGCTACTGCCTTTCGCCTCCTGATTGCATGTACCTTTGTGTCTAGGCAAAAATGACTTTGCAGGTGAAGGTGTGAGGAATTCTGCATCTGGCACATCTTCATATCAGCCCCTTACACCTACAGGAGAGGTGCAGGATCCAACCTTGCTGGATTCAGGCTGGTATGGGGAAAATAACCGTGTACGTGTGAAGAGAGCAGCTTGCGTGCCAGCTCTCAGGACACTGTGATGAATATGAGCAACACATTCTTAAAATAGTATGGATTTTTTCTGCAGCCTTCAGAAGAAAACATTTAGTGAGCGTGTGAGCCAGTGAATTGTTTCCCTCTGAAGAGGAATTCTTGGCTGAGATTGAGTTTACGTCCCAGAGCAATTTATCTCCCTTTACACTCCCAGCAGATAGATAGGGACTGGTTTCGTATCAGATTTCCTGGTTGTAGTTTAGCTTGTTTACAGCAGCCTGCTCAGTCACTGGGTCCTGCTTGGAGGCCACAGAACCAGCCACTGCAGAACAGCTCTGAGCAGAGGTAGTAAAATTGTTATGGGTAGAATCCCTGGCTGGGCACCTGCGTTCAAAGTGCTCGAACCCCTCCTGGCTGATCAAGCCTGGCTCTTCTGCAGCCCTGGGGACCTGAAGCTGCCTGGTGTGGCTGTCAAACCACTGCAGGGTCCAGCACAGCCCACAGAGCCCCACAGAAACGATGCCCTGGAGCCTCCTCTGCAGCCGGTGCAGTCGGCACCATTCCCCGCACATGCTGCTCTGGTGTTTCCTGAGACCTTCACACAGGAGGGTACCAGTGCACTGGCTCCTTCTCCTCTCAGCCCTGCACAGTCCAGCCTGAGCAGAACGCCTGCGTCAGCCTCGGTCATGGGATCATCTTCCCAGGAAAGCCTGTCCTGGGGAAGGAAATAATAACTCAGGCAGCAGCCCGGGGTCAGCGCAGGGAATGCAGCCCTGGCATAGCTCCGGCTCCATGGGGTGCCACTTCCATCCTCTGACAGAGACAGGGAAACAATGGCCATGACAATCCCAGGTTACATTCCAAACTTCAGATTATTTAAGGATTTTCACTCTTCCTTGCAAGAAATGGGGAAAAGAATATTAAAAACAAACAAACAAGCAGCTTTAGTAACGTCATGGTGAGGGTAAGATCACAGCTCCCACTGGTGGGCTGGCTGGGCTGAGACAGCACTAGGCTGGCATTGCCAGGCCAAGCTGGAACCAGGTATGAGTCCTCCCTCTCCGTGTCTTGATAATAGTTTGAAGGGACAAATTCCATAACTACTTCCCAGATACCAAAAAAGATGCCAAAGAGACAAACAGAGGTCTCTGCTTCAGACTGGAAGGGCTGGAAGTCAAGGCAGCACAGACTGGGAGGTAGAACAAGGTACCTGGGTGATGAATTTGATGCCCCCAAGGATTGTCATTGTTCCAACACAGTTTAGGAAAATCTGGGTTTCCCAGATTCCAGCAGATCAAATTAAACCATCTCTGGATTCTCAGACTCTGGGGTGTCTTTTGTTATGTAAAATATTTGTCTCCACTGTCAGTCTAGAAAGCTGAAAAGTGAAGGTGAGAGCTGAACTGCTTCTAGCAGCTGATATTGTCAGAGAAAGGGTAAGTTTCACAAACCCTTTGGTACAAGCAGTGCAGCTGCAACATCGAGTGACCCGTGAGTGAGAGTGCAGCAGCATTTGTGCTCAGAGATGCTGCGTGGAGCTGGGCAGGGCACGGGGTTGGTGTCCCCTGGGGTTGTCCTGCTTCAGCAGAGACTTTCACCTGACTGTCATCAGGGTGTTGCAGAAGAGCTGAGGACTGGCCAGTAAAACATGCCTTTAGGGGATCACATACAGTAGAATTTGGGTTGGTAACTCCACCATTTAAGGCCAGTGCCAGTGCTTGGTCTGCAGGTTACCAGTGCTGAGACACAGGGTCCTCAGCAGTGCTGCCCCAGGTCTCTCTGCACCCTGATTTCAGAGCAGGATGAGCTGCCTCCTGCCACGGCCTCTCCCTGCACTGGGAGGTCCCTCCTCAGCATCACTTTCTGCACGTTATTGATCCATAAGTGTTTATCAGGTTTTTCAGAGAGATGATGCTGATGCCAAAACCTCCAGTCTGGTCCCAGAAGGTAACTCGAGTCTGGGATTAACCTCCAGACTCAGAAATGAGTTACAAACCCCAGCCCCTGGAAGAGCTCTGCTCTCTGTGAGGCTGAGGCACCAACCCAGAGATGGTACTGGCTGTCAGCTCGCCGCGTGCCGTGGGCTGGCAGCTCGGGAGGACAGCAGCAGGGATTTCTTTCTGTATTGTTCCTTGTCCCTTCTCCAGCTGCGCAGATTGCTTCAGAGGATGGCCCTCCGTGGAGTTTGACCCCTGAGCCCCGATAGTGAAAATAATACACTTCTCACCAGAGCCACGTGAGACCCAAGGAGTAACTTCGGGCCATTAGTTTAACTTTGACTCTAAATATTCCTTCTGGTTCCTTGTGACACCGTTAACAGCTCCGCTGGCAAATCCTGATTCTCTGGCAATATTTAAGCTGCCTGTCAGTTGGCAGAGTTTGGTGGTGCCCGGCGCAGGGAGCAGAATGAGACCCAGCTGAGCGCAGTAAGTTCCCTTTCAGTTCTCCCCGCGTCGCGGAGCCCGGCGGGCGGTGGGGCTGGGGGCTGCGGCCCTGCCCCGCCCCGGGGGGGCTTCAGGAGCTGGATGGACCTGGGAATGCTTTAAAAAATCCCGTTGAGGAGAAATTCGGAGCGATATAGCCCTGACGGGTTACTCCAGACCCACGTGGGCCACGTCCCTCCCGGGACCATTGATAAAGGGCTGGCTTGAGCTGCTTCATTCCCATGCCATGGATGTTCCTTCCTCACAATCTCTGGCAAGGAAAGCGCTGCTGCCTGTGCCAGGAACCAAGGGAGACCGGGGCTGTGAGCTGAATTCACAACATGGGCAAAATTTCCACTGGGCCGTGGCAGAGTTAGGACCTGAAATCGGAGCCACCGACTCTACCACATTCTTGAGAAGGTTCGGCCGCGCCCCGGGAGCCGCACCGGGAGCTCTCACCCACCACCTGGATTCGGCTCAGGGAATTTCCCCTGGAGTGCATCCTGCAGTTCCTTTCTTTCCTGATGGACATGACAAACACCTGCAGAGCTCTGCCCGGACCCGCAGGCACCGGGCAGGGGAAGGCACAGGGCTCCCCTGCATTCCTGGCTGAACCCCGGGAGATGGAGCCTGGGCACCTCCAGCGGTTCCGCCCGTGAGAACCACCTGCCACCAGCCCTCGGGTGGGAAGTGTCTCAGGATTAAAAGAAACAGCAATATCTGTAAAATCTGAGCTGCAAAAGGGAAAGCAGGCGGTGGCAGAGCAGGGTTTGCAACTTCCACAGGCTGGCACACCAAAGCTGGGTTTTCTTTTCCTAGAGGTTAAGCGTGCCAGTAAAAACTCAGCAAGAGCCAGACATGTTGCCTCTTAAAGAGGGAAGATAGTGCTGACCTGGTGGCCAGTGGTCTGTGTCCTGCCAGGCAGAAGCTCTCAAGGAATTCAGCGGGATGTGGGGCTTTATAAGGTACAGAAAAGGCTTTGTGAGGTGCTGCAAGTCCCTGGTCCCAGCCTGGTGCTGCCACTCAACCAGAACATGGCTCTGTACCATCTTTGTCTCCTGTGCTGGAGGCTTCTGATATCTTGAGATACAAACCTCAGCTGTGGAAAGCAGGTTCTGGGATGGTGCCTGCCACTGGGAAGCTCCTTCTTCATTGCCCAACTTTTTGATAACTGCATGAGAGCCTGTGCTGCAGGACTGGGTGTATGGGAACACAGGGCAGGGCTTGCCCCTCCTGAATGCTGCTCAGCAGGAGAAGTTGCTGCATCTCCATCACCATCACTCCATCCCTGCTCTGCCCTGCACACACCCGGGCAGCCGGTGCCGCAGAGCAGCTGGTTGCTCTTCAGGCCCAGGTGAGTTTGGGGCAGGTTCCTGCTGTGGTTCCACACTGGGGTGAAGCTGGTGGAGGTTGTGAAAGATGTGGGTGAGGGAGATGTTCTTCAGATGAAGAACTTGTTTGACTGCTTGTTGTCCAACCGTCCATGCCGGGAGCCTGGGGCTGGTGCAGGCCACCCTTAGCCCCACCCTCTTCAGCCTTTTGGCAGGGGGGAGCTTATAAGTTTTGCCAGGGGAGTGTAAGAGAGGCCAGAGGACCTGGCCAGCCGTGTAGGCAGGAGGAGGATGAGGATCAGCAGACACCTGGCCCAGCTGTCCCAGTGACACCAGAGGCTCTTCACAGGAACCATCTCCTCAGCTCAGTGGGGTAAGAGAAATCATCCCAGAGCTGCTCCATGGCTGGAGCCTGGCAGTGAGGTGCTGGGCCTGGGGATCCCTGGTGGCCAACACGGCCTCCCAAGCCAGGGGCTCCCCTTGGCACTGCCCCTCACCTCCTCCCCTGTCCCTGGAGTGGGGCCAGCCTGGGTGAGGGCACCAGGAAACCAGGAGGAAACCAGGAGGAACTGCATTAATTCAACCCCCTGGCCAACTTCCCTGCATGGACTTTATCTTGCCCCTTCTGCCAAAGGATGCCTGGCACCACAGGGCACTCTGGAGGTGCCACATCTCCTTATCAGGCATTTCTGGACAAGAAAACAAGGTTTTATTCCTGTGGGAAGGACTTGAGTATCTTGTCCAGAGGGAATGTCGCTATGGGCTGGTGTGCAGGAAGGAACCCCAGCACTGGCTCTTCCACCCCTTGGTGCTGGTCCCACACCAGCAGCTCATCCCTCTGGCACAGCAGCAGGTCTGTCCATCCCTCTGCTGGGTGACATGCTGCCACCCCTGCTCCTGATGGGGAAGGCAGCTGGGCTCAGGTGCTCAGTCCCAGCACCTTCTGCACCTGGGCTTGAGGTCTTGCTGTGGCCAAGGAGGACAATGCCACTGCCACTGGAGCAGCTCACATGTCATCACATCCTGGTGGCTCATCATGGGCACATTTCTGGCAGCAGCTTCTCACCATGGCCAATCCTGCAGACAATTACTCACTGCAAGGGGAATCCAACCAAGCTGTGGCTGGCCAGCCTGCTGGCAGCATCTTCCCATCACAGAACAGGCATCACGGATGAAGGCAAATGCCAGAGACAAGAGCCCTCTCCATGGTTCCAGCAGAAGGAGAACCACGGCCAGAGCAGATAACCCGAGTTGCTCAAGAAATGATCAACACCTTCACCCTCTCCTAACTGTGTAACCCATTTTTTTTCACAGATATATGCATCAAGATAAAGAAACCCTTGGCCTGCATACGAAGCCATGGAGCCCACCAGCAGCACCCCCTCCTCTGTCACCCCCCTGTGGGATGTGTTTCCCCAGAAGACACTGGACACCATAGACATTGTTGTTCTTGTGCTGTACTTTGTGTTTGTCCTTGCAGTTGGGCTGTGGGTAAGCAGATCCCCTTAAAAGCTTTCATACATGCCTTGTTATCCTGAAATTTATGGCTGTTTGGGCCTCAAATGATTTTCCTTTGGCTTGAGTCTGGCTGTACTTCCCGGGATTCAACTGAACAAGCGGAAAGTAGAGTTTACAGCTCCTTTTCCTCACTTCAGCCTGGGGAAGTGTCCTTGCTGCTCCAGAGGAGAGCTGTTCAGCTCTAGTGTTTGCCAAGGGTTTGAGAACCCTTGGAAGAAGAGGTCGTCTAAGTACAAAGTATTGCTAATAATACTGTTTTGTTCATCCAGGAAGGAATTGCTCTGCTATAAATCACCTGTGCTTGTCCACAGTGGTCTCACCAGCAGATTCTGTAAATTAAAAATACTGTTCATATATAATTAAGGCAGCAGGATATCCTTTTGGCACAGCTTTTATGACAGCAAAAGCACAGTCTGGCTGTCATAGGGCTGAGATGAAGAGTTGCTCCCTCCAGGTGTGGTACATAACTCTCCTGGTGTTGCACAAAACTGTCTGAAGTCTCTGAAGGACGGGATCCAATGAGTAATACCTAATAACTAGGGGTGGCCTCAGTTCTTGTCCAAAATTGCTTGTCTTCCTCATGCTCTGCAGTGGTTTAGTTTGCTAATCACAGAAAACCTTAATCAGGATGCTGAGAGGACAGAAAACGTTGCACGAGGCGTCAGGCTTGGCTGGTCCCCTCCCTCGCGGCTGCTCTCTCATCCCCCAGGATTTCTCAGCAGCAGCTGCAGGTGCTTCCAGGAACCCTTTGCTTTCATCTGATGACAGTACAGAGTCTGCTGTGAGGGAAATGGCTTGGTGATGCTCTGAGAGCAGCTGAGGTGGTTGCTGAAACCTGTGTTCTGCTTTTCTGCTTTCCCAGTCCATGTGGAAGACGCAGCGCAGCACTGTGAAAGGCTATTTCCTGGCTGGGGGACAGATGGTTTGGTGGCCTGTAAGTATCTTGATCATTACACTGCTCGTGCCCCCAGGCTGCAGCAAGACTGAAAAGCACTTTTGTCCAAGCAGAACTCATTTCTCCAAACAGAAAACAAAAATTAGAAAAGTTACTTCCATGTTTTACCAAGACCCAGGTATGAGAATGAGGGGTTTTTTCCATTTCTGAGACTGGGGAAGTGCTGCTGCTGCAGGGCACTTGTCACAGCCCTGTGCCCCACCAGAGCCAGCTGACTGGTTCTGCAGGCTTTGGCCTGGAGATTCCCAGAATTAACTGGGGGGTCTCCATGGTGGACACAGCTTTGCCTTGAGCCAGTGTGCTGGGTGGGTATTTCATTTAGGCTGGTTGGGTGAATAAGTAGGTACTGATGTAAGAACCTGATGACCCAACACGTCTACTTGTTACCTTCTGTCCTGCTCCCCCATGAGAGACTTGACACTCTTTTGGAACCAGGATGGTCCCAAACAGGCCCACAAATGAGCAATAGGCAGTGAATGATGAAAGAAGGTGGAGAGAGGTGCCAGAGTGCTGAAAATGTAAGCAAAAGAAGGTGGCAGAGAGTGAGGAGGATTTCATGTCCCCTGTAGTGATGAGTGGGGAAGAGCATCACTGTGTGTCATCCACAGTGGGGGGTGTGGAGCACTGAGTTGCCCATCACTGGGCTGAGAACAACGCCTTGTGCCAAGGCCAGATCCCATTTCCTGTCTTTCCCCAGGTGGGTGCATCCCTGTTTGCCAGCAATGTTGGAAGTGGCCACTTCATTGGCCTGGCTGGGTCAGGAGCTGCCTCTGGAATTGCCGCAACAGCCTACGAGTGGAACGTGAGTGTGGCACAGTGGCTCTGGGGCCATCTCTGTGCCCAGCAGGGCAACTCCAACACCAAAAAGCTGCTACACAGGGATCTGGCAGCTCCAAAGACTCAGCCTCCAGCTGCCTGAGCCTTGAGGCCTGAGAGATAACCCCATCCCCATGTCCCCCTGATCTACCTGATCACAGCCCTGACCAGCTTCACTGACATTCCTTCCCTTTCCCTTTGCAGGGGATGTTCTGTGTTTTGGTGCTGGCCTGGCTGTTTCTGCCCATCTACATAGCAGCAGGGGTAAGTAGATGGAGGTTGTGTCCATCAGTGACGTGCTGGTAATTGAACTGTTTGGTTCATGGGCTTAACCATCTCCTGCTGTACCTGTGTCACAGTGCTCCCAGCAGCTCCGGTGGCCTGGGCTAAAGGGGACCAGAGCTGGTGCCTGTGGACAGCACCAAGGGCTTGGCTGTGGGGTCAGACTGCTCTGCTGCCCCAGCAATGGGGCAGAGCTGCTCCATCTCCCCACGAGAGGGAAGAAGCTCTCCCAGTGAACCCTACACCAGACACTGCAGCGCAGCCAGTGCCTGCCGAGCTGCCCTGCAGGTCTGAGCAGGCAGGGCAGAACCAAACCCCAGCCCAGTGCAGCTGGCAGGGCCACCCTGGGCCTCCCCCTGCTCAGACCCCCCCAGCAGGCCCCAAGAGTCCTCCTGCAGCCCTCCCTGTACCACCCACCCTGACAGCACCTCTTGCCCAGGTCACCACCATGCCCGAGTACCTGCAGAGACGTTTTGGAGGCAAAAGAATTCAGATGTTCCTGGCAATTCTCTACTTGTTCATCTATATCTTCACCAAAATATCTGTAAGTAGGAAAAGAAACAGATTGAAAGTTCACCATGGAAACACTCGCTGATCAGCAAGGTGGGGAAGTGCAACTACTGGCCCTTCTCTGTTAGCAGAAAAGGGTGTTTGTTTTATCTAAACACCTGAGGAAGTTTGACTGTAGTTGTTTCGAGTGCCTACACAAACAGAATAACATCAGGTTCTCCTGAAAGCTTGCCACCCCAGGAGGGAAAGGTTGGTGTGAACAGTCTGAGCAATGGCTCACTGAAAAGTCAAGTTGTGAGCATGGATGCATTTGTTGTTAGATTTTGTACATCTGGCAGGTTACCCAGTTTCTTCCCCCTCCCCTTTCCTGCCTGCAGACACCAAACGCGGTTCTGTGGGATGAATAAGAACGTGGGAGTTGGTATCTGTGGAGATGAAAAGAGTTTAGTGCTTTACTGCACCATTTGATGTGTTGCCTTGGACAGATAACTGGAGCAAGCCTTGCACAACACCTCCCGGGCTGGTCATTAACCGTGTGGCAGCACGTGAACCAGGGCAACTGCTGAGTGTTTCCTGTGGGTCTGGGGCCAAAGTGGGACACGCTGTGGGACACAGCCTGCCTGGGTCCCCTCTGGAGCAGATGCTGGTCATGGAGCTCAGGTGGCACCCAGGAACCAGGCTTAGGTTCTCTTCTAGAAACAACTAACCCTTTGGTTAGAGTCCTGAGAGAGACTGGATTGTTCAGGTGCTTTTTCACTTGTGCCATTCTGTGCTCTGCAGTTTGACCACCCTAAATCCCACCTAAACTGCAGCATTTTCACTTAGCTGCAGAGCTAGTTGGTCAGGGCTGGGTCCCAGCCCCACAACACTCCTGGTTATCTCACTGTCACTTTGTCTGCAGGGAGGAATTGATGGGATGGCACAGGGGTGCTGGGGCTGGTGGCAGGCCGAGGCTGTCCCCTGGCCAGCACAGCTCTCCCACTCAGCTCCCTGGTGCTCTGGGGAGATGAGCTCACCCCACATAAAAATGTCTTTTTCAGAGAGCACTGTGCATGTACCCCTCCCTTGGGACAGCTCAATCATTGCCCTCCCTGTGCCCCATGACTCAGCCAAGCCTGGTCCTAATGCCCAGGAGGCAGGAGCAGGGGCTGCGGAGGGATGTGCCACACGGAAAAGATGCTGTGGGCAGCCAGGGAGTCGTGAGCAGTTACAAATCAAGGAGGCTCTGAGGAGCTCTGTGATATCACTGCAGCTGTGCTAACTGGCTTTTTGTCTAGGTGGACATGTATGCTGGGGCCCTCTTCATCCAGCAGGCCCTGCACTGGGACCTGTACATCGCCGTGGCGGGGCTGCTGGCCATCACTGCTGTCTACACGGTTGCAGGTATGTGGTTGTTTCAGCCCACACCACAGATCTGTGCTGAGCTGAGCTCACACACAGCACCCGGCGTCCTGCAAGCCCTGCCTTCCCCAGGCAGTCTGGTTTTGCCATGAGAAGGGGGGAGAAAAAACTGGTAGCTCATCCATTAGAAAGAAATTCCCAGGTAGGAGCAAACGAATACCCCTGCTCTGGGGCAGAGCAGTTCTGCTTTAAGGAGAAGCTGTACTCGAGGCATTTGCACAATACATTTTTCCTCTGGGCTTTCGGGTGGTATGAGAGATTAACATAACAATGAGCCGTGTAATGGGAGAGCCTTGGGTGCCCTTTCAAGTGGCCAAATGGAAAAAAGCCGTGCAAATCCCAAACAAATAAAGGTTGCTCCTTTCCCAGTGCTCACCCCAGTGATGTTGCTCATAAAGATCCTCCACCCCCCCCCCCCTTTTTTTTTTTTTTTTTTCCCCCCCCTTCCTTACTCTCCCCTTGTTTTT
>NW_009954113.1:1097773-1100322 GCF_000747805.2 Chaetura pelagica | reverse complement strand
CCCCCCCCCCCCCCCCCTTTTTTTTTTTCTTCCCCTCCTCCTTATTCAGCCTGGCCTTAGTTTTGGAGCTTTTCCATCTATTTCCCGTAGAACTACTTATACTGGACTTTGGCTTTTTAGTGACAAAATAGTGAGTCATTATGATTTAAAACTTGAGACATTTCAGCCAAAGTATCATGCAGAGGAACTGGCTGAGCTGCCCCCAGCAGGGTCAGGACAGGCAGCCTGTTGGGCACAGTGCTCAGCTCTCACTGCTCGTCCAAAACCTCAGCACAGGGTGGGATGTCACGACGTAACAGACCCTGTTTCCCACCGTTTGCTGCCCCTCTGCTCCCTCAGGTGGCCTGGCTGCTGTGATCTACACGGATGCCCTGCAAACCCTCATCATGCTGATCGGGGCTGTGACTCTCATGGTCTTCAGTGAGTGTTTCCCTGGCGCTTTATTACTCAAACTGTGACAGAAGCTTTACAAGGTGCTATGAACAACCTGGATCAGCACAACTGATCACTCAGTTGATGTTCTGGGAACTGCTTTCTATGTATTTTCCTCTTGGAATATATGCTTACACAAATAACCTCATAGTAGCTCTTTATGTAGTAAAAAATGCTCAAGTGGTCCCTGAAAAATCTGTAAAGAAACACACTTTGAAGCAACACTACAGATGAACCTTCTGTAGGCAGCAGTGTTGTGCTATCCCCTGGCCCAGTGCTGGAGTCAAGAGCTTCTGATTTTAAGGAATATTTGTGGGGGATCCTCCATAGCAAACTACAGAGACTGAAAATCCACAGGATGATGTGATAACTGCTTCTCATGACCTGTTTTAGGCTTCATTGAAGTTGGTGGCCTTGAAGGTTTGCAGACAAAATACTTCGATGCCATTCCCAGCACCCGCAAGGAGAACAGCAGCTGTGGCTTGCCAAGGGAAGATGCTTTTCACATTTTCAGAGACCCTGTTAACTCTGACCTTCCCTGGCCAGGAGTTCTGGTGGGAATGACCATCCCATCCCTGTGGTACTGGTGTACAGATCAGGTGGGTCCCTGCTTATTGCTTTTTTCAGGTTCAAGGACACGTTACTGGTTGTTTGAATCCAGCTACAAATGCAGGCTCCGCACACAGCCTGGTCTGGTTTACTGTTTCTGATGGGAATTCATTAAAATCTGATGGTTTCAATCCTAAAGCTGCAAAACTTGATATGCACAACTAAGTTTTGGCAATCACTTCAACATAAAAAGGGGTGAGAATGTATGTATTGAGCTAATCCCAGTCTACAAAGATTATTTTTGTCCTAACTTTGTAAACCAGCTGTGAACTCACTCCTTCAACTTCCCAGGGCTCTGAGTGCCACCCATCCTAGTGACAACACCAGAGCCAGCCAGACTGAAGCCCTAAGCAACCCCCTGATGTTCCTGCAATACGCTTTCATTTCACTCCCTTTGCTTGTCCCAGCCTCTGTCCTGCTTGGCAGGAGGGCTGCTGACCTGGCCGGGCTCAGCCATCGGGTCAGGGAAGTCCCCAGCAAAAGAAGAAGAAAAGAAAACTCAGCCCAAGTATGATTAGCTAAGGCAGGGGGAGGCAGCCTGGTGCACTGCAGCAGCACAGCTCAGGTTGCATGACACAAGCTGTGCCTTTTATATCTAAATTTCTGGAAGGAACTCGGGATCTGATGCAAGAGTCACAGAGCTCCAGCCAAGCTCTGTGTTCCCCCTCTGAGGATTTCAATAGTTTAGAGCACAAAATTTACACACAAGTGTGACTGGCATCACATCACCTCTGCTGGCAGCAGACAAAACCATTTCTTCATTTCTAGGTCATCGTTCAGAGGTCCCTTGCTGCTAAAAACCTCTCTCATGCCAAAGGAGGCTCCTTGATGACCTCCTACTTGAAAATTCTGCCCCTCTTTATGATGGTCATGCCAGGCATGATCAGCCGGATTCTCTTTCCAGGTAAGTGCTGAAGGAGAGATCCCCGTCCCTGCTGCTGGTCATACCCAGGTTGTGGAGCTGGGGCAGCCTTCACTGAATAGGGGTAAATGTATCAAATGCTCAAACTAGGAAGAAATTTCCTTCCCAGCCTAAGGTGCAGAATGCCCACCCTCCTGCAGCAGATCCCAGGCACCAATTCCCTGCTCCGTGTGCTCCAGCAGTTGGCAGGAGCTGTTCCCACATGCTGTGCTCATCCCTTTGAGCTCCTGCCTGCACCTGCTCCATGGTGTGGCCACGGGCACAGCCCCCTCCTGCACCCATCGAGCTGCTCCTCCTGCAAATCCCACCATAGCACCTGGAATGTCATAAACTGCCCACTGGGCAGGAATGTGTGGACGTGCTGGTCCCTGAGGAGCTGAGCCAGAGGTGCCTTAGTACTCCTGGAAGCCACATTCCTAGAGAAGGGCTAGCCATGCAAAGCAGGGCAGCTACCAATGCTGGCAGTATCTTTTGCATGGAAGTGAAAAAAGGGAAAACAGAGAAGCCAGCATTTTGGTTAGGAAGCAGCTTGAAACATTCAGGAGACGAACTTGTTGAGAGCTGTTGGTGTCCTGTGGCTGTGGAG
>NW_009954113.1:1092404-1097745 GCF_000747805.2 Chaetura pelagica | reverse complement strand
TGCCTCCCCCTGCCCCCCCTGCCTCTCACTCTCCTCCTCTTAGATCTGGTGGCCTGTGCAGACGCGGAAATTTGCCGGAAAATCTGTGGCAACCCCTCTGGCTGCTCTGACATTGCTTATCCTAAGCTGGTCATAGAGCTTCTGCCTATAGGTAAGGAGCCTGGTACCGGTGCTGGCACTGACAGGTGTGCACCAGCCAAAAGGTGTCTGGGAGAGAAGTTCAGAGAGAAAAAGACCCAGCAACTATCATTTCAGTGGGGTTCATGCTGGGCCTGGTGGGGCAGTGGCAAAGGGACAGCATGACATTGGTGGGCAGAAGGATGAGCATGAGCCAGCAACATGGCTCTGGCAGGGGGTTGGACTAGATGATCTTTTGAGGTCCCTTCCAACCCCTAACACTCTGTGGTTCTGTGTGATTCTGTGAAAAGAGACAGATGGGTGATGGTTCACTATCCAGAGATAGAATTTAGTAAAATTTGGATCAGACATGAAGCACAGGTGTTTAACAATGGTAATGAACTGTTAACACCTCCTTATCACTGGCTATTTTAAAAGTGAAGCTGAAAACGTTTAAAGTCTGTTCTAGTTCAAAGGGGAATTTGAGGACACCCTACAGTGGGATTGCTGGGGATTCCTCAGGGCAACTGCACTTCTCCTTCTGTTTCCAGGACTCAGGGGCCTGATGATGGCAGTGATGATAGCAGCTCTCATGTCCTCCCTGACTTCCATCTTTAATAGTGCCAGCACCATTTTCACCATGGACCTCTGGAAACACTTCCGTCCCCGTTGCTCCGAGTGGGAACTGATGATTGTTGGCAGGTAGGAGAGCCAGGACACGGGCAGTACCTCAGGGCTGGAGCACTAGGGACACATCTCGAGATGCCCTGCAGCCTGCTGCCCCCAGAACCATGAGGCATCTTCTGGCAGCACAGGTCTGCTGGAAGGCTGGAGTGGGGCCTTGTGGCTATGAGAGATCTCAGCTGGAGCATTGCAAGCTGAACAATTGGAAAAGGGTGGCCTGAGCAAACAGTAATGGCATAATATTCTTGCACAGGGTCTTTGTGCTGCTGCTCACTGTGATCTCCATCCTGTGGATCCCTCTGGTACAGGCTGGCCAGGGAGGGCAGCTCTTTATTTACATCCAGTCCATCAGCTCTTACCTGCAGCCCCCCGTGGCAATGGTGTTTATACTGGGCTGCTTCTGGAAAAGAACTAATGAAAAGGTAACAACTCCTCTGTGTTCAGCACAGTCTGCTCTGTGGCCTCACTGTCCCCAGGAGAGTCTTGCAGTTCAAACCCTCACCCTAGGCTGGGCTCTGCTGCCTCTGGTGGGGTCTGGGAGGAGGATTGCACCCCGGGCTCTGCACAGCTGGGCAAACATCACCATGCAGGAGGCAGCAATTACTGCTGCTTTTCAGACTGCCCTGGCATTTCAGCAGCAGGGAGGTGACCGTGTTGCTGGGTGGCAGAATGCCCTTCAGAAAACTTTAAGCCTGTGAGGGGCTTTACCAGTCACCAGCTTGCTGACTACATGGACTGTACCATCTGCACTTGGGGGCTACAGAAGGCACAGTGACTCCAGAGAGTGAAGAAGAGCAACCAAATGGCATCAGGGGTCCTAAGCCTCCAGTTGCTCCAAAAAGACTGGTGCTGGGTACAGGCAGAAAGTCTTCCCAGGGAGAGCTTTGGTTAGGCAGAGAATCCCAAGGGTTAAGGCAACCATTAGGATACAAATATCTCTCTTCAAAGTATTCTGTGCAAGGTGTTACACTTAGAGGATGTTCTACCTTCCCTCCATACTGAAATTAAGGGCCTACTTGCCCCCGCAGAGCAGAGGTGCCAGGCTGCGGTACCAGCAGCAGCAGACCCAGATAGCCAGAGCAGGAAAGGCAGGAGAGGGAAGCCCACCAAATAAAACGAGTGAGCAGAAAGCATCCCGGGTGGGTGCAGGCTGCTTGCCCCAGCACAGAATGTCCTTCCTCTCCCAGGGCGCGTTCTGGGGCCTGGTGGTGGGGCTGCTGCTGGGCCTGGTCCGGCTGGTGCTGGACTTCATCTACCCAGAGCCCCGGTGCGGCGACACCGACCTCCGCCCGGGCGTGGTGAAGTACATGCACTACCTCTACTTCTCCATGGTCCTGGCTGCCATCTCCACGCTGACCACGCTGGCTGTGAGCATGTTGACAGAGCCCCCCACGGCAGAAATGGTGCGTCGCCCCTCGGGGTTTCTTTCCTTGCTTTCTGTGGGTTTCCTGGATGCCCCGCACCACACCCACGGGAACAACGTGGGGATGAACAACCTGGCAATGGCACTTTGCATTTGTTCTTCATTTCTGATCGCAGCTGCAATAACCTGTAACAGCAGGTGCTCTGCTCCAGCTCCCTGCTGCCCCTTGAGATTTTGGTCCCATAAATCCAGAGTCCCACTGTGGAAACTGGTAGAAAACAGTAGATGCTACAAAGAGCTGTTCTTAAATTCAAGCGTGTGTTTAACCCATGACAATTAGCTTTTTCCCTCTATTTTCCAAGAAATTCCAGCTGCTGGGTCATCTTAATCAACTGCCTTACTAATTTAGTGAGGAACCATTTTTACTCGCAGGAAAGAGAAATCAAGGGCAGAGCACACTTCCTCTGGAACAGGTTTGTGCCAGTTTGACTGTTCTCCATAGATACACTGAGGCTACAGAGAAACAGTAAGAGCAGAAAGAAGGGCCAGAAGGGACCTTCAGAAATCCAAGAGCCAACACATCCTCTTGCTTCAAGTCAGGACTAACCTGGTGTATTTCTGAAAGACCTGGTGAACTTAATTCTTAGGAACCGCCAGAGAGGGAGAGTACCCAGGGAGGTGTGTGATCACCTCAAGAGCCCACCTGCCCTCCCAGGAGCAGTTTTTTCTTGTCTCCAACCTGGATCTTCCCAGCTTCATGTTGCATTCATCCCTTCCTATCTACCCTACCATTGATAATGAGAACATTCTTCCTTTAATGAGGCTTTTACATATTAGAAGAAAATTATCATATCACACCCCTGTCCTCTCAACAGCCCCCATTCTTTGAATCATTCTTCCCTGGCCACAATTTTCATTCTTTTGCTCCCTTCACTGACCTGCTCTCCGTCTGCATCTAGTGATGGTCCTGTGCAGAATGTCTCCTCCTCAGTAAGAGTGAGGAATGCCATCCTTCAGGGAGTGTCTCTGTACAAACAGCTCTTGTGTTCCAGACAGAACCAAACCCAACACTCCTGTAGTTACCAGCTGAGCACTTTGCTGTTCACCTGCTCCAGCAGAGCAGGAGAGCAGATTTCAGCCCCTCTAAGTGTTCTCTCTGCAGGCTGCTCTGCTGCTAAGGCAGTCCTTTAAACGACCATGGAAACAGTTTTCTTTAACTCCACTCTTCATGCCATCAGATAAGTCGGCTTACCTGGTTCACACGTGGGGATCTACCAGTCAAGAAAGACCTAGCAGTCAGCCCTTGCCCTGATGCTGCAAAAGGAGTGTGTGAAGCTGAGCGTCCAGCTCTCCAGATTGATATAAGCATTGCTTCTGAAAATAGTTCAAATGATAATAAATGTAAGTGCTCCAACATCGTGTTCAGTAATACCTACACCTAACAACTCTAGGCACTGTGTAAAGCCTTTGAAGACAAGGAACATTAAAACTGCTTCCTCTGGATTTCTGTAACTTCAGGGCATGCTAAAATGTTTTTACCTGAGAATGTTACCTAAGCAGAAGTTTAGTTTCTTTTCCATCTCTTGATGGCATTTACAGATGCTTGACATTAGGGAGCTGGATGGGATGCAGAAAGCCATGCCTGGTATCTGCACCTGAGACTGGTGCTGCGTGCTCCTGCTGCAAGGAGAACTGCTTGGAAAAGGGGAGGGTGGACGAAAAACACAATTATTTTCATGAAATTCCATTTCTGTTTTTCAGTGATGTTTTCTGATCGACTCTAGCAGCAGGGAGAACCCAGAGCCCTGGGCGGAGGGAGTTCTTGACAGATCAGTGAAGGAGGATTTACATTTTTTAAAACTTGTACTTGTCCGTATTAGGTACAAACATACCCAGTAACTCACTCTGCATATTCCAGCGATGATTCTCATTCCCTTGTTTTTGCCAGGCTTGGGACACTGTTGATGTCGCTTTGCAGCTTTTGCTGTGTACTCCTGTGATCCATAACGAGTTGCTGAACAGATCAGAAGGTTGGGGGTTGCAGGGCAGCCCCTCAGCTGCTGGGGAGGCTCCGGTCCTTCCCGGCCCTCAGGCTTTGCTCCAGCCCGCCCCAGAGCCGGGGGAATCCAGCTGGCATGGCTGGTGTGGAGCCCCCACAACAGAGCTTGGGCTACTGTCACCATTTCTTAAAATGTTGGGAACAGCAGCACTTGAGCTCAGCCCCAACAGGTGCTGACTGAGGGCTTCCTACATCTCAGCCTAGCTAGTGTGTTCATTTCAAGAAGGCCGGTGCGTTTTGCATCAAAACCTTTTGTGCAGGACCACACTGACACATTCCTGAGGCCTGCTCTGTTGGTGACACTCACACCTCACTATGGACTGTCTTTTTAGGTCCGACTCAGGCCAAAGGGGCCTCGAGGGTGCTGACCACCTTCCTGTGGCTGTGCGGGATGGAGCGCAAGCAGGAGGACGCGGTGCCGACCAAACCTGAGCCCCTTCCTGTGGCTTCCCTGGAGGAGAAACCGCTGGTGAAACACGTCCTGAACATCAACTTGCTGTTGTGTGTATGTGCTGGGATCTTCCTCTGGGCCTACTTTGCATAGCAGCTGGCTGGTCGGTTCCAGATGATGACAACTAATTTTAATTGGTGTACATAATAATAACTAGCAGAGGGTTAATGTAATTCTTAACGCTTTCTAAATTGTATTTCTTTATTTAAGAAGACAGACCCTCCTCCTGAGTTCTGTCCTGGCTGTGACAGGTACTGAGAGCTCAGCACCACCATCGTTACACCCAAACTGGCAACACGATGGGTGTCAAGAGTTAAGAAAGGCAGCCAGGCAGAGGGGAGCCTTTTTATTTTAAATATTTAATTCTGCTCTTCGGGGTTAGAGCACTGCCTGGAACTTGGGAAGTCTGGATTCTGTTCCTACTTATGTTGCTGTAACAAGCTACAAGCACTTGGTTCCTCTTCGGTTCGGCTCCTGTGCCCGGGGTTTGGTTCCCCCGCAGGGCAGGGCAGGGCAGTTGGTGCCACACACACCTCTGTGTGTGATGCGTTCGTGTAGCTCTCGGGTCTGGCACCTGGCGTGGAACCTGCTCCAAAGATGCCACCAGGCTGCCTGAAGAAGCAAAACCAGCCCGGGCCCGGCGGGCACTGCGCGGGGCGGCCTGGTC